>NW_026294769.1:46829159-46984159 GCF_026119805.1 Tympanuchus pallidicinctus
AAACTTAATTTATCTAGGCGATCTCTGTACTCTCAAGTATTGAGCAGCACTCAGAAGAAAAAAAAAATCGGAATGCTCCCCAAAAGCTAATGATTAATAAGTTCTCAAAGTATTGTAGATCAGCTCCAACTCAAACTCAAATCCATGGATGAACTGTTCATTTTTAGGCAAACCTTACACACCCACTACTAGAATTTCATAGCTGTAGACAGACTGTAATACACTGTCTGGATTATTATGACACATTCAACAGCTAGTGAAATCAGGTGAGTGCAAATGAAAGGTACCTGCATGGCTGTCACATATTGCTCACAATTATAGAAGCTATCAAAAAGCCACAATTTGTGCCATTCCTAATGACAAATATTCCTTCTGAAGGATTTTGTGAATGCTTTATAACATTTTAATTTTAAAGCATCTGATTTTTTTTTTTTTAAGGACAAACATGACAACTTTCAAACATACTGCAAGAAATAGGAATGCTGATTATTATTTCCTTTCTCCAATCTTTTCTGGGAAATAAAGCTGTTTTCAAGACATTTTTTTTAAGTAGTATATCTGAAAGTGACTGAAGATGTTTTGAAAACTGAGTAAACCTGTAATGAGCTTACCAAGGCTGCCAATGTAAAGGCAAACAGCTGTACAATGGCAGCAGAGAGGCACTGTGTTGTGTTTAAATACAGTCAGGCAGAAGCCAGTGGATAATGCTCAGTAATGGGTTAATCAATACTTATTATGGTTTTATTGGTTCACTAAAGAGAGAACAGAACCTAGTGAGCACAGAGTCGAAAAATCACTGCATCTGATCTAGATAACATCTTCTCTCCCTTAGGGATTTCCCTATTCAAGAATCCAATTTACCATGCCTGATTGACAAGGATTGGATCCTAGGGAATCACATAACTCTTTTTAGGACCCAATAAAATCCTAATGGATTTGTCTGACCGGTCAGGAGATTCAAGTTTTACTAAACTGAGGGGCTTTGTTGCAATTAGCCTGTATTCTACTTGCTGTTGAAAAACTAAGCTCTTAGGAGTCATTGCTTTCTAAACCGCTGGACTCGTGCTGGGTTGTGAATGCCAGATAAAGTTACCTTTCATTGTGAAAGGAGACTCTTACAATGGATCATAAAATTCAGAAAGCTTAATGTTAAATCACATTAAATTGGTGAACCAAATGATGAAAAAATAGTATCTTTCAAGTTAAGGGCAATACTTCTTCATTTTATGGTATTAAAAAAGATATTGTACAGCAGATTCAAGCCCTTGAAATAATTTTCAAGAATAAACATTCATGTTTAACATTTAAAAAAATAAAAAATAAAAATCAAAAAATCAAAACGGATAAATAGATGAAGGCAATGTACAAAAAATCTTTTCTGTCAAACTGTTAATCACTGTGGAAAACTATTTGTTAATGCTTCAATATTGTTGGTATTACCTTTCATTTTATTTCAGTGGATATTTGTATTGAAAATAATATAGGTTCAAGACTTTGTTTCACTCAGAGCCCTAGCCTGCCATTATGTAGCCAAAAGGGAGGAAGGTTTGAGAACTTCAGTGTTGTAACAGCCAATTCCTCACGTGGAAAGTAACAGGAATGCTCTAGACTGGATCACAAATACAGGGTATCTCAGGCTTGGATTAGTGATCTGACCTGTACCAGCTCACAACATTTAGTTCCAGCTTTGCTGAAAACATTAGATTTTTGTAGAACACATTAGAGTTTTAAGCCTGGTGTTTCTTTCATACCAAAAATGAAATAACTTCTACTTTCTGTGCAGATAACTTGCACGGACAGGAACTGCCATGCCTGCAGATTGCTACAAAAGTATGCATTAATTTTTCTTTCACATGAAAAGCATAAATGCTATTTAATGCATCATTTTACAATAAGAATCACACAAGATTATTTTCAGAATTTCAGCAACTGTTACATCCTTTTCCTTCTACAGTATTTATGTAATGAAAAAGTGTTTTTGCAGCACTAAGTATTTCTTGTTTTATAGAAATGAATATGGAGGCAGAAAAGAATATAAAATGAAATGAAAGGTAAGCAACAAGTATATATCAAAACAATAAAAATTTTGATCTACAGATCTCTTCCTTTGGAAGGGGGAAATGAAGAAACAGCACCAGAACTACATTTTGGATTTTATTCCCTTTTATTTTTTCAAGAGGATAGAGTTTGCCAGATTGGTATTGATATTCTTGGCAACTGTTCAGTAGTCCACTTTAGACTTCTGTAATCTGTGTTATTCCCAACACTGAAATATCTGTAGCAGGGAATCTATAAAAAGAGGAAAGCTTTAAGTTGTATTATACTTTACAGTCACACTTCACTTACTCAGAGGAATAAGAAAAAAATCTCATCTCAGATTCTGATTTCAGCTTCTGCACATCTTTCTCTAGAAATCCTAACCTATGCTTTGTCTGTTTTCACAGATGTCCTTAGACAGAATGAAACTTATTTCACTTACCTTCAGCTAAAACTGAGACACGGAACAAAATTTAGTACTTTGGCTGCTTCTGCAGTCCACAGAGCATCTTTGGAAGGTGATTAATCTCATGCTGCAATAGGGACCATGAAAGTCTCTTGGAAATGCTTGTATTGAAGGCACTTAGGCAACTATCTGAAAGTAGAGATATACTTCTGAAGTGGTTAAAATTGAACTAAGTACATTTCTCTCACAGTCATGAAGGTGACTGAGGAAGAGGGAATGAAACCAAAGAACTGATAAATCCTCAAAAGGTCTTATATATATTTTCCAAACTTTTGAACTTTGTTTTAGAGTTCAAAAATATGAATGCCTTGCATCTCTCTCTTATAGGTACATGTATCTAGACATCTAGAAAAAATTCTTTCTGACATCCTTTGGAAAATATTCCTTACCCACAGATCAGCTATTTTTTTTGGTTCACAATGACTTATTTTACAGAAATATAATGCTCAAAGAAAGTATATATTGGACAGCACTTGGTATTGAAGTCTTATTTTTTTTTTAAGAAAAACAACAATGTGGTTAATAGCAAGTCAGTTATACCATATTGTCCCTGTTTCTTCTTTTTTTTTCAACCTTTTATGGTGTGGAACATATTTTAATAGATAGATTATTTAGTATCTGCATTACTTTTACCAAATAAGGGTCACAAAAACTACTTCCCTTCTTTTTGATTGCCTGGCAATTCTCTGTTAACTAGACTAACCATTTCCGATGAAAATGAATGTTAGGAAAGTATTTAAGTCCAAATTTCCAAAAGTGAATATTAGCTTGGACTGCCTACCTTGATTCACTTCCTCTTTAGAGGATAACTAGGTAAGTCTGGCGGGATATCTGAGCAACCTGATCTAGCTGTAGATGTCTCTGTTCTTTGCAGGAGATTTGGACTAGACGGCATTAAAAGGTCCCTTCCAAACAAAAGATTACATGATTATAAACTAACCATTTCTGAATCTGAAAAACATCACATTTCTTACAGCTTATAATGTGTAGCAAGATATCTCTAGAGCACCTTACAAATACCTTTTCAATTTCAAAATTGAAACAAAATTTCCATTTTTAACAAATTTTCATTTCAGTTTCATTTTCAAATATTCATCTTGGTTTGCAAAAACCATACTGCAATGCAACACTAAACACAAGAAGTGTTATTTAAAAAGACTTCTGTTTGAAAAATATTACTTCTTTGAATATTATACACAGGGATGATTGCCAAAATATGGTTAAGTTGTTCCAGGTAACTCCACCAGTTAGAATCCAATTAAACAAATAAACAAACAAAAAATTATTAAGAGGTTCCAAAATAAAATCAAATTTTCATGTTGGATTCTTACAGCATAGTTCCAAAATCTATGTAAATGCATGTGGTGTACATGAAATCTCCTGGATACTACTCTGTAGCCATGAAAACCAGACTGATTTTCTTTGGGTGCCAAATACTCAGAAACATTAGAATCACAGAATCATAGAATCGTAGTATCATAGAATTGCTCAGGTTGGAAAAGACCTTAAAGATCATCTAGTCCAACTGCAACCTAAACATGCTAGCCTAACAACCCTCCACTAAATCATGTCCCTGAGCAGCAAGGGTATTGGAAGAGAGCAATCAGCCCCCTCTTCCCCAGACTGAACAGCCCCAGTTCCTTCAGTCTCTCCTCATAGGGCATATTCTACAAGCCCTTCACAAGCCTTGTTGCCTTTCTTTGGACCTGCTCCAGCACCTCAGTGTCCTTTTTGTACTGAAGTGCCCAAAACTGAACACAGTACTCAAGGTGAGGCCTCACCAGTGCTAAGTACAGGGGCAGGATGACTTCCCTAGTCCTGCTCACCACACCATTCCTAATACAAGCCAGGATGCCATTGGCCTTCTTGGCCACCTGGGCACACTGCTGGCTCATATTCAGCCGACTGTCCATCAGTTCACCAAGGTCCCTTACTGTCAGGCAGCTTCCAACCACTCCTTCCCAAGCCTGTAGTATTGCCTGGGGTTGTTGTGAGCAAAATGCTGGACCCAATACTTGGCATTATTGAAACTCATACAGTTTATCTTGGTCCATCGATCCATTCTATGTCTGAGCTGAGAAAAAGAATTTGTGCTTGACCTTGAATATCACTGCTTTCCTTGATAGTGAGATTTCCTGTTATTATCAAAATACTGCTTTGCATCAGGGAAACAATCCCCGCCCCCTCCCCCCCCCCTTTTTTTTTTTTACATTTTCTGATGTGAAGATCGCATGAATACATTTATTCTACTTTTTGCTTAGCTTTTTAAAAGATTTCACAGATCTAAAGTTCAGACAAAGAAGGTCTGTTTACTCTTGCTTTCTAAGATCATTCTCTTTCCTTCTAAAGTATAAGTTTATTCATATATAGTGAGAAAAACTACATTTTATTTTGTTCTTCATCACCATTTGAAATGGAAAATAAAGTGCTAAACTTACTGGTCTGGTTGCAAGCCAAAGGGTATCCATATAGATGCAAAAGTTATACATTATACACAGATATTTATGCACATGCATTTTGATATATACTTAACACAGTGTATGGTCTTGCTTACAGAAATAAAATGAATGCAAAAGATAGTATGCATTATGAAGTACCCTGTTGTATTATTCTTTTAGTGATTAATTTATTTTTGTTTGGTTCCTGTAATGACTTAGTACAAAGTGACTATGACCTTTGAAAGCTATTCCATATGTTTTATTGTGTTTACTTGAAGATTTCTCCCTAGTTTCTTACAGTAATTAATGAGTTCATTTAGCAGTAATCTGCTTTTTCTGCCTCTTAAATTTAAGCTTTTTTGCCTGCCAAGTGTATTGTATTATGAAAAAATACATATCAATGTTGTAGAAAGGAAAGTTCTGTTTTAGGCCTTTTTTCTCATGCCAAAGCACAGGTGCTTCAGATACACATAATTATAGCAGTAATTAAAGTTATTACCTTACCTGTTTATTCAAGGGCACAAGGACTTCTAATGGGAACAAATCAAGATATAAAGGCTTGCTGTCAATTAGGCTTGAAGGTTTGAGGAGATAATGAAGGAGGTTTGGAGTCTGGTTTCAGTTCTGTACAATAACAAAAATAGCAATTCAGCACTTCTTACTTTTCCTGGAACCATCCCAACAGTTCAGGAGAAGAAAGACAAGAAGATTACCTGGGTAACATGATCTGGGTACCAGAGAATAATGGCATTCTCCCACAGCCACATCTACGGCAGAGCCTGCTGCCAGCAGGAGATGGAACTGCTGCAAATACAAGTCCATCAATGGTAGAAAAAAAAATCTGTTCAGCTTCTCATCACAGATCCTGTCAATACAGTGCTGGCCAAAGAAGGACAGGTGAAATGTGACTCTGCTGTGGGCAGTGCACTTTTGAGTCCTTGTCTTGGTAAAATGTCATGACATGACTAGCAGTACTTTTACAAAGATGTAATTTAGGATTGACAGTACATTGAAAATATTCTGCTGCATGTTTTCTTAGACAGTGTGCCTCCATTAAAGTAAGTAAAAAGGAACTGTGGCAACTACAGAGCAAGGTAAACGACTTACTGAAATTCTGTAATTTGTCCTATCTGACCTATAAGTTTCAAAGAACTATGTCATACTAACTGGGAACCTTATTGTTTATATTCTTAAACATAATGGCATGCATACTTATATCTCAAAATAAACAACTACAGTTTATTTGTATATTACCAGCCGAATGAAAATATCAGATGTGCATCACTTAATAAATTAGATTAGTCACACATTTTAAATATTCTGTTCTTGCTGTCTGATTTCATTACGTATATTTTGCAGCAAATAACTAGAAATGTTGCTTGGTAAATTGGAAGGTAGTGCATTTTAGTTGTAAACATTATAATCTGCTTCTTTGAGGCAGGCATTTCCAAACACTAATGAAAACACAGAGTGTCTTCTAAAATATAAATGCATATATAAGGGAAAATTAAATGATAGTAAGAAAATACTTATATCTTCCTTTTTGGTCTGATAGGTGTAGTTGTGCAGAGAGGAAAACGTTAACTCAGGATAACAATCTCTTTTTTTATTGCAAGCGTCCCACAAATAATCAAATTTTAGTAGTTCACTCCAAAAGTAATGCCTCCTATTTATTTTCATGGAAATTACAACAGATACAAAAAGCACAACAACATTATTTGCTGGAGAAATTTTCAGCTACAAAACACTATTTTTCAGCATAGCCACCACCATTAGTTATGCGTTTTCAGCAGCCATGAAAAAAAGCCTGCATGCTGCCCTTGCAGAAATCTGCACCAGCAAAGGTGACTGACTGTTGGCACCACTGCTGAAGTGCACCACTGACTGCCTCACTGTGCTCACATTTATCTTTTGGTCTCCACAAATCTTCAGCCAGTGTTGATGAACGTCAGTGGGCACGAGATTTTCCACATGGAGAATAGCTCTTTGCTCCATATGCACTTTCACATCAGCCACCATTTTGTCAGACTGCCCCTGTGCTGCCATCTGTCACACGGCAACAAAATGTAATGGAATGTTGGTGGGGAGGCTCAGCCTCCACTGCCATAACAGCATCTGCCTCTGATGTCATGGGCCAGCATAATAAAATAGGAGGCATTATTTTTGGAGCATGCCTCATATATGCCAGTGCTGTAGGAGTTTACAGCAGCAGGTACGTAGTGCCTGGTTTACATCAAAGTGAAACAACAGCATACCAGTTATAAGAGCTAGAACTAAATCACTTGACATTTACAATGTCTGATTTTCTTTTCCAAGATATTGGAAAATATGACATAATTTTATAGATAGTTGCTTCAAAGACTTCAGTTTTATTATTTTGTTTATTTAGTCTCACAGGCAAAGCTATCCCATAATGCTGCGTGCTTATCCCATCTCCATGCTTATTTTCCCAGTCCATGATGTCCCACCAGAAGCCATCATGAAACTATAAATAGAGTCTGAAAGTTAATTTAAAGCCAGAACCTCGCAAACAGATCCATTCACACATTTCCCATTTATTTCATTAATTTTGCAAGATGCAGACTCAAGGCCCAAAGGGTTGCGTTAATTCCATGTGGAGACTTTGAGGAAGCTTTCTAAGATTAGGGGAGGTGTGAAATAGGTTTCCTCCCTCAATATGCTACAGTGCTTCTGGTGTTGTTTGGGTCACACTAAAGGAGATTAGAACCTCAGGGAAAATTTTAGGAAAGCACTTTATTTACAGATAATTCTCCTTATCTTTTATTTATTTTCTCTTTTCCTGCCACTCTGCTTTATTGTTATAAGAAACATTAGCAAAACCACAGACAATTTTGTTGTTTCCTACTGATTACTCCCTAGCCAATGTCCTAATCCTCTATTTATTATATCACAAGTGGTTATTATAGAAACTACTGAGGTTATAAGCAAGGTTGTGATTTTAGTGTTGGAACAAGCAGTAAAAAAAAAAAAAAAAAAAAAAAAAAAAAAAGGCATTAAGTTAGTATGTAAGCTTTGTGGGATTTATAATTTGTTCATGAACCAGCAATTTCTCCTTTTCATGTCAAAATGTTTCCTATAAATGCAGTCAAACTTGCAACACTGATTCCAGGACAAACACTTCCAAAGTCTTCCAACTGAATCATTGGTTTTGCCCCCAATTTCCAATTCGATAGCGACCTAGCTCTGAAGTGGCAAAGAAATATTAGTGTACTTTCAAAAATTATTCAAAATTCAAAGACTTTGCTACTGTGAGATAGCAAAAACCTGTATTAAAGGGAGCCCTGAAACTTAGCAAACTCGTGGCGAGCTATCCAAACTTCCTACTTTAGCTACTTACTCTAGGACCAAAACCTGAACACAGAAGTCAAAATCTACACGTTTACTGTTAGTGGGAAGCTGTTTCTTCGGGAAGTCTGTGCTGAAAGTGCCAACAGCCAGGCAATTTTAAGCATTAGGTGCAAGACAACTGACCTCACATCATACTTGGAATAGACCCTAAGCATTAGACAATTTTGATCCCTGGTGATGCTCTTAGAAATCCACTATTCTGACCCCTACTCATTCAGTCTTCAAGTGTGTCTGCAAGTATAATATATTGCACTATAGCATTCGTTAAGGATAGAATACAATTCCTCTTTTTGTATAAGCACTCTTTTTCTTTTTTTTTTTTAACAACTTAAAGCATACTCTAAGATGAGAAACGAATTTCAACAATAACTAAATACCTTGTGGGATCTCCTGTAGGTGTCCAGCAGCTTTAGCTGAGCCTTTGCAGTTTCTTCTTTTCTCCTTTCCCTCTTTCGAATATATTTGGTTTGTATATAATTCTTTTTTTGTAAATAACAAACCTTAGTTTACTTTTAGTAGTTCAGTCATTTGAAAGTATTTTTAAAATCCTTTCCATTGCAGTATTAGAATTCTGACAGTGAACATTGTCATTATTGACAATAAGGAAAAATATATATATATATACTGTCTGATTTTTCTCATTTTGCTTGAAGTCATCTTTTGATGGTGACTGTGCTTATGCAATACCAGAGTCTTCTCAGAGAAATCTCCCTTCATTTGTTTATTAGCCTGCATAGTAATGAATATCACACTTTCTAGAGAATATTCCCTCCTTGTGAAAATACTGAATTGTTGGCACTGTATAACTCCTTGATGACATATATTCCCACTGAAGTGCCAGAAAGAGAGAGTGGAGGATAGTAAGACATGAAGTCCAGGGGCACTTACAGGAGACATCATGACAAATTATGTAACATCAAGCACCTGGGAAACCCATGACGACTGTTTGGAGTGTCAAAATAGCTGTAGACTGTAACAGTAAAGTGCTGCCTGCTTTCTCACTTTGTTTTTTAAATATTCTATGCACTCTTTGAAGGCAGTCTCATGACAGCAGACAACAAACTGAACCTCAAAGAGATAATAGATTCTGACATAGTGGATGATTCCTTTTCAGTTTTCTCAAATTTTCACCCCCCGGTTTTACACTTTCCTGGAGCAAGAAGCAATCTACCAAAAGGGCACAACTTGAACTGGTCAACAACTGGGTCTCCAATTCCCTTTCATGTTGCAGAACTGAAAGCAATAGATTTTATGCTCCTTTTCACTTAAGAAGTGCTCCAGATACCGTGCATGCAAAGGTACAAGGATCAAATAGAAAGAGACTTTCCCACATATTTCTCTTGCTAGTGTTCTTATAGGTGAGAAAGAGACCATCTCAGTTACCATCATGATCTAGAATATTCTGCTTCTTTCTTAGTGACCATAGTCTAATAAACATAAATATGCTGACCACAAGAAATACTGTTTATAATGTTCATATACGGTCTATGTCTTGCGAAGTGCAGAACATTGTATCTCCATTGACTTTGCATTGCAAAGTCCACTATCTTGTGAAAGTGGACAGTTGTACCTTGTTCTTCTACTGCAATAGATTAGGGATTAAAGATCAGTATAATAAGCTTTAATGCTTCAAAGTCATTTGCTTAAATACATGCTTTAGATACAGGACAAGAACAGTTTGCCATATATACCTACACAAGAGAGAGAGAAGCTTAAAGTGCCCTCTTATGCTCTGCAATTTACCCTGAGTGCAGATTGCATTACAAAAGAGTGAATGGCCTCTACAAGGCAGCTATTCCCACTCCTTTGCAGAAGCATGGGGAGTGAGTAATGTCTGGCTGTGACCCTTGCCCCGACATACTGACCAGCACAGCCTGGCTGGTGCAAAGAGAAGAAATCATCTGTACCAGGTAAAAGGCTAATGCAGTTTATTTTCTTCTTGGAGCAAGGGGTAATCAGGGACTATATTGTGACTGAGTCATGGTTCAGTCTCTGATCTCCAGAGGCACATGATGAGCAACTGCTAGGGATAATTCAGCAGTATGCCCCACGAAAACAAGATCTTAAAGCATGGAATAAGACATTATATTTAAAGGATAAGGAAAATCTGCAAAAATATGCGCAGTAGAAAAATATGAAATGTTGCAGCGTATTTTCTTTTAAGTGACTCTCTCATTTATAACTACAGTGCACTCTGCATTACCCACATTCCTGTGTTGTCCCACAGTTATCACAGACACTCTTTGATCACTTCTGCAACCAGGTTGATTGTAACTTTCAATAATTATTTTTCTAGTTAAGTTTTCACATTTCTCCACACAAAAACAGTAAAAAAAATATATGCTCAAGTTTCATCATTTTAAATACATTTCCTTGATCTAATTCTTAATAGGATTAAGAGTTCATATACCAGAGATATTTATCTAACATAACCTCCAGTAGTGCTAACGGCTTTCTTAGCACTACTGTTTATGTATCTGTTTATGTATAATTTCAAGATTGTGGTCCAAATATTCTTTAGAATTCTAAATAACACACTTTTTCAGGTTTTGCTCTCTATTAAAAATTGTTTAGTTTATGCTTCACTGAATGAATTGCTGCTAATTTATTTCAGATTGTGAAATGAAACTACCAAATACTAACTTTCAGCCATCACTAGTTAACTGAGACTTTTTTCCATATTGTTGGACCAAGAATATTCAAGAAAACGCTGAATACTACGTACAAATCTCAACTTAAGGATTTGATAATTTCCTCCTGAAAATGTTCTGGAATGCAGAGTTATTATTCACTAAATTTCTCCTAGTGCATTTAATGACACTGCTTGAAGGATTGTGGTTTACTTGTACGATAAATGTTTTGCAAAGTTTGAACAGTATGCATGAAACTATATTATATTGAACAGCGGAGATTCTATGTGAGATAGGCATATCTCTGTTCCCCTTAGGGTAACAATCATTCAGCAGTGCACCTAATGCATCCCAGTACTTCTATTTCTTGCACTCAGAAGTACTGGGAGATTTAATAAACACGCAGTACCAGGCCTGACTTTACTGCTGTTGATCGGGTATCAGGCAGACAGCTTCCTTCTCTGACATCATTTTGCTGCAGTTTTCAAACAGACATTTCACACTTTGTCTGAACACTAACCATAATTTCTGTCACGATTCATTAAGATCCAACAAACCCTCCTAAGGCTACTGAAACTAGCAGTTAACATTCAAAACATGAAAATCTGGGCTTGGATTCTAATTTGCTACTGATGCAATATTAAAGCAATATATGTATAAAGTATTAATGCTGTATTAGTTCTGAATTTATTTTATTTAATTTTTTACATAAGGATAAAGCCCTTGCAGCCTTAAAACAACATGTCTCATTTTCAAGGATGTCCTGGGGGGCAAACAGACAGGGAATATATACACAGCTCTGTAACCTGAACAACAGTGTGGTAGAGGGACTGTGCTGAAAGATATACTCTTTCATGAGTAATAAGGGTTTTGCTGATAAAAATAAAAATGTCGTCTTATCTGTTTGACCAGTTGATAGGATATAATTTCTAATACCACCCCCTTGAACCCTCCATGGAAGAAGAAGCCTGGAGAAAACTTGGAGATAAGGTCCTTCACTTACTCCATCTGTATTTAAAACAACAACAACAAAAAAATAAAAACCCTCATTCACTTTTCAGACATGATTCTTTTCAATAATCACATTACTGTTATTATTGTGATCACATCATAATTCAGAAGCTTTGTTCATCCTATTTTTTCTAATCAGGAAAGAATTTTTATAGTAATTCTGGCATCATCAGTAATGCCATCAGACTCCGAAGTTGTAAAGCTAAAAAAAAGCAGAGTCTCAGACTCAGAATTCAATTAATTAACTGTGTATTTATCCAGTTCAGAAAATGCTAACTTATATTAAATGTCACTTTTTGATTTCCCCCTCAATAATGTGAATCTGTGCTATATTTGATTTTTGGACGCTGCCTGCACTGCATTCATTAAACCCAGTCCCACTGAACTATGACATTAATTGAGGCATTTTGGGAGAAATAAAAAAGTACTGATCATGAATAAAGTGGAGCACAATCAGTGGTTTCCAAAAGTCAGAGCAGTGGGGTCCTGGCATGGTTGTACAAAAGTAATGAACAGCATTTCAGGTAGAGTTTGATACGTTTATGAAAAAGACTGTATGATGTGGAATACTGGAATATAAGAGGCCTAAAGTTGATGATCTGAGCAATACTTCCTACACCCATGTTCCTAAATTTGAAAGCTGTTACCATTTGCTAAGCTACATAGAAATCTTACTACTACCTCGTGAAAGATTTTCTTTTCTTCAACTGGGAAATTACACTCTGATTAGCATCTCATAGGTTATGTAATGACACAGATATAAATGGCACTTTTAGAAAGCATGAAAAAAGGGTTTTAATCTGTTCATATTCCAAACTAAGCTAAATACAATTAAAAAAACGAACAAGCAGACAAAAAAAAAAAAAAAAAAAAAACACCCACACAACAACAACAACAGCAGAAAACAGGCTAACCAGGAGTATGAGTGTTCAAGTTTTGCACAAAATGTTCAAATTTTAAAAATAAGAAAAAAACAGTTGAGTTTAAATATTGCTTATTATTTTGCAAATTCATTCAGAAATTATCTTATGAATGGTTACCTGTTTGGCAGCTCCCAGATACAGTAGTAACACTGTGAATAGTCTAAGCAATTTTTCTTCTATTTCCAGTGCAAATAAGTAAAAGGTTTACTTCAAGTTCTTTAGGATATGGAAGTGCCTTAAGCTTTCTACACTCATAATATAAATAGTAAGTGTATTCCTTATTCATCTCAGCTAATGGGCTCTCTTAACTTCCACGTTTTCACCCTCTTTTCTTGAGAAATGCCAGCAATGGAAGCACTTATATGAGTGGCATATTTCATAACCTGCTTTGCCTCAAAGCTGCCTGTATGGAGAAATATAAGGACTTTCAGAGCCTGAGAAATCCTGAATATGCATCTACTTGAACATACAAAGTCCAAATCACAAGCAAAAAAAGAAAAAATTGTTAGGTAGATCTGGACTTAACTGAAGACTTGTCATTTCAACTGTCATTTCAACATTACTGTCGTAAGAAAGTAGAGTAAGCCAGGAAAAAAGGAAGAAAAAAAAAAAAAGGAAATTTTGGCAATAGGATGTCTGGGGTTAAAATTATAACTGTTCCAAGTAAGCAGTTATATCATGCACAGGAAATGAAACAAAAGAAAACAGAAAGAACAGTTATTTAGGCAATTGAATTAATAACAAATAATTATAACTTATAAAATATGTACATATACTGATAAAATATGTAATTCTGTCTCACAAAGTAAATTAAAATCTTGGTACCATTTTCAATGGATGTGTCAGTAGTGAATGTGAGAGAAAATGTTATCAAAACTGAATTAAGAAATAAAAAGAAACTTCAAGCACCTGAAGCAGAAGCAAAGCTTGAGCAGTTTAATGAACTAAAACCAAATCAGATTGCATGATGTCACTGTAGAAATTTTAAAGAGCTACAGCAAGAAACTGCAAGATCTTTTGTTAAATCTTTTAAACAAATTTTTCAAGTCACAGCTCTACCCTTTTAATGAAAAATAGGAAATGTAGTTTCTGGATTTGAGAATGAGTAATGAAAATGATTAAGGCACTAGTATAAAGAGCCATGAATCTGATTGCCGTTTTATGCAATGCATTAGAACAAAATTCAGTAAGGGAAGGAATTTAAACCATACTGCTTATAAATACTTTGCTCCTCACAGAGCTCTCATCACTATGTGGTTATGTATCACTGTTGTATTTGGAAGCCACAATAAGTTATTCACATGGAATTAATCTGAGTGGTTGTGGTGGGTTACCTTGGCTAGCTACCAAACCCCCATACAGCTGCTCTCTCACTCCTCCTCCTCAACAGGGTGAAGAGAGAAAATAAGATGGAAAAGCCCATGGGTGGAGATGAAGGCAGGAAGATCAGTTACCAATTATCATAGTAGGCAAAAACAGATTTGACTTGGTGAAAATTATAAAATTTATTGTCAATTAAAAACAGAGCTGTCTGATGAGAAAGAAAGAAAAACTAAAAACCCCTTCCTCATCTCACCCCCCTTTTTCCCAAGCTGCAATTCATACCTACGTTCTTGATTGTTCAACTTCCTCCCTCCATGAGAAGCACAGAGGAACAGAGAATGAGAGCTGTGGTCAGTCCATAATGCTTTGTTTCTGCTGCTTCTACATGCCTATAGTCCTCTCCTTGCTCAAGTACCCTTCCCCTGGGATGCTGTCAGTCAATTTCTTCTTTTCACAGACTATAGTACTTCAAGTGTAGTTCTTCATGAATGGAGTACTCCAGCACAGTCCTCACAATCAGCAGCTCCTGCCAGATCTCCTGTTCCTCCACGGAATCCTTTCCTCAGGATGTGAGGCCTCAGGAGACTGCTCCTGCATGGACTGCAGGTTCTTTCAGGGCACATCCACCTGTAGTGTAGGTATCTGTTCCAACATAGTCTTTCATGGGTTGCAGGGTGCTGCATCTTGCTGAACCATGGTCTTTTCCAAGGGTGGCAGAGGAATCTCAACTGTGGCATCTCCTCCCACTCCTTCTTGACAGACCTTTGTGCCTGTAGGGCTGTTTCTCTCGCAGTTTTCTGTCTCCTCTCACTCTGTTGTAAAAACTGCTCTGCAGCAGTTTTTACCCTTTCTTAAATTTGTTTTCACTGATGCACCACAACTTTGGCTGAAGGGCAGAACTGTGCCTTGCAAAGAACAGCCCTGATTCCTCCCATAAGAGCCACCCGTGCAGCCCACCCAACTACTAGCATCTTAGCATGCAAACAAAATACAGTGGCTTTCGTTATTTTAAAGAAAAAAAAAACATGAAGTTCTTACAACTAGTCTATCTTTGTCAGACATATATTTAAGTACAAGGTCTGCTTTGAAAGTAATACCTCCTATTTTATTATTTTGGCTCACTGTCTCGCTCCAATTTATAGGAGGGAGAGGAGGTTCTTTTATTATCTATATACCCGGTGTGAGATTAAGAAGCAACGGTTCAAATGTTGGTCCAACCAGTTTATTACAAATCTTAATCAGGGGAAATGGGGAAGGGGAGAACGGACACTATTATGAATTAGGGTAATGGGGGAAGGGAAGGGGGGCGATAGAAAAGATAGGAAAGAGGAAGCAAGGGGTCTTTATAGGAAGCAAGAGGGAGATAGTCACCACCATGGATCCAGCGAGGTTCGTAGCTTAGTCTTTGATCTTCAGTAGCGGTGGGTCGTCAGGTATTGTTGTCCTGTTGCCAACGACGACAACGACCATGGTGATGATGGCTCTTTTTCAATACTTCAAAGTGTGAGTCAGCTGTTTTTGGAGTGACAGCTCAGATCCAAAGTGGTCGAATCAGCTCTCCTTTGAGTGACAGATCAAACCCAAGGTGGTTGAGTCAGTTCTCCTTGCGGTGGCATCTTCTGGCTCTGGGATCTCAGCAGGAACCTCCTTTGTTCTTATCTTTCTGGCCTTGCCAGCAGATAAGAGGAAGCAGGGAGGCACCAACTTGCATCTTGCCTTCGCAAGATACAATGGTATCATCCCCCAGCCTTCCATACTTAGCTGGAGCGGTTTGACCACAGGCCAGATCTTCCGCCAGTGAACACTGCTGAGCACTCTCTTCCGCTCTTCTACAGAGCAAGCAGCTCTGGGGGGAAGGGGCTTGCAAATGTTCCCAAAGCGATATCGATTGTCACACAGTTAGCACCCATCAGTTGCCTCCTTGACGAGTCACTCAGAGTCTTATCACAAGAAAAACCTCAGGAAGCAAGCTTTGAGCCAAAAAAAAACTAAGAAGGATTCTCACACTCACGACCTCACAGGTGCAATCTGTTCTTAGTCATACTGATTGTCTTGCATCACCTCCTCATCTTGCATGTACCTCAACTTCTCTTTCAGGAGGATCTCTTCCATGATCTCCCCAGGCACAGAAGAAAAATTCACCACCCATTAATTCCCTGGGTTTTTCTTTCTCTTTTTGTTAAGAATGGAAGCGATGTTTCCCTTTTGCCACTCACCAGGTGCTTCATCTGACAGCCATGACTTTTCAAATATAATGGAGAGTGGTTTGGCCACCACATCAGCCAGTTCCTTCAGGACTCTAGAATGCAAGTTGTACAACCAATAAACTTGTACACATTCACTCTCAAGAGGTGAGCCTCTTAGACTTGCTCTGCTCTTATACTGGGAGAGATTTTGCTCTCCTGGATCCTGTCTAGAAGTTCAGGGACACAAGAAATGTGTGGAAGCCTAATTTTTTTGCTTTCTTTTACAGGAAAAAAAAATCTTAGTTACAGATTTGGTAGGGGTAGAGTGAGTGATCAAATTCCTGGATTTTTTAATTTACTATTTAAGGGCAATAAAGAGTTAGGCATTTAGATATCTGGTGTTTGGCCAATTAACTGATTTGAAAAATGGAAAATGGACATCTGAGATTTCTGGAAACTCTGCAATGGAAGAGCTGCTGAGTTTTTTACCAGATTGATATGACGTCACTTCATTGCTACATTGGGTGACATTTATGATATTACCAGCTAATTATTGAAATCTGAAATATATATATTAAAAAAAAAAAGTGCAGATATTGTTCCAAACTTCTCTATCTTGTCTCAGTAACATGAGTTTACCATGAGAATAGGAGAACATGTTCTTATCTTTCTAAATTAGTTATATTTTTAGTATGCATCCTATCTATGTCTTCTGCAAAGAATGTAAATAATACAGCCTCCTTTATGGTAAGAGGAGTTAGACTAGCAGGTTATTTCATGGTTCCTCTTACAATATTCGTACTTACCACTTCAGTGTACCTGACTATCCTTGGTTTTCAATATTCCAAATTTAGAACTGACAAATATCAAAAGACAGACATATCTAAATAATTCATTGCTGAGTAAATATTTCTACTTTTTAAATGCTAATATTTTTGCCATTTTATGTTGTCCTTGTTATCTTTGTGCTGCAAATATACAATATTTTTGTCCTTTCCTTTTCAGTGCCCTGATTTCTTTAGCTGCGCTGAAAGATGGAAAAATTTTGTGAACAGGGACTTTGTCTTTCCAGATCTTTGCAGGATATATGGCACACTTGAAGCATTCTATAAAGATAATAAGCATTGCCTTAAATAAAAATGGAAAGGCCATTGATAAAAGTTTTAATATTCTAAAATAACTAACTGGAGATGAATGACTTTTCCACTACTGAAATTTTTAGAAGAAATTAAAAATTGATAAAATAAAAAAAAATAAATATACTTCGTATTTAAAAGTATAGGTTGTAAACATCTTTAAATGTGGAAAAGAAATATTTAATTCTTTATTAAATTGTCCTCAGTTATAACAGTAAATCATTTTGAGTCATCTAGGAAGAACTTGTAGAAATAATTTTATAGCAAACACATGAGAAATGCTAAGACTGCTCTTTAAACACTGATAAGTACTGTAGTAGATTACTATACACTGAAGAAAAATGTTTACATTCAGAGGAAAAATTATTGAACTGATTATTTAGATTAGCATTTCAGTAACTTGTCTTTCTGTTGTAGTGGATGTACATGCTTTTTGTTGTCATGGTCTAGAAGTCTAACCATTGGCTACGAGAAAGCTCAATAAATCAATAGCAATTGTTATGATAACAAGAAGTGGGACACTGTGGAATGGCAGTTGTAGCATTATGCATGAGGAGAGGCATGACTTGTTTGGGTCTGTTAAGCTAGTATTTATCTATGATTACATTGGGAATTTAGTCACAGAGATGGAAGCTGGCTATTATGATCTCATAATCAACTTACTATTCCATAAAGATATAATAAAGGTAAAAAGAATCAATCTGTATCTTTGAACAGTTACAAATAGTTCTACAAACAATACTGATGTGTCTTTTTAATTTGTTGTGTAAAAAATGAATCCATGTAATAATCAATGTATAGTAATAAGAAAGTGGTATGAAAGTAGGAAGCAAGCTGAGTGTTCCTGAAATACATTAAACTGAAATCCAAGTGGAATGAAGACACATTCTTCAAGAAAGAATTAATTGACACTTCTGTTTACAGTTCTATCAACTTCCCATGAAGAGACCTCCTACAATTTATGAGAGAGTAGATCTTTCTCCAACGCAGTTCCTGGTATCCCAGATGATCCCTGAAGATATCTGAGAGACATCTTTTGTTTATGAATGAGACTATGTACACTAAATCATGACACAGAAGCTACCAACTCCATAGTTTTATGAGAGTACTTTTTGGTTATTGCATTACAGTGAGTCTCTCTTCATTGAGGATTATTGGTGATAGGTGGACAGTTGGACTGGATGATCTTGCAGATCTTTTTAAACCTTGGTGATTCTATGATTCTATGTAGTGTTTTAATGAATCTGTTACACTTAAATCCTGGCCAAAGCGATGCAAATTTTTCAACTGTCTCTTCCCGGGCTAAAGAGCAGAGAACTGTTTTGCTTCTACTGGTAAAGGATTTGTTGGTACAAATAGATATTTATGAACTAACTGTGACCAATTTTACTGCAAACTGACAACTGTAGAACTTTTTGCTCTAGATTTTCTGCCTTTATTTTTTTCCTTATTTTTTTCGGGGCGGGGGGGGGGGGGAAGGGGAAGGGGGTTAGGGTAGTGTGTGGCTTTTTTGTCCCTGTTTGAAGCAGTTTGTGGTCATAAATCAAGGAAATATCTGAAATAAAAAAAACAGTGAAATGCTTATTTCAGAAAAAAGATTGATTTTAAAAACTACACAGAACTTGTGCATATGTCTGTACTTAAACATATTTATAAAATGCCACAAAAGGGTACACTAAATGTGTAGCCAGTGTTTACAAAACCCAGAATACTACAGATATGTTTCCTTACACGAAACTTAGAAGGTGACTTAGCAGACAGAAAAAAAAAGGAGAGTTTTTGCACAGCAAATAGTAAATCTTTAGAAGCTTCTGCCACAAATAGTTGTGATGGCAGGATCAGTGTGTTGAAAAAGGACATAGACAAATCTATGCTGCGCAGAAAGCAACAAGGTTCAGGTGCTTTACCTAAATAGGCCATCGTTGCTACTTCTGAAAATTATTGGTCTAAACAGGGTACTTCTTGCATTTTTAGACACTTTCTTTTTAAAAAAATTCCAAGTTGTTACTCTTATCTCTAATTGGACTTTAAACTCTCCTGCTCTTCTGGACCTCAGCTTCCTTCCATAGTCCTTAGAGACCGTGTCCATGTCCTGGGGTCCCATGTCTGATGTGGGTACATTTAAAGAAATGTGGGGAAAAGATAATCAAGTCTCTCTTTTCCTTTCAGGAGTTTTACATTTTACAACTTTGGGAATCCACAGTCCAAAGATATGAATGAAACCAAGAGATACAAGATAGATAAACGGAGAAAACCTGTTATACAAAAGCAATCTGCAATGCTAAACAGAGGTGGGTTGTGGTTTCTTGGCTTTTTTGTTTGTTTGTTTGTGTTGTTTGCTTGTGTTGTTTTGGTTTTGGTGGTTTTTTTTTTTTTTTTTTTTTTGCATAAGACAATGAATTTTCAATTTTTTTTTTAACTATAAATAAATAAATATGCAAACAAAAGTGAAACTTTCTTCATTTCCTTTTTTCCCTTATTTATCATTTAACAGTAGGTCATTAGGTTCATGTTTTTATATCTTCATCTCATTTTAGAGTAAGTTTTCAGAAGTTATCTGTGATAACTGATAACTGCTAAGATCTGCAGTACTATTAGGTAATTTCTGGGGTGAATCTGAGTAAAAGCAAAATGATTGTTAAAAAAACCTCATTGTGCTTATAAATGATCCAGTAAAAGAAAATTTTAAGATTTGGAAAAATTTCATATGAAAGATAAAAAGAAGAAAGGAGACCTGAGTCCACGATGTTATTTCAGTAACACATCAGAATACCGTTATCACTTTCTATCCATCATTGTACTTCTTTTCTCCTTTTCCCTCTGCTGGATATAACCAGCCTTGTGGTTGTAGTGTCTAATAAGGTGAAGAGAAGCCTGAATATGAAATGCTGAATAGGAAAATTCTTGTAACTAACTTATAATTTCACTTCATTCTTTGTCCTCCTAGAAAGACCTCTGATCTCTGCTTATTTTGTGCCTGCACTGGAAAGTCATAACACTTAATAGTACTCCACAGGCACATAAAGCATTCCCAGTCTTCTTTGTTTGCTGATTAGGTTGAGAATGTGAATAAATGCTTGCAGAGCTTTTTGCATCAAGATCAGTGAAATGTTTGCAGAACTAATTTTTGAGAACTCCTTGCGGCATAATACATTTCCTTTTAGAACAATTCATCTTCTATTTACTTGTTTCTATCCAGCCATCTCCATGTTACAACTCCTGTACTAATTCCCATCCTTACCGTCTCAACAATTTTGTAAGTGGCACTGAACCAAAAGCTATTCTGAAGTCATGACAGATTAGATCTACTGCATTTCCCTTGTCTGAAGAATCAGTTATCTTATCAAGAAAACTATTGGGTTAGTCTGGCATAATCTGCCTTTGGTGAACCCAAGATGCGTTTTATCCCATTTTCCATCTACTTCCTTTCCTAGTTACAAATACAGAGTTGCATTGGACATGATGTGCACTTCAAGTAGTTCCAGAGGTAACTGTCTCACACCTTGAAGTACATCTAAGAATATACTACTGGGTTTATTTCAGAAATATGGCAAATTGTAAATAAATTAAAAAAAAAGAAAAGATGATAATATAATGCAGATACACATAGTGTGAACAACTGGTATACAAACCTTTAAACAGACATTGTTACAGATCAAGTAATATAACCTGGCATACCAAATCTTGCTTCTCTCTGAAAAATCTCATATTAATGGATCTGATGTTACTCTTAATTTTTAACTTGCTTGAAGATACTGATCTATTTGTAATGGAAAGCACAGTAACAACTGCCATTTTATTATTGTCATAATGTCTCCTTGGTCAAAAACAATGAGAAAATATAGTGAGGCAAATTTGAAATAAAATAAATATTCTTTAAATTCTGACAGATTTGAAAAACAAAAGGCTTCCATTTGGGAAAAGCTGTATTTCAAGTATGAATAATTCACTTTTGGATATTGATAGAAAGCCACCCATGTGAATCCCAGTTCCTTTTATAAGATACAAAGTATGAAGTATTGAATTAAGATGTAAGATAATAACAAAAATTAAGGCCAAATGTTGTGGTCCCTGCATAACAGATAATTTTGGAAGACTATATATCTAATATTATAACTTTATTCTTTTTTTAACTTTAATGTGTAAGCACCTGCTTTAAATAGCATTATTTTTTAATAGTCTTATTATTTTATATCAAGAGACAAATATTCAAATGATGTGAAATGATAAGACATTCCTAAAACCAAGGGATCTACATTCACCTGAAATTAAACAAATGAAACAATTATTCTGTATTTTTTATCTATATTTGCAATATAATTATAATAATACTAAATAGGGTGTTTGAAAATTTGAAACTGGTGAGTTATATCCATAAAATCATAATGCTTTGAGTCCTTTATAATTCTTTCCCTTTGGAACATTTTCATCTGAAAAAAAAAAAAATATGCTTACTTCTATTAAGAAACTGAACTTAATACATTATTCTCAAGTGTTTCTATACCTGATTTTCCTGATGCTTTTACTCTACAGTCTTTTGAATTGGTGTCAAAGAAAGTCAGTGTCCTCTAAAACTTACCGAGGTAGGAGAGAGACCATGTGTGGCATACTAAATTTACCATGCTCATCATCTTAGCAGTCCTAATTCTGAGAAAAAACTGCATTAAACAATCATAGAAAGGGATCAGTATTGAAAACTACATCATCATGTATACATATATTTGTGTATTGTGTATAATATATATGCATATTGTATATAGTTACACTGTGATTGAAAATTGGAATTGAGGTTGTGGACCTAGGTGTCTTCTGTATTTCTCTCATTACAGAAAACTTGCAAGTTTCGACCTAGGGAGCAAAAGCACACAATAGGTTTTTGCTGCAGTAATTTTTATGAATAAGATTCCGCTTCGTATATAAACCAAAACTGCACAACAATATATTAGATATCCACTTATTGCACCTTGAAGAACACAACATTAGGATATTAGAAATATTAAAAGATAATACATTTAATAATAATTACAGTGGTTCTTTAAAAAGTATTCTGATGAGTTAAAATACTATGAGTTTTTAAGACTAGATTAACAAGCTAACAGAAAGCACTTACAGAAGAAATCAAGAAAAAAAAATAAAAAAAATCTTAAGACATAGTTCTCATTGTTCCACTCTTTGTATGCTGTTCATTTAGACGATAGCCTGTGGAATCTTATAACAATATTTAATTTTGTATTAATAAGGCTACTCTTCCTGCATGAGAGCACTCACATGCATTAAAATAAGTATATACCTAATAGTTCCGACTGATGTATAGGAATGGCTGTTCAGGATGTACGGTGAAGTTAATGCACCCACAAAAACCTCTAGCTTAAGTTAAGTGTTTATTTAAGTTGGATCTAGTAGGTTTATTGAAGTGAGGAGAACAGATTGAATAGCAAGCACTGCTGAAATGATAGAACTAGTAAATCAATAGGGATTTAACTATTTTAAAGACAACAATATACTATAGGTTCATAGGATATATTATATATATAAGTTTATAGGATAATTCAGGTTGAAAGGGACCTCAGTAATATCTAGACTAGTCTTTTGTTCAAAGCAGGGTCAGTTATTAGATTAGATATGTTGCTCAGGATTTTTCCAGTTGGACACAAATCTCCAATGATGGAGACTGCCCAAATCAATTTAACTGCTTGTCCTCATTATGAAAAAGTTTTCCTTATGTCCAGTCTGAACTTTTCAATTTCTCTTTATTTGCTGGTTAACCCTTATCCTTCATGTATGCACAACGGTAGAGTCTGACATTATCTTCCTATCTGCTGAGACACTTGTGCTGCTTGAGGTCACTTTGTGCAGGGTTTTTTTTGCTTTTGTTTTTGTTTTTGTTTCTTTTTTCTTGAGTTTCACTCGAGGTAAGTTCAGTGTGAACGGTTCAAACAGTCAGGTGAGCTCATGAAACCCTATGCTAATGTCATCCTTTATCATCCAAGGTAAATCTACATGGAACAGTGAAGAGATTATGTTATAGATAGGACCTAACTTGAAATTATCTGAGATTCAAGCTGTGTTATTTTTAACTTCGGCCTTAGAAATTTAGCTAATGTGAATTTCATAGAATCACAGCATCATAGAATAGTTTGGGGTGGAAGAGACCTTAAAGACCATTTAGTTCCAAGCCCCCTTGCCATGGGCAAGAACAAGCCCATCCAACTTGTCCTTGAACACATGCAGGGACGGGTCATAGCTTCTCCAGGCAGCCTGTTCCAGTGCATCACCTCTCTATCTAATATCAAAATTGTATCTAATCTAAATCTACCCTCTTTTAATTTAAAGCCATCACTGCTTGTCCCATTACTACACTCCCTGATATAGAGTTCCTCCTCAGCTTTCCTGTTGGCCCCATTTCGATACAGGAAGGCTGTTACAAGGTCTCCCCAAAGCCTTAGTTTTTCCAGGCTAAATAACTCCAACTCTTTAGGACTGTCTTTAAACAGAAGAGGTGCTTCAGCACTCTGAGTGGCATTCCTTCCCTCCATCTCGTCACTGAGGACTTTTCTTTAGTGATGAATTTACCTTTAGTGAAAGGGAAAATAAAATTAATTGCCTTGCAGTCATTTTATACATACCAGAACTGCTTATTCAACTTTTACAAGATACCACCCCTTGTAATCTTACAGAAAATAATCTGCTTTATTTCTTTCTTTTTCTTTATAATTCTGTGTTTGTTTGCTTTTAATATTCTTAGGATTATTAGCTCATTGACATGACACTTAGGGCTCTTCTACAAACATTTTTACAAGAAAATGTCATCTGTTTATCGTGCAAAGACTGAAGCATGTATGGTGTCTCTGCTTTAGATGTTGTTTTCATTAACATCTAAAGGAGTGATCTTGATTCCAGGGCAGAAACTGCCTAATTTAAGTTTGTTTTCCATTGTCAGGAGGAACTGAATGTTTTTCTTTCTTCCTCAGGAATGCAGTTAAATGTAATTTGCATTACAGCACACATAATGTCAAATGAGGAAGGAAACCCCACTTTTTTTGGTTCTGCACCCAATTGAAAATTTTCCTACTATAGAAATCTTTATCTTTTTACTACAGTGATTAAAAAACAAAAAGTGAAAACCAGTTCCATCTCCTGTTTTTTATGACATTCTCTTTTGTCCTTAAAGACTGCAGAAAGCCTCTAGTAGGCTATGTTTACATTAACAACTATGTCATCTCAAGGGGAAAGTATCTCCCAATGGGAAAATGAAACAGTTGTTTCAAGGAATGGTGCGTATATTTCTCACATTTCAACTCAAAGTCCTGTTGGTGCCATTGACTAGTGTTGAATTCTGATAGGTGCTTTCTGGAATGTCCCAGTTGAATTTTGTCCAAAACAAGTTTTTTTTGCTATTTGAGAGCATTCAATGAGATATGTGTCAAAGCAGAGTAAGCAGGAACAATCAGGAGATTTGGTTGAAAACAGTTTTAAAATGCTAATGTAAATGAACTCTACTAGAACTGGATGGCAATAGACAGAGGATTCAGCAGCTAATCAAAAAGAATAACAAAACCTCATATATTTGGAGTTTGAAAAGGAAAGCTTAGAATATTTGGAGTAACAAGTATCTGTATTTTATTTTACTCTGTTGTATCTTCATACAAAAATTAGGCATCAAAAGTCAAGAGATAGCTTATAAACATCTTTGGACATACAGTGTATTTCAAACTGTATTGTCTTACACACAATTCTGAAATAGATTCAGTAGGGTGACATGTTATACTAGTTTGAGAGTAATTCACTTTCATTATTTTGACTCTAAATAAATAGTTACAGCTAATGAAATAATTAATAACATTTGAAATTGTTAAATTTGTTCTTATTTTAATAAAAGTTAATCAGTTATATTTGAGAATCACATCTCCTTTACAAATGCATAGAATGATTAATTTGAAGTCTGCTTAAATAGACATTGAAATATTTTCAAGAAGATGCTGGAAGAATTACCTTTGAATTCATACTCACAGAAGCTATAGGCATTTCCACACGCAATTATTCTGTTTCTACTTATGGAACTTGCTTCAACAAGACTGGCAGAAGCTCAGAAACTTTTAACGTTACCTATTTTACAGAAAAACTGACAGTGTTTTTCTAGACTATACGATAGAACACATAGGAAAAAACACTTTGGAAGACAGCAAAAGGAAGGATAAATAAGAAAAGCTCAAATTACTTGGACTTATAGAAAGTGGCTGCGCCTAGGTGAAAGGAAAAGTATATCTTCCAAAAAAATTTCAAAAATCCTAAAAAAATTTTACACATTCTCAAAAATTCGTTGTGGGTGTAGTTACACAACAGCTGAGATCAAACTGAATTTTATTTGATTGGGCTTTCATTTGTTTTTAAGGAATCCATGATAATGTTTTTAATACTCTTTCTCCTTTCCAAATGCAAGAAGGTAAAAAATTCAGCTACGGCTAATAAGCTATCCCTGATTTATACTGACATATTCCTTTTGTGGAACTTTTCTTCCAAAGAATTAATCTTGATTTTGCTACTTTTTTTTGAATACTGCTAATTTTGTGTAAACAGGTACAGTCTTCTGATGAGAAGACAAAAAGGCCAGATAGATGTTCTGATGTTCTTTTCTAAAGCTTTTCTCTACTATAACTTTATATCTCTACTTTTTTAACTTTCTTGAGTTCTCTAATGGAATACTTTCCAAAACTGCATAATCATTTAGAAGTAAGACAAGCATGAGAAACTTTCCTAAGAGAGAAATATTTCCTATAGGGTTTTAGGTTGTTGGGTTTTTTTTGTTGTTGTTGTTTTGTTTTTTTCTTGTATGAGAGCTAAGGAAGTGGTTTCTTATCCATTAACTTAGAAATAGCCCAGTGAAGAAAAATTTTATTACAATATTTGGAAATAATGCAGTAAAGTTATAGAATACTAATAGGAAATGCCCTTCATGTATTTTTTAGTTTTGTTTTCATTCTTATTAGTGGTATTTTGACCAAAAAAAAAAAAAAAAGGAAAGTCTACTACTTAAGATTTGACTTTTTTAAAGTATCCTTCTCACAGTCTTCATGCTCACTGTGATGTTGTAAGACCAGGGCTTTTTCTTTAAGGGGGAAAGCTACAAAAATACTGCATGGAGCACTTGAGGGGAAAAAAAAAGTAAAGGGTCAGAAACTGAGATATTGCTGAAGGAGGACAGCTTTCAAGGCTTCAAGTGACCCCTTAATCTCTTGAAATTTGCTGGAATAAAAGTAGAAAAGAAAATAGCACTATCTTTTATTACATAAGTTAAATGTAAAGATTTCTGTGAAACTTCTTTATGGAGTATCACACCCAATTTTAATTCCCATCAGTCCAGCAACTGTGAGAAATTTAATAAAGATTCATTTATGCCTATTCCATCTATTTTATACTTCTGAAAAACTGTGTGAAATTATCTTCAAACTCTTTCTGGATTAAATTGTTCCAGTATTTTTATACAGACATTTTAAATGAGGGAAGCAAAATCAAAATGCAGAAAAATGGACAGATGGAAAAAACAAGGTTCTCATGAAACATTACTTTCCTTCAGACAAAGCATCACTGATGGAAAGTACTGATTCATACTAACCTGGACAATGCTGAAGTAGGAATTTCTTTTGATACATACAATTTTATACGAATAATTTACATAACGACAGATTTTCACACAGACATTATAGAATTAGGCCCTTAATTTCAATTTAAATTAAATATTAGACACTTTTGCTGTGCAGAGAATGACCTTGGGATCCTGGTGGACATGTTGGTCATGAGCCAGCAGTGTGCCCTACTGGTCAAGAGGGCCAAAGGGATCCTGGTATGCATTAAGAGGAGCATGGCCAGCAGGTCAAGTGAAGTGATCTTCCCTGTCTACTCTGTCCTGGTCAGGCCTTACCTGAAGTGCTGCATCCAGTTCTGGGCTCCTTGCTATTAGAAAGACAAGGAGGTTATGGATTCCCCTTCTCTGAAGATATTCAAGACCCAGCTGGACACCTACCTGTGTGGCCTGCTGTAGGGAGCCCGCTTTGCAGGACAACAGGACTCAATGATATCCATAAGTCCTTTACAGCCCCTCCAATTCTGTGATTATCACTTAAAATCTAGTCTTTATAGCACAGACAATCCACCATCATGTGATGCAGAATGAGTTTCTTACATTGTAAGAAGAAAAATCTATGAATGTATAAACTTTTTACGCTCTTCCCTTGTGTAATAATCATTCTTCTCTTCTTTTAAGCGATATGCATAAAAATATTGCATTTAAAAAAACAAACAAAAAATATAACTCAGATTCTAGAATCATTTGTTTGCTTTCAGTGTTTATCCACTTTACCAACGTCAGGTCTTTAGGTTATATGCTCCTTAAGTAGATTTTCTAGTTACCACAGTGATTAAATA
Source organism: Tympanuchus pallidicinctus (assembly GCF_026119805.1). Classification (NCBI taxonomy): domain Eukaryota; kingdom Metazoa; phylum Chordata; class Aves; order Galliformes; family Phasianidae; genus Tympanuchus; species Tympanuchus pallidicinctus. The sequence goes on from NW_026294769.1 coordinate 46,857,101, forward strand.
TTTCAACTTCAGTACTATGGAGAAATACAAATATCTAAATGTGAAGAAAATAAATAATATGTTTATGTCACAAATCTAGATGTTTAACATCTTCAGTTGAGAGCTTTTGAAAGAGTTTGGTGAAATCATAAAAAATATTGAATGAAGACAACATAAAGAATAAAGAGAGAATAATTGGCTGCAAAAATATTTATTTAAGTTTTTGAAAAATATGTATCTAAAGTCCAGAATATGTTACCAACAATTTGCTGAATAAAGTAAAAATTAAGCCTCTTAATGGAACACATCTGATAGCAATTCATCTGAAAACGTTCACATACTCAAGCCAACTCTATCATTTTACCATTCACTCTGCTCCTTCAAGTTGAAGCTGAGTCCGAAAAGAAAATATTACATTATCAAGACCAAGAGGTATAGGTTTATCCGAAGTAATCATAACATAACCAGATACAGGAACTTGAGAACAGAGTCAAGGACATAGCACTTAGGCTCAGCACTGTACTCCTGGCTTGTACTGTCCCATATCTTGTGAGAAGTTCTGTTATGATCAAGGGAGAAAACTGATGACAACAGTGGCTGTGTAGACTATTAGCTACTCGAAAAAGCAATTCCATATAACTGCATAACCATTGATGACTTTTCCTTTCCTCATTAACCAGCTCTGATTCAACAGTGAATTTGAAAGCCATGCTATGATGTAACAACAGAGTTTTGTTGTTGCTAATTACAAGATTTCAGATCCCAACAAAACATTAAGTCTTGTTCAACTGAATGCCTTTTAGTGGCAAAAATCTTCCATAAGTGGTAATTGTAATGACAATCTGAAAAGTTAAAGGCCTAGGAATCACAGAGAACTTATGCAGCAATCCTGCACTCATTTGTTGTCTTTTCTGATCCTTTTGAGGATGTATCTAACTCTGATTTCCCTAGATGATCCTAAAGAGTTTACCTGCCACTTTATTGTAAAGAACTTGGTTTTCTTCAAGAAATGCTGAAATAAGTTATCATTTTTTATTTCCCCCATACCACTTTCAGAATTATCTATTAGTTAAATCTATTAAATTAATTTGTCCTTAAGTGAGAAAATGCAGGATTTCTAAAAAAGCATTTCTGTGACAAAAAAAAAATATATAGATAGATAGATATATGGTGCTGAAGTAACAGAATCTGCTCCTATTCCAATAAAGTTTATTAAGTAACAGAACTAAGTTTTATTTAGAAAGATCTTGACTATTATAGTTCCAGTCAGTGAAAACGTACAGAAACTAATGAAGTCGGTCATCAGATGAGCTAGTTGATAAAGTAAGATGGTCAGACTGAAGAAAGTTGCTTAGGCAAAGTAAATAAATAATCAGGAAAGTCTCTGTAAAAAGTGCTCAATCATATAACAGTAATTATTTACAGTCTGTTTTGTTTCCATCTTCTACAATGCAAAACTTATGTAGATATATCCAGTTTTTATTATCACTTTTCCTTGTCTTTCTCAAAAAGGCATCTGAAAATTGTATTTCAGTGTTGTTCAATTTGTACTTGAACGTATATTGAAATTACCATAGAAGCAGTACTAGGGAACTGGTTAACCACAGTGCAAATATTCCTGCAATGTCTCTCTTACATTTGGATTAATCACATACAAGGCCAATTTCTTCAATGGTTTCTTACTTTCCATTGACAGCCTTCCTCTGGAAATCAATGCTGTCAGTGTGTCACCTTACAATACATAACATCAACCACAAAGTCCTGAGGGCATAAGTGTTGCTACAGAAGTATTCAATGTGAAATCAGCAAATGTAGCTGGGAATGATGTAGAGCACCCAGACTCTAGTGTTCTTCATTGTCTTTTTTCTCAAACCTCCTAAGCTCTATCCCACAACACTTCAGAAGATGCTCAGATGTGAGATGCTGTCCAAGAAAAAAATAAGGATAGGAATATCAACAGTACAAGTAATTCCTGCTTCCCTGTGCTATCACTCCAGACCTATACTATCTCCAACTAAGAAAACACATGGGAAAATTTTGATCTAAATGTAATAACTTATTTTGAGTTGGATGCCATCCCCCCTGTAGTAATATACTCTAATACAACTAATATTTCTTAACTTGTTTTATCTTCCCATAATTTAATCATGGATAGGTTCAAGCTCTCATAGCTATTACAACTTGGCAGATCTCAGAGCCTTTACTCCACCACAGCAAAAAATATGCTAGGTGTTTCTGAATTATAGAAATGGTTACTTTATTCTGTTGAAGACTTTGAACTTGTAGCCTCTGTTAAAGAACAGAAATGGTCAATAGAGAGCAGTTTGTGGTGTTAGAGGGCAACTCAGATAATAGAGAGTATATTAAATGCCTAACAGTAGATTTAGAAGTAACTCAAAACATAGTTCTAGGATTGGAACGGAGTTAATTCCTTTTCCATACATAATTTAAATGAAATGGTTTGGGGAAAATATGTGTGTGAGGGAAATCCTCCCAACTTATTCTTTTGGTATTTCTGTTAAAAGTAGTACTGTGGAAAATACCAGCAGGTGTGGTATTTCAAGGACAGTTTGTGTAGTGTTTGTGTAGTTACAATGCAAGAGATGTTATCTCAAATTAAAACATTCTCCAATCCTTGAGGTGATGTTGCACATTTCCATATTGCAGTATCATTATCAAAGAATAACAGATTAAAAAAAAACTTGGCGTCATTTTTCTTCAGTGAACTCCTCCCAGTTCTTTTTTATGGCTTTATATGATAGTATGAAATCATTTCATCACGCACAAATAAGCTCTAGAAGAAAGAGGAAAAACATTCTCCTGAGGGAGCAAAAACAAAACAAAACGAACAAAAAAACCCCCCACAATTACAATGTGTTACAAGAAGGCAGAACAAGGGCTTGAACTATAAAGATGGTCTGCTTCTGCGTAATACCAAAAGGTATGGGGAGAGAAAAAAAAAAAAAAAGGAAAACAAAAACATCTCAGGAAGGCCTATACAGTCCAGCAGAGTCTTCCAGATGAGGAGGACTCTGGACTCTTGCCTGCACTGCCAGCCATTAAATGAGGTCTGGGAAGGTTCTGGTCAATCAGGTGAATTGCTTGCACGTATGAGCTCTCCTGCTTTCCCACCAGGTGCTTGATCACTGGTTCAAACTGTGACTCATTGTTTCTTTCCACTGCACTACCAAAATAAACAATTCAAAAGAATAAACAGATAATCAAGTAAACAAAAAACTTTCTGCTAAGAAGTCATTATTTATATTAAAACCAGATGCATTTTCTTTGTAAAATACTGCACTTTTTCCTAACATTCTTTTTTTTTTCTTTCTTTTTTTTTTTTTCAAAAGGTGACCTGTTCTGTTTCATGTATGAAAGTTCTACATTAAAAGAATATGAGCTACGAGCTAGCAAATATCTTTACTGAAGCACTCTTGGCAGCTGAGATCACTGACAACTTCCTGACTGTGATTCATAATCTATATTGGTGCCTTTGAGACAGCAAGTTATTGATTTTTCCCAGTCTATAATCCAAGACCATATACACAGCTTGTTAGACATCTGTGGGAATATAAACTGAGTTTTGATACAATTTAGGGAGCTTCTGGTAGCGGAGCATTTAGTTTTTGTCTTTGAGAAAATCTTTATGTATTTGTATAGTCTTTGAGATTTTTAACAGATAATTCAGTAGAGCTTGAGTTGCATTTTTGGGAGAGGGGAGGAGACCTGGCAAACTGTTTTCTTGGGTGTAGTTCATATGAAGTAATAATTAGCAATAAAATAAAGAGCAATAATAACAAAACATAGGGAATTTATTCTACAAATATTTCAACAATTTTATTCTTATTCTTTTCTTTGATTTTGTCAAGTACAATTTAGAATTAGTCCTCTTCTTTTATATTTAATATCTTGGCCATTTTAACTTGCCATTCCTGAGAAAACTGTCATGTCTTCATCATGTGGCACATACACAAAAACAACATTCAAAAGATTAATCAGTAATTTCAAAGCAGTTTCTCCACAATAAAGGGATTTAAGAATAAGTTCACTGGAACTATTAAAAAATACATACATCGCTAAAAATAAAAATATAAAATAAAAATAAAAATAAGGTAAATATTTCCCATGGTCAAGACACTGCATACACATTTTGATTTTCTTAAACTACATAGAATGTATTTAATAAACTATATTATTAAACCATTATATTCTGTCTTCTGTGAATTAATATAAGGAAAAAGAAGAGGTTAATATAGTTTGAAGCTTATGCAGTAAGGTGATAATTCCATAAGAAATTTTCCATGTAAATGTTCTTTTAAATGTAACTTAATATTTGTCCAAGAATACTTAAAGAGCTACCATGGAAGGAGAAAATTACTCTGAAGATCTGTGTGGATTTCAGATGACAGAAATATTTCTGTGCATGTCATCACATTGCATGTTGGTCTAGAAGGTTAGCAAAATATTTACACTAAGTCTCCAAAATCAAAATAAAGCATTCTTGACTGTATGTGAAGTATAGTTTTGCAAAACTTGGATAGGTGCTCATTTTCTTGTTTGTAATAGATAACTACTCTTGAAACAATTAAGAAAACAATAGAGTAATGGCCTGCCTGTATATATTAGCAAAAGTTAATGTTGAAAAACTGGACAATTTTTCACAAGGAAAGCAAAAATGAAATTTATATTTAATAACATGATACAAAACATATCATCTCCCTGACATAGATCATTTCTAATTGGAATATTGCAAATTAGCATTTCAAACCTTTTTTTTTTTTTTTTTTTTTTTTAAGTATTTTGCATGTGTAGCATTTTTTTTCTACCTTGTTTATATACAACTTAATTGATTCTCACAAAAACAAATTAAGCCCTTAATTATGGTATGTTTACACATTTTCTCAACCTGGAGACTGTGAATAGATAATTGATATACTGCTTTGCTTTAAGTTGAACAAAAGACGATGCTATTCACATAGATATTCTGGACTGTGCAAGAAGTTTTAACTCTAGAATAGTGAGTAGAGGGAAATATATAAATAGTAGTGTATTATTTTTTTTCTGATTGAAATGAAACAACATAGTGTACAGCATTGCTGCAGCCTTCATATTTTTAGATTTCTAGTTTTCACAGGAAATATTCAAATAAAGCAAAGAGAATTAAACTGGTTATTGTTAAATTAATTACTTTGTCTAAATTCCCAATTTGGATAATTTTATTTGTTTCAGTCTTTACCATTCCCACTTTCCTATCTACCTGTTGGGAGCTAGTAAGGAGCAAGAAAAAAAAGTATGCGAGCTGACCCTGCCAAAGCAAATTCCAAAATGAAATATGAAAAACAAAATGATCAAAATGATCAAAAAGCAATGAAAATGAAGTTTGGGATGGTAAATACGGGTCACCAGGTCATGCAGACAAACTAGTTTCAAGAGAGAAATAAAATAATGAAAAAATTCTTTATTTTATGACTCAACACTTCAGTTTTGATGTCAAGCTAAATATTTGTATTTCATTATTTGGATTTAGATAAGCAGAATTTGGATCCACTCATCATTTCAACAATATGAGAATCAGATAATCCTTGCTTGTATCACAAGAAGGTAAAGGAAATGAAAAGGAAGTGAGCAGACACTATTTTCCATAGCACTTGAGAAATTCACATGATGATAAAAGTGATGAAGTCAGAGATGGAGTATAGTTATCAATAGTAGATAACACAGTTTTGCTAAATAAACTGCTGTCCTTGGAATAAGCAGTTTAAAAATGTTCTACCTACATACAGGTACATAGTTCAGCAGAAGTTCATCTTATTCAAGCTTGGATGCATTTTAAAAAATGGTTACATAATGAAGAGAAATGTCACTGCTCAGTGCATTTCTCTCTAGGTCTGAACACTTACAAAAAGACTGGAGATAAATGCTCCTTAGTTATAATTTTCCAACTGCAATGTTACATACTCAACTATACAAAAGATGCAGAAATTGCAGACTGACCTGTTAGTTGCCCTTTCCTATATTTTAAATTCAGCATTGTAACAAAGGCTGTTTTACCAATGTGAAAGTAAAAGTACGATTGTATTTAAACTGTATTTTCTGAGGAACAAGTACTACTATCTTTATTTTTAATGCACTCATAAGCAAAACTTGCACTCATCTTTCACTCAGTTCCCTTCTCTTACCAACAGCCTACTGCAATGGCCATAAAACTATCTTTTAATTAATATGGTAACACATGTTACCATTAACTAACACATGGTAAAAAATAAAAACTGTTTTGAAATTAGCTTTAATTACAGGAAATGCTAAGAACACGTTAACCAAAGTGCATATGCTGTTCTTCCATTCAGAGACATAACTGTCTTAAATGTTATAAAAAAATCAGTATACCCAGTCAGGATATTTTAAAACGCACTTTCTTTCCTAGAATCATAGAATCATGGAATTACTCAGGTGGGAAAAGACTTCAAAGATCATCTAGTCCAACTGCAACTTCACCATAGCAGCCCAATTCTAACAACCCTCTGCTAAATCATGTCCCTGAGCACCACATCCAAATACTTTTTAAACACATCCAGGGATGATTACTCAAATACCTCCTTGGGAAGCCTATTCCAGTGCTTAACAACCCTTTCTGTAAAGAAGTTTTTCCTGATACCCAACCTAAACTTACCCTGGTGCAACTTGAGGAAATCCCCTTGTCCTGTCACCTGTCACCAGTGAGACCAACCGCACTCTTGCTGTAAGCACATTTCAGATATTGGAAGAGAGCAGTAAGGTCTCCTCTCAGCCTCCTTTACTCCAGACTGAACAGCCAGTTCCTTCAGTCTCTCCTCATAGGCCATATTCTCCAAGCCCTTCATAAGCCTTGTTGCCCTTCTTTGGATCTGCTCCAGCACCTCAATGTCCTTTCTGTACTGTGGTGCCCAAAACTGAATACAGTACTCAAGGTGAGGCCTCACCAGTACCAAGTACAGGGGCAGGATGACTTCCCTAGTCCTGCTCACCACACCATTCCTAATACAAGCCAGGATGCTGTTGGCCGTCTTGGCCACCTGGGCACACTGCTGGCTCATATTCAGCCGACTGTCCATCAGTTCACCAAGGTCCCTTTCTGTCAGGCAGCTTTCAACCACTCCTCCCCAAGCCTGTAGGGTTGCCTGGGGTTGTTGTGAGCAAAATGCTGGACTCGACATTTGGCCCTATTGAAACTTATGCAGTTAGTTTATCCTGGCCAATTGACCCAGTTTATCCAAGTCCCTCTTGTAGTGCCTTTCTCCCCTTTGGCAGATCAACACTCCCTCCCAGCTTGGTGTCATCTGCATTTCCTTCAAGTAAGAATATCACACCCATAGAAAAAAGTATCCATTTTCTCTATCACAACATCTTAGGCTTAAATTTGCAATCTTTTCAAGAGAACATCCCATCATTATGCTTTCTAGAAGTGCACAGTTCAGGACTGGCTTTATTCACTGATACAGTAGGAAGTGAACTCTGGAGTTGTAAACTTAGAAAGTTGTTTTTGTGATCTAGAAACTGAAAATCAGCACAGGCCAGAAATGGCAAAGTGTTAAAATGTTAATGTGTTAAAAAGATCGTGATCCCTGGGAAGGAGTGACAGCATATGATTATCACTTGGACTTGCAAATGTATGAGATAAGAAATCCCTCTATTCAGTGAAGTCCTAAGGGCCAACTGACTTGTTAGATTTATGATTCTAAGAAGCAGGGAGGAAAAAATGCAATGGTGAGCGCTAGAAGAAGGAGAAAAGAGTACACCTTCGTCCTGGCACATGAGAGATCAAGTAAGACTAGAAATGATTTTCTGTTTTGTTGAGAAAAAGCCCGTGTTCTCAGTTTTCAAGCAAATGAAATGAAGTGGACCTTCCTAAAGCAAGCACTGAAGGGGAATTTTTGCCTCTGAAGGCCTATGGTCTGATAAAATTAGCTAATGACCTGTAAGTACTTATTTTTAACTGCATAGTTTCTACAGAGCTCCTTTTTGTGACAGTTCTCTTTGACATTTTCATCAGTGATTTGAATACATGACTTGAAGGTAAATTAAGTAGGTTTGCATAGAACTGAACTGGGAGGAGCTGCTGACTACCCTAAGGATTGTGAGAGGCCTTGCAGAGAGATCTTGACAAATTAGAGGGCTGGGCAATCCTCAACCCCATTAAACTTAACAAAAGCAAGTACAGAATTCTGCAACTGGGACGGGACATCAATGGGAATTATATAGACTATGGGATGAAGGGCTAAAGTGAAGCCCCACAGATAGGGACCTGGGAGTTCTGGCAAGTTGACAGTGTTGAATGAGAGTCAGCAGTGTACTCTGGCAGCCAGCAAAGCCAACCATATCCTGGGGGGGTGCATCAGGCCAAGCACTGCCAGCCAAGTGAGGGGAGATTTGTCTCACTCTGTTCTGCATTGATACAGCCCCATCTCATGCACTGTGTGCAGCTTTGGGTGCCACAATACATGTAGGATGTAAAGCTATTAAAGAGCATCCAAAGGAGGGCTATGAAGATGGTGAAGAGTCTGGAGAGCAAGACATATGAGAAGTATCTGAGTTCCCTTGGTTTGCTCAGCGCAGAGCAGAGGAGCTGAGGGGAGGCCTGATGGCAAGTGCAGCTCCTGCCAGGGAGTGGAGGGGCAGCACTGAGCTCTGCTGTCTTCTGACAGAACCTGTGGGAACAGCATGGAGCTGTGTCAGGAAGGGTCAGGAAGATTTTAAAATGATGTTCTTCACCAGAGAGCACGTGGGAATGGAACAGGCTGTCCAGAGCAGTGGTCACAGCCCCAAGCTGCTGGAATTAAAGAAGCATTTGGACAGTGCTCTCAGACAAAGAGTTTGAATTTTGGGTGGTGCTGTGTGCAGCCAGGAGTTGGACTCAGTGATCCTCGTCAGTCTCTTCTAACTTGAGATATAACATGAGTCTATGATTTTGTGCATCAAAAATACAGAAAAACATTGAACCAAAAACTGCCATCACATGATTCTGTAAATAACGTAGAACCTCAAATATTTGCTTCAAGAACACATATTTCAGAGTTCTTTTAGAAACCTTTTCAGTAGAGAAACAAATTCAATGAGACTTTATCACTCTTTCTGTTAGAATTAAAAAAAAACCCACCTATTTCTGAATTTATTTTTTCTTTTAGATACTTTCAGACTCTCTGCATTTAGTGGATTTAAATGAAATGAAATGCATTAACATCACCATTTCTCTAATTGACTAAATCACTCTTCCAAAATAGCATTTGTATTGTTTGTGGATAACAAAAATATATAGGAGGAAATAAGAGGGAAAAAATAAATAAATAAATAAATAAAAAGAGAGAAAAAGTATATATTTTGTTTGACGAAGCAGTTCATTCGTTTAGCAGTTGAAAAAAAGAAAAAAAAACGACCTAAATTCTGGAAGTCATTCATCTCTCCTTTAAGGATGGATGTTTATTGTCCTTTAACTTGCTTTCTTTTTCTTGAAAAAATATGTTATGTATTTCTCCCTGAGATACAGAGAAGGAATATTTGCACAGTCCTCAGGGCTTGAGTAAAGACCACAGGTTCTTAGAAATTTTAGAGTATTTCTTTGGGTAATTATGAAGATTTTCATTTAATGTGAAACATGTTAGGGCTCGTGTTTTAGTGCGTCTCTAGTTTTTAAAGGATTCATTTTTCCTAGCAACTCCCAGAACTCCCATTCACTTCAATGGTAGCTGCAGGTGCTGAAAATCCAGTTGAATAATCCATACTGATTTGAAATTTTGCAGTGGTCTTTCTCTCAACACATGCTCACACATGTTCCTCTTTACCCATTTCTGTTTTCCCCTCCATTTGCCCAAGATTAAGATCACAATCACACCAAACATAGGTACTCATTTAATGGAGATATGAATGTTAAAAAGAAACAGTTAAATTAATTAAAATGAAAAATAAAGGCGAACTTCTTCTCAAGCTTTTTTAAAAAGAAAACAAAACAACTTTTTAAACTTTTAAACATTCTCAAATGCATTGAGAATGTTCATTTCCAAGAAAATGAATTGAATTTCAGGATATATGCAGATGAGTGAATTATTTTAGAAGCATCTCTAACATCTTTTTACAAGGGTCGCTGTGTTTTACAGCATGACCAAAAAAAAAAAAAAAAAAAAAGGAAAGGAAGGGAAGGGAAAAGAAGGGAAGGGACTATATCAATTTTTGCTACACTCGAAATAAAAAAAGGCAATTGGAAATGCATTGTAAACAGGATTATTTAAACTCAGATTGCCTTAAGATAGAAGCAGCTTTTAAGCAGGTTGTTACATAAAGGTCCAGTACTTCTGAGATTTTTATGAGAGTAATCTAATGCATTGGTCAGACGAGGTTAAGAATAATGCCCTTGCAGTCTCCCTAGTTCCAGTGATAGCATTTTATGTGTACAAAAAGGCTACAATGTCTGGACATTGGTGAAATTGATGTGTACAAATATAAATTTGGAGATTTGGTTATGAATTGAAATATTCCTAAAATAAAATACTATAATAATAAAATACTATGATTTTTTGAGTCTTTTCTTTTTCCTGAGTTATGCTTTGTTGTCCATTTTTTCCTCCTTTCTCCACATTAGCTTTCACAACACTTCCTGAGGCTTTTAGAAATGTCGTAAACTTACTGTATCATTACTGATGCACACAAGCAGGAACATAAATGAATACTGTATGCGGATGATATTCTACTTTTTATAACCCATCCTGATATTTCAATCCCAGCTATTACACTGTCCATAAATCAGTTTGGGATCCTCTCTGGCTTTAAAAGTAATTATAATAAATCCAAAGATATGTTTATGTATAGGAGGCCAATTGAACCCTTTGCTTTTCAGTTTCCATTTAAATTGGTCTCCAGAGGTCTTACCCCAGGTTATTTATTCCTTTTTCTTTAGATCTCCTGTACAGATTTAATCTTGGTTCCCTGCTTTGTACAATTCAATGGACTCTGTACAGGTGGTTTTCGTTCTTTTTTTTTCATTATTATTAGGAGAAAGAGCTGTCATTAATTAAAAACAAAATGTATTTTGTATTTTTTCTCTGGTAATAAATAAACTTTCTAAGAAATGGTAAAGAGTAGCTTAAGAAGTGTCTCTATGTGATTTGAAAGCAATTGCTCAACTCCTTTACTTATTCTAATACAGTATAAATGCTGCAGTAGTCTGTTTTGCAGATTTTCACTTTCTTGACTGTAATGTAAAACTCAACTTCTAAGTCCTTTCTTTCTTCATCATTCTTACTAAATACTTATATACAGAAGTCAAATCAAGGTAAGTTTTTGTGTCAGTAGGTGTAGATCACATCAGTGGACCTGCATGGCTGGAAAACTTCGTTTGATTTCACAGTACTATCATTCCAGAAATAGAGAAAATGCCAAAGTATCTTTGGCAGACTGAGTTCAGCTGAAAGAGATGATGCAAATCCTGGCAACAGTATGTTAAGAAGAAATAAGGAAATCTGTATATAAATTCCCTTATTATATATTTATATAAATTATATATATTACCATATTATTTATAAATTCCCTTATTATATATTTATATAAATTATATATATTACCATATTATATAACTGAGGAACACTTTATAAAGAAAAGTTTTCTAGTTTTTTGTTGTTGTTGTTTATTTGTTTGTTTGTGGGTTTTTTTTTCTTTTTTTTCTATGTTTTGTTTTGTTTTGTTTTTAATTCAGGAGTTGTCATGTGCAAGTAGTCGCAGGAGTCTAGAGGTTGTCGCTATAAGAACTCTGAGTTATCCTAAGAGTGGGAAAGAATTTTTCAGATGGTAACCTAGAAGGTGGGAGCTTTTCTAGAGTCTGAGACTGTGGAATTGAGAAACGTTTGAAGCTAATGAAAGCTGAACTGGGAAAACAGACTAGAAAAAAGGACCCAACCTGCAAGGACAAGATAAGTAAGTTAGCTTAAGAACTTTTATTTAAACTAAATCCTAATAAAAGGATTCAAGTTTTGTCCCTTTAAATTACAGAGAATGTTTGTCCTGATTTTAATTTTTTATTTATTTATTTATTTTTGATAGCAGATTCTTCGAGTTTGGAAGCCCTATGTAAGCATTCCTTTCTAAAAGGGTTAGAGTACTTCTATGTCATGACTTTAATAACTTACTGTTACATCATGATATTTATTACAATTTTGAAATTGTCTCACATATAGTATGGTAATTGATGTGTATTTCCAAATAACAGCACACCAGGCAAACTATTCTGAATTCTCTTTTGCTAATTGAGATGAAGAGTTTTTCAAATATGCCAGACTTTTTTTATATGAGTGTCTTTCCTGTTAATTTATTATAGAAATAAATCATAAATATCAATTCCAATCATAGAATAACAGAACTTTCAATGAAAGTGAAAATTATTTCAGTGTTCCTGGAAATCCTTTCTTCCATAGATTTGTAATACTAGCTGCATTCATTTTCTGTTTACTTCTGAACACTTTTGGAATCTCAATTCAAAATACAGATTTATTACCTCATCCAATGTTAAAGAATTTCTATAATCTTATCTTGACCCAACAGAGACAGCAACAGATTGAAGAAATTATCTGTCTTTGTTTTGAGTTACACTAAGGTAAATACTTTCTGAACCAAATTAGACCATCTTCAGTCCTCCATGGGCCTTTACTTTGGGTTGCATCTGTCTTCAATAAATTAAACTAATTTTTGCTTAACTTTTTCATCTCAGTGAATCATTTGTTTATTTTTATTTTGATGTGTTGTTTGATGGTGACTAACAGTAAACTATGTCTACTGAATATATATAGGCAGAAGTTTGAATATTTCATTGGACTATTACTATCATTATACAACAGTTTGGATGGTAGACAGTGTTTGCTGTTTGCTGTGGAGAATATTTATCTTCAGTTGTAATTTAAAAGTTCTGAATGAATTAACAAATGGGATCTGAAAATATTAACAGGTGCTTCTCTGTGTCCTTGACTTCTTCAAATCATTTTTACATAGTATCTGCTGGGTGTATCTACATATCTACATGTAGATATGTCTGGGTTTTTTTTACTTACCAGGATTCAGGTACTCCGGAAAATCATAGAATTATGGAATCATAGAATGGCCTGGGCTGGAAGGGGCCTCAAGGATCACCAAGTTCCATCTCCCCTGCCACAGGTAGGGTGCCAACTACCAGGTCATGAAATATTCCAATCCAAATCATACTGTGATCAATAAAAATTTTATCATTGTTTTTTCTGTGTAAAAATATCCAATTCCCAAATATCCAGCTATAGCCTTATTTCCAGGTACAGCATTATAATTGCTGAGTGCTGTATCACTAATTTTTGTGTAGTTGTATGCTAACTAGTTTTACCTAACTTCAGAGAATATAGTCTTTCTGAATAAGCATGCAGTGCCATGAATAACAGTGTGCCAATATAGAGTGATAAAGTTGTGTGAGAGACTTAGGGTAACACTCTTCAACTTGATTTTCATTTTTTTCTCTTTTATCCTTGGCACCTTTCCTGATGTGTATCTTCCTCTTTATTAGACATTTGGCAAGTGCAAAAGAAATCCAGGTCAAGTAGACTTAAAACCATTCTGATAAATAAAGCTACCTCCCGGAGCTGCGTGATATAGTTTTATGCACATTAACTGTATGAAAATGTTTTTCTTTTTTTCCCTGTGGAAAGATTTTTTAAAAATACATTTCAGAGCTTTTTTATTGAAGATAATTAATTAGATGCTATAATCTTATATTTAGTGAAGATTATGCCACATTATTAAACTGGCATGGAATGTGGGTATTCTTTTAAAAAAAGGCTTGTTCCATTTACCAAGGTTTAAGCTGTGAGGTCTAGAAAGGAGTGTTTTACATACTTTTGTGTGTACTTTTATTCTTTGCTAGCATGTAATCCATTATGTAAGAGAAAGGGAGAAAATGAATGAGACAGACGTAATCAATGTTAATGAACAATGTTGGATGCTGCTATTTATCTTGTTTTAGAACTTAAGACCGTGGAAGAGACAGCTAAAATAAAGAGTGAAAATTTTAAAAATGTGGAAATAAATTTTTTATACAATTCTTAATTAACCTTTGGAACTCATTCCAAGATAGAGATGATTTCTGATTTCAGAAGGATTCAGAACAAGGATAAGTTTATCTAATATACTTTTAATTAAAATATTAAAAGTGCGTAAGCAAACAAGAGAAGCAATAATTTCCTACAGTGGAAATTGTTGAGAAAATCCATAAGAATAAAAATGGTGAAAGAACAAATTCAAGACTAAATGTGGACTTAGTGTTATATTAAATGTAAACTCTTTTTCTTTTGAAAAGCTGTAAAGATATGGTTACAAAATAAATAAATAAAATGGGTTGAAATTTAAATGGAGAAAATTAGAAAGTAATATTTTTTTCATGTATGATTTACCTTAAAACTATTGCCTTCAAAAATAGTCATTCTTCAGAATAAATCTGAGAGAATGCTTTTCTACTTATTAGCCTGAACCTTGATCTTGAAGTATGCTGAGGTTTGCGTTTTGGTCTGTGTACTTTAATTGTTTTGGCTCAGCACCATGCTGAATTGCAACCCTGGTCTTTAACTACTCAGAGGAGATCACTGTACCAAACAGAAAACATATCCATAGCAACTGTATTAGTTCTGACTTTTTGAAACACAAAATGGTAATTTTTTATTTTTTATTTTATTTTATTCATGTCTCATAATTTATAACAGCGATGACCTCCTGGCTGGGCATTTGCAAGCTATTAATGACAGGCTGAGTTATGCGACCTTGACTTCACCTTCAACCATTAACTCTTCTATCTCATCATTAACTGCTGAGAAATACCCTCACTTTTGATCATTATTTCTTATATATGCATCTCATAAACAGATATTTTCTGCAACAATTACATGTTAGAGTAATTTTTTATTATTATTATTAATGTCTACTGTTTTATCTTTGTTTTCAAGCCATAAGGATCCTTTGACATGTAGAAGCTTGCAGTTTACTTGAGTTTCTAGGGAAGAGGTCATCGTTTATGTACAGGCAAATTGAAGAAAGAGAGCTTAAAACATCACATTTTACATAGGAGGGAAAAGCATTGCATCTTTTGAGTTGTGTCTATGGAGCATATTCAGAAATGCTGAGGAATTCATTTTTAGATCAGGCATTTAGATGTACAATATATACAATACTAGCAAGAAAACCCTTAGCATTAATAGCAAAGGTGACCTCTAAGTTATCCCTCCTGACTACCGGATCTTTAGACAAAATGGTTAGTAATTTCACTGGGATTAATTTGCCAGCATTTTGCAGACCCTTATCTTATTTTCTGAAACTCATAGAGGGATCAGAATCCACATGATATATTTCTCTTATCTGTCAGTGCAGCAGCATAAGATAAAAGAAGATTCTTATTGAATGGATATATTTTTCATTGTCCTTCATAGTATAGATTAAATGGGTCTTGTATGATTTCTCTTTTCCTGATAGACCAAGTCATACTTCTGCATAAATAACTTCTGTGTAATTTGAGAATTCCTATGAAGAGCCCAATAATCAATTTATTTTTTTTTAGAGATTATAATTAGTGGCTTTACCTGGATCAAAAAACAAATGTTGCTGGAGGGGAAAAAAGGTGAGAGGTTGTGAGTTATTTTCAAGGGTGGAACATTGTTTTCTGTATGACTGACAAAGAATATTATCATCTATGACTAGAAATACGAGCATCAGAGGATCTGTTTAATTTATTTATTCAAGTAACTCAGACACAGAGTTTTACTGCTATAAACATTGTTTGTAGTACTTATTCCTTTGCATAGGAATTGCAATGGCAAAATCCTAAGGTAGCAGGAAATATGTCTGTCCTACGAGAAAATAAGATCTAGGAGATACAATTTTTTACTTTTTTTGTTGTTATTTTAGTTAGGTGTCTGGATTATTAGAACATATCATCTTAATTTTGTACAATAGAGAGGAAAAAAAGCAAGGAGAGGTGAACAAGGCCAAAAGAACATAAACCAAAGAAGTAAACTCTGCAAATCTTGATAAATACAACTCCACCGGTAAGTGACAATATAGGTGAAACATTTCTCTTTTAAACTTTTTTTCCATTAGTTTTTTGACAGGAGTACACTAGTTCAGCTTTAATGAGATTCTAGTGTAAAAACTTCAGGGCTAAATAAAAGAAACAAATCAAAAGGACCAGATGATTGCCATTTAATGTGAAAGAATGAAAGTGCAAACAATCATTGTATGACATCTAGCTGTGCTAGTCACTGCAGAATGACAGGTAGAACAATTCAAAGTTACTGATCTAAAGATGGAATAACAGCTCATATGTTTGAAGTGCTCAGAAGATGAAGAAATAAAACAGACTCTAAGATAAGACATGGTTAAGCCTTTTAAATTCCATGCCTTATTGTCAGTATCATTTGAACGCTTTTGTACACTTTTTTTTTTTCCCCTCTGAAACTATTTTATCGAAGGAATTACTTTTATGAGCTGATTTTTATTATTATCCTTCAGGCTGAATGGTATGCTTTGTTTTTTCAACAAGATGAGAAAAAATGTACACAATGGAAAGTATATTGCTAGTTGGCTAAGCACCCATATTGTATTTATTCAGAAGTCTGTATTCTGAAGATATATTGTTAAACCGTGCATTTTAAGCAAGTTCAATAATTCACATGCTAATTAGCTCTACAGGTAGCCTGGCTTTTTTTAACATGCAACATAACATATTTGTTGTAAATTTCTGTTTATATTTTCTTTTTCTATTATTTCCGTGATATTATTTTAAGACTGGGGAAAATCACCTATTTCTTTCAGCACGCCTTTTTATCAGTGAAATAACCTATTCTAGTTACTGCTGGAAACAATAATCTGTAATTGCTGCTTTCAGTCCTAATTTGGCCTGTCCCTAGTTTTTCATCTCAATCTAATCTAAACCTATTTGAGCAAATAAAATGATATTTACCTCATCCTCTGTTACAAGCTTTCAAGATTACATGCTTCAGGAAAAATCAATACAAAATACCAGCTTAGCAGCAGGTTTGTGCTCAGAAAGAATGCTAACTTTTCTTTCCTGTATTTTCTGACTCTCTTCTTCCCTGCAGTGAAAGCAAACCTTAGACCATAAGGAATGAAGGGCAAAAAAAAAGAAACATAAAAAGTCCCAACGTTCAGTGATGTGTTTGGTTCATGGTTAGTAGCCACTTTTGAGCTTACAAGCCAAAGTGCAGTGCATGGTCATGCTCCTAACCTTTAGCTTTTGCTTCCACACTACACATCTTACAGAGTTCACCAAAAGGAAGGATGTCGACCTCTTGGATGATTTTTCAGACTCAAATGCCATCTTCATTTATTATTTATATGCTTCAAGCAGCTGGGATTTGAGGTATCATCATACCTGACTGACTGATTTAGGAAATGGCCACCTCTCTGTGGGGGAATCTCATGAGAATAAAATCCTATTACTTTCCAAAAAGATTACTTCATTTACTGCCTGAAATAAGCTTTTGATGAAAACATTTGAATGTTGAGTTTGTAAACAACCGTTTCTCAGTTGTGCTGCCTTCCCTTTTCTTCCTTTCTTCCTTTCTTTCTTTCTTTCTTTCTTTCTTTCTTTCTTTCTTTCTTTCTTCCTTCTTTCCTTTCTTTCTTTCTTTCTTTCTTTCTTTCTTTCTTTCTTTCTTTCTTTCTTTCTTTCTTTCTTTCTTTCTTTCTTTCTTTCTTTCTTTCTTTCTTTCTTTCTTTCTTTCTTTCTTTCTTTCTTTCTTTCTTTCTTTCTTTCCTTCCTTTCCTTCTTTCCTTCTTTCCTTCCTTTCTTTCTTTCTTTCTTTCTTCTTTCCTTCCTTCCTTTCTTTCTTTCTTTCCTTTCTTCCTTCTTCCTTCCTTCCTTCCTTCCTTCCTTCCTTCCTTCCTTCCTTCCTTCCTTCCTTCCTTCCTTCCTTCCTTCCTTCCTTCCTTCCTTCCTTCCTTCCTTCCTTCCTTCCTTCCTTCCTTCCTTCCTTCCTTCCTTCCTTCCTTCCTTCCTTCCTTCCTTCCCTCCTTCCTTCATTTTTAAGTTAAAATGGATCTCTGGTTGTTTTTAGTTTGATCTTCTTTTGTTGGTTGCAGATTTTCTGATCAAGAATCTGACTAATTCAGAAATATGAGGCTTTATATTAATTAAACTGCACTTAGCAACCTTTTCAAGTGATTTTTCCTCTCTCTTTTGTAACAGAACAGAAGAGATCTTCCTTTTAAACCTTGTGTTGTATTTCTCTTTCATATCTCTCTCCACAGGCTTCCTTTCCCATCTCCACTCTGTGAATAGTCTCTGATTTGAAAAATTGTAGAGTTATTTGCTCTCCCTTTAGGCCCTGTGGGATTATAATTGTGTAATAGTTATGTAGTGGTTGAAAGAAGCCCTCGACCAAGTCAAATACTTAATCACCTCTTTTTGAAGTAATTAATTCAGTACACTAGTTTTCTCAGATAAGTAACATAATTGGTATGTCCTTTTCTTTCAACGCATATATAAGAGTAACAAAGATACACCCTAAAGAAGTAAAACAAGCAAGTTTTAGTTTACCCAAGATCAGTAGCAATCAAATCAATGCATTTAGGGGTAAAAAAACATCAGTATGTATTTTTCTTTTAAATAGGAGATTAAGACCTAATAGTCACCTCACTGTGGTTACTAAATTAGTACTCTAGTCACTTTAGATGCATAAATAATCAATGGAGAGAGATAAGCAACTTCAAAGTTCTAGAGTCTCAGGTGAGCTGAACTTCCCTTTAGAAATATTTATTTCTTTTTATTCCTCTGAAGTACTGTCATTAAATTCATCCTAAACTTATTTAAGATAAATTCCAACTGATAATTTTATTGCCAGGATCTTCTAAGCTGTAAGAGCCTTATTCTACAGACCTTGTGTCCCCCTCAGTTCTCTAGAATCCCAGAGGGATTGAAGTGACTATTAGCTTCTAGTTCAACACCAGTAGAAACAACAAAAAGCTTAGGAAGAGCTGTTTCTGAATGTAATTACTTTATTTTTAGAGTGAATTGTTAGATACAAGACTCTAAAAAATGATAGACCAGTATCTCATTCCTTTTGTGAATTCAGGATTTACCAGTGATTAGGTGAAGTCAAGTCTCTCCCACATCTTTTTCTTTTTTTTTTTTTTTTTCTGTCCATTCCTGTTTATGTTTGGTAATGATTTACCCTGTAGTCTCAAATGAAATGTATTTCCTCTCTAAAGTACAAAATGGGACAGCTTACACTTCCCAGAGCAGTTTCAAGATCTCTATAGATGCTTTTACAACTTACATTTAACTCATGTTTTGGGGCTACTCTTTTTTTTCTTAATCAAGACCAAAACTACATTGATAGTTTTTTAAGTCTTTGACCCTTTTCAACAAAATCGGACTTGCAGGTGAAAATCTTAAGAATACTAAATTTCTGCAATTGCTTGATACAGTCTTTCTCATCCATATGCATGTCTGTACTGCCAGCAGTGAGGTATTGTGTCTCATTTAGTTCTGGAACACAAACAGTCATTTAGAACCATTTTCTCTCTGCAGAATTCCTGTATTTTGTTAAATGCTTAGGGAATCTTTCAACTTTTGAGGCTAAATTTTAAAATCTAAACTCCACCATATCTGCATATAATTTTGAACAAAGTCCTTGCCAAGCAGCTCTGTGTTTTATTTCATGAGCTCCTTTATAATCTAGCTTTCATCACTCCTTTTGTAGCTATTTGCAAACAAACCTGTCTGAAATAATGCAACCCAATAACATAGACACAGTTACAGTAGTGAATGATGTTGATTAGTTGGTATAAACTTTCCAAAAAAAATTACAAGACTTTGCACTGACTACTACAGAAGATATTTCATCATGGCAAAAATAAACAAAAACTTTAACTGTTTCAGTAGACATTACAACAGGGAGGTACATTCCGTGAAATGACTATTTCCTTTCTTATTTCGGAAATCTATGTGGCACCTTACAGCAGAATGTTTTGCACTCTCTTTGGTTATTTTTAGGAAAAATAAAAAGAGATAAGTGCACAAAAGCAGAAGTTGGCGCTCATTGTGATTTGCTGCCTGAGCAGACTTTCAGTGACAAGGGATAAGGGATATTTTCTTCAGGAAACCACTACTTCTTCCTACTTACTTTAGGGTATTTCCTTCTAGTGGAAGGCTAGTGGGGGATTGCCAGACCTAACTTGCCGTAATGGACCCCTCATTTGTGCACAGTAGTAGACATCACAGGGATTACAGCAAGTTTGTGTAGGAGCTGGTTATGATTGTTAAGTACCCTATGAAATATCTAGCAGCTTTTGCCTAGCAATGTAACAAGAACAGACTAGAGCAAAGATGGGGCTTGTTTTATCCAATAAAAATTGAGAAAAGAAAGGATCTTTATTGGAAACATCTAGTGTTGTGTCATGCTCATTAGCAGATGAAGAAATGCAGAAGACAGGTACTGTAGCAAATATTGAATAGATGCTAATGGTGAAAAAATTCAAGCAGTAAAATGAGAAGATTTTATTCTGCTATGATTCGCTTGGTTACGGAGTGAAATAATATGGCAATATGACATAATGTATATATTTTTTCTCATTACTAGCTTTGTCTCTTTGAGAGGCTAATAAAGACCAATTTTGTCTAATGCTGTCTATCTAAGATACGATTCACTTCAGCAGCATCAAAGGGAAAGTATTTGAGTTTCCTTCTATGGAAGAAAACAGCTGCTTCTGTAGGACAGTTCGGGAGCTCTATATTGGAGACATCTAAACTACTAAAGTAGCCACTTCATCTTAGTAGTCTTATATTTCACTGATAAACTCTTCAGAATACTGATACATTTATATATAGTATCTAGTACAATGGGGTATTTTCTTGTAAACCTTATGTATATCCAATATAGGAACAGAATAACTACCACTAAAAATGCTAATAGTAATAAAGATAGTATTCATTAGCAATGACAGGAATAAAAAATTTCTGAAGAGTTAAATATTGCAGAATCATAACGATATGACTATGACCTTTGAAAAGTGTAAATAGATAACTTTGAAAGTGATAGCTGTTTATTAAGGGAGCTGCTCCTTCCTCTTCTTTCTGGAGCAGTGACATAGAATGGTAAACAAGAAAACAGCAGAATTTACTTCATAGTGCCCCAGCTGACAAGGAACCTTCATCTTCCAGAAGCTGGCTATAACCTAAAATTGGGTAATGGATATCTTCTTTTTTTTTTTTCTTTTACATGATAGGTTTCTCGAATTTGGATTTTGCAAGCCTAAAGCATCAGTTTCAAAACTGATCAAGAACTAGTTGCTACTGACCTTTCTTCTATTAATGTAAATGTAGAATTTCCAAAATATGAAGGTAGATCTAACTCCTACACTGCCTATAGCTGTCGAACCTCACTAATTGCTTTACTTTTCTGAACTTTAAAACCTACCAAATGTCATCATAGACCCTGTTTTTAAATTACAGTTTAAAAGCATTTCCTCCATTCTCCACTAGCAATCATTCTTAGAGGCTTAGTTGGCTAAGCCAACAAAGAATCTAAGCTGCATTTTATTGTTCATCTAGCACATCCAATTATACCCAGCCACACACACAGTTCATTTGTGCCTAACATTAATTAAGTAGAACAGACAACATCTAATAAATGACCTCTTAGTTCTGAAAGGCTAAATTGCATCAAAGGAAAAAAGTATAAAAGTGAATGTCTTAAAACTAAATCCTATTCATCTGTATGTCCAGAAAATACCGGAGAAGGAATCTTTTGGATGTTATATAGTGCAGGGCAGCTCTGCCCACATCAAAAAATAATGAGAGTCTAGAGAGAAACATATGAGTCTTTCAAAAAAAAAATAAAATTGAGCAAAGATGATAAAGTCTTCTACTTTGCTTTTTGTCTACTCTTCTCCCTATCCCCCCTGCTCCCCAGCTAACATTTTTTTCTGAAATGCTAGGACAGGATGCAGGTTGCTTAATTTGTTTGGGTTAATAAATGTAGTAAATGCAATATCCATGCCTTACATATGGAGAAAAAAAATGATGCAGTACCAGTAATACTGAAGGAAAATCAGAAGTTTGGATTTTCTGTACTTTACATTTCCAGTGGCATATTATTTTTTTTTTCTGAAGTTTGGAGTAGTTTCCAACTGTCGAATTTTTTTCCTCCCTGAGATGGTTATTCTTTCATATTTTCCCCTGCTGCTGGGGATTCAGTCTCAATTGGAGGAAGCAGGCACCAAGGTCAAATTACAGCTTAAAAAAATGTTCAACTTCTATTTGAGGGACAGAAGGAAAAAAGACTCAATGGTCCAAACTAACTCAGAAACTCAGAGGAAATTATTTATCAGTAAAATAAGTGCCACTCATTCAGAAGATGGAAAATAATAAATATTACTAGGCGGAGTATACTTCTACTTTAGAGACAATTAGGCATCTTTGTAGTTGAGATTGTAGTTATATTTAAATTTAACTATTTATTTTTTGCATTAAGGAATCTGGGTTAAAATGAATTTCTAGCACGCTACCGAACATTAGAAATCTCATAGTAAATATCCTTTTTTATTCTGTATTTTTAGACTGCACTTGTGCTTGTCTGTTGTTTTTGCCAGACATATTTTGCAATATTTGAATAAGCAATGTACAATTTTAAGAGCTTTTTTTCCTTATTTGCAGTAGTTATTATTTCTTTTAAAATTAATATATACGGTAGAATACTCTGAGTTTAAAAAAATTAATTGTACAATGTAATGATTTTTTTAAAGCTAAGACAACAAAAAGTAGTTAACTTAATGTTCTGAAATATATTTTTGCTTTTGTTACAGTTGAAAAAAATGATGGTTTCTTTTATTACTATATATTCCAAGATGATTTCAAAGCACTTTCACTTAGAAAAGCTAGCTGCTATTACATATGAATTTTCAAAGCTTGCCAAGTCCTTGGAAGGAATGATGAAAATTACTATTGCACGACCTTCAGGTTTTCTTTGTTTCATAAAAGGCTAAGATAGCATTTTTGTCATTTTTCTTTCAGCTCAGGTCTTTCATCATAAATATCAAAGCGTGCAATTATGCCTGCTCATATCCTACCATATTCTGCCTGTTTTCTATCCATAGTGATAGTGTTCTCTTTTAGTATACCTTTTTCTTTTGTTTTTCACGAATCTGAAAGAAGTCCCATGTTTTTGTCGAGTGCCATAAATTGTTCATGAAATGCATGCTGCACTGATTAAAAAGAAAAAGACTTGATTAAAATGGCTTTTATTCTTTTGTTCTAAGCAAGTCCTAAAGTAATGTTCAGATGTCAAATCTAACAGGATCGTAGGAGACTGATTTGGCCGACAGGTGGAATTTTTAAATAGTATTCATTGTAAAAAATGATACAATATTCTCTTCTATTAAAATCTATCTTCCTCTAGTTTCACGCTCAATTATTCCCATTGTTCCTTCTTATTTTTCATGTACAACTTGTTGTTCTATCTTGTTTTATGGTTTCGTGAGACCACATAATCAAAGATACAGATTGTATGTACCTGCCATTGCCTACATTAAGTCATAGATGCATAATATCTCTTAAAATCAGGTTTCTTCTGTATCTTTAATAATTCAAATGGGTGTCCATTTACTTTTGTATATATATGTGCTTACAGACTTATTCCATTTTGCGAGGAATTTTGATGTAGCACAGGTGTTATATCAAACTGAAATGTCCATTGCTCATTTGATTCTGATTTTTCAGAAAACCAGTACCTTAAATACTATTAACAACTTACATAATATAAGTGCCAAAATTCCGTTAATTTACTGAAGAAAAAAAAATCTTACTTGAAAAATGGAACAGTTAGTGATTGCAGAAAATCATTTTTGTTTATTATGCTGAGATTTTTATCAAATTTACAATGACACAAGGAATAAGTTGTTTTCATCAATTTGAACAGTGCTGTCACATGAATGTGAACCTTCTGGATATGTCTTAAGTTAAATGTCAAGGGATATACATTTTCTACACAGGATAAAATTGATTTCAAGTTTCTTTAGCAGTGATTAAGCAAACAATCTCTACCATTTTCAAACCAAGTGGAAATGTTCCAGCATTTGTTAGGAAAAATATGCCTATATAGTATATATGCCTAAATAATAATAACAGTGTTACCAAAAGTACCTAAGGAAACTATTTTAAACAATAATAATTTGAAATATCAAAGCTTTTCTTAATTTAGTAAAATTTACTTATCTGAGATTTTGATTGAATCAGTAAAACTCTAGGGAAGAAAAGCTGATCAATTTCATTAAGAAATTATTTAAGCATATTTTAATCCTTTTTAAAAAAATAAAAAAAAAGAACATGAAGAAGGG
The DNA here is from genome assembly GCF_026119805.1 of Tympanuchus pallidicinctus. NCBI lineage: Eukaryota > Metazoa > Chordata > Aves > Galliformes > Phasianidae > Tympanuchus > Tympanuchus pallidicinctus. The sequence goes on from NW_026294769.1 coordinate 46,881,458, forward strand.
AGATGCTTTCTAATGTTTGTTTGTGTTTGTTTGATGTTGGGTTTTTTGGGTATTTGTTTTTTTTTTTTTTTGGCAAGTACCTTTTGAAAAGCGCCTCCCCAGCACATAAATACTCCTAGAAAAACCCCCAACACAATGGTAATATGTATCAATGCTGCAAAAGAAAGGAAGATGACACTTAACAGAAGAGAATTCATTAATTCTTAAGACTTTTAAAATATTAATAGGACTTTGAAACAAGGTTGCTTGCTTATGCAGTGTCCATTCAATTCATTGTGAAGTTGAAATGATAGGTGGAAATTCTTAGATGGTTGTACATCCTTCTCACATCACAGTTTCAGCTTGTTTATTTTCCCACACTGAATGATAAATACGCTCAGGATTTTTTATGCATAAAAAGATAGCATGATAAAGTGGCTGAAAGCTCTAAACAAAGCAGCTGCTTGGGAAACTTTTTAGTGTCTGTAGCAATTCGTGGATGATTTGAGCCTCTAAAATTCATTTGAAGAAACTTGGCTTCTACCAAATCTCTTCCTATCAACTAAAAATTGCCTTTCATGAGTTAAGCTCAGCAATAAATATATTGAACATTTTACAATGCATTTTTTTCTACATACATACAACTTGTATTTCAGAATATTTTAAAGCCTATCCATAAAACAATCAATGTTAAATTTCTTTTTAATTGGAAGAAAGACTTTAATCCATTTTTGCAATCCTTATGCTTAGCATAGAATAGAAATAGAAATGACATGGGTTTGGGTTGGTTTTTTTGTTGTTGTTGTTTTTGTTTTGTTTTGTTTTGTTTTCAGATGTACATCTTTCTATGAGCATACTTTAATCCATATCTCCAACTAATAAAAGATTGCCTTTGTTAGGAAAATCATAAAATGAATTTAAGAGATCATTTGTTGGTGAAGTTAAGGAGGCATTTTAAATCAAAGAGGGGTAAATATGAGATCCAGCACAAAATTGGGAGGAATTCTTCAAGGGAAGGAGGTGGAAGCTGTTTTTTTACTTGTTTGTTTGTTTTGTTTTCTTTCAGTAAAAAAAAAAAAAAAAAAAGTAAAAAGATAAAATGAAAAAAATTATACTACAGAATTTACAGAAGTCAGAAGATGGAAAGAGTTCTTCCTAAAGTACTGCATAAAATTCAAGGGAAGAAAATGTGTCAGTGAAGGGTGTTTCAATCAGAAAAGCTGTAGATTTAAAGGTTACTTCACCAATAAAAGTGAAAACTTTTGCATTACTGACTTCATTGTTAGGAATATAATATTGAATGCTTTGTAATAAAAAAGATCAAAGATTATGTTGTCATTGCTATTAAGCACTGCTATTACTAATAAAATTATTTTAAATTAACACACTGCCTAAAGATGCTGGGCTTAAAACCTTTTATTTTTAGAAAGGCAGATCTTAAAAGTTCACAGAAGGTAACAAATTTTTGAGTAAATCTGAAGCGATCTGAAGCGATAATATGCAGCACTTGTTTCAAACCACTAAAGTCACCAAGCAGAAGTCATCACAAAATAAATTATTTGAAAATTACTGGAATAAGGCAGACCAAAACTAAGCACTGTGCATCCACAAAGAAGCACTGTGACTTGAAGTTACAGAAAAGATTTTTTTTTTTAATGTTTCTTAATGGCATAACCAGTCAAAATGACTCTAAAATCAAACATGGAGACAATTAAATTTTAGCTCAGGATGGACATATGTTGACTGCTTTATAACGGAATTATGAAAAGAATAACTTAGTCCAGCAGAAAATTTAAGATAAAAGTCAGTATTAATAAATGGCAGAATCTGCAAGACTACTAGAGTCAAGCTGGTAATCCTATCTTTGTGAATCCAATAGAAAGGATCATAAATTTTGTCAGATAAGCATTTAAAAGAGAATGAGAGAGCCAAGAAGACCAACAAATTCACATGTAAGTGTAAAGTGAGAAGGAAAATATGTATGAAAATTTGTGGATCTTCGGGGCTCTCAGAAACTTATGGGACCATGAATGATAAGGGCATAGTGATCAAAAAGTTCATTTCTTCCCAGTAGTATTCATCTTAGGTCATACAGTATGTTCAAGAGCTGGTAATTCTTCGATGTTAATCCTTGCGTACCATTAGACATCTCCATTTGATCTATCTTTGTTATAAATACATGAAAACTAAATAAACTTGGATCAGAGATCTGAACCTAAGTTGCTAAAATAGGACTTAAATTACTGAAAGAACAATTAGCTGAAGGAAAGACCAGTCATATCAAACTATTCTCTGTATTTGACTAACTACCTTCGATATTGAGGACAGCAGGAAGAAGAAATAGGATAGCTGCTACGTAAGTCACCCAATCTGGTGTGCTGACCTCCAAATATGCTAAAATAATTTGCAATAACATTAAATATAAGGTCAGTCTCAAAGTAATGCCTCCTATTTATTGCTACGGAAACTACAATAGGTACAAAGACAATACAATAACACTATTTGACTGTACAATAACACTATTTGACATAGCAACTTCTCAGTCACAAAATATTGTATTTCAACGTAGCTGCCATCATTAACCATGCACTTTCACCAACAATGAACACGTGCATGCCATGCTCCTAAAATTCTGCACCAGCAGAGATGACCATTGTTGATGTCACCACTGCTAACCACCTCACTGTGCTCACAGCCACTATTTGATCTTTATAAATGTTTAGCAAGCACTGATGAATATCAGTGGGTGCAATTTTTTCCGCATGAAGGAATCCAGTTCCACACTTTTGTTTCACGTGCACTTCCATGTCAGATGTCAATTTGCCAAACTGTGCCTCTGGTGCCATCTGTCATGTGGCAACAAAATGTGATGGAATATTGATGGGAAGTTTCAGCCTCTACAGCAATATCGCCAGTATCTCCCTCTGATTCCATGTATCACTGTAATAAAATAGCATTATTTTTGGAGCATTTCTTATACATACTTATATTCAAATTTGACTTCAATTAACTTGAACTGCCATGAAGATGTCTGACATAGAAGAAAATTAAAAATGATAGTGCAAAGGGATATGGAACTGAAGTGTTACTATCTTTCTAATGAGGCCATTCATATAATGTCCACAAATGTTACATAAAGAAGTCTGAATCCAGAATGCTAATTCATATATCCAACAGAACAATAATCAGAAGACTTTAAAAACAAAACAAAACAAAAACATTAAATATTAGATATGATTATGTGATGACCCGGGGATTCATTGTAGTAAACTTGCCAGTAATAAAGTAACTTTAAATCTGTGCACTAGCCAATTCTTGCCATATCAAAGAATTCAATCCATTTTGGTAGGACTCCTGAAAGGTTTGTTGGAATGTTACCTATGAGCTGCCAAATCCAACATTGCAACAAAGAATAGGCTGGGTGGTTGGCAGACTTGTCTACCTCTGTACTCATCAAAGAAAGTTCTAACCCCTCATAGCTGACTTTTCTTTAGTCTCAGCCAGAGCAAATAAGGCAATGAGATTTAAAGGCTGCAGAAGTTAAATCTCATGTTTTTAAGTGTAGTTGATGATGGTATATGTGTTTTGTTTTGATTTGAAGTCAGTAAGAGAGAAGGATGAGGTGATGCACATTAGTAAGATTCAGGTATAAGGTTCATTTTTTCTTGGTTTTTAGTTTCCAAAGAGTTACATTTCTTTGGAGCTCTCTGTATAGAAAGCTACCATAAAACCTTCTTAAATATATTGATCTTTTCTTGGGCTAATCCCTTAGCAACTCATTTGTAACTATCCATTCAATTAGCATAGAACCTATTACCCTTGAAATTCTTGGGCTTACTACCTTAGAAAAGCTAAAGCTTTAGGAATTGTTAATTAGGAGTTACGGGACTTAATTAACCATAAGAAGAAACAAAAAGTTCTCAAACATTGCATTGCATTTTAATCTTCATTTCTATTTAGAATAATAGTTGATTCTGTTAATGATAATATTAAGACATCTTAAAGTTTGAGAATATATATATCAAACAAGAATTTTAAAAAATGCCTTTTGTAGACCTTTTAAAGTATACAGTTCCTGTAAGGAAACCTCCTTTCATTCCATCTTGTAATATCTAGGCTTAATGCTATTTAGCCTGTAGGGAAAAAAAAAAAAAAAAATTTTAAAAAAAAGAGCAGAAAGTAAATTTTACGTCTGAACAAATTCCACAAATGTGGGAAATACATGGAAGTTAAAGACACTTTATACTTTGCTACTACTTAGCTTGATACAATGAAAGAATTTAAAGACTTAATTCCATGCTTTCCTAAATAAGGTAAATGTGTTAGAAAGGTCAAGAGACAATTGGGTGCAGTTGATAGTCAAGGCCAGTAGATTAGTGAATACTCAGGAACAAAGAACTGCAGAACATGAATAGTTTTGAAGAATTATTTTCTCACCATGTTGCGTTTGATGTGGTACCACATTAAACAGTGTAAATACAGCAAAACCACTGTCTCCTTGTTGCATATTTTTACATTAATCTTTAGATCACAAAGCACAATAGTACCAGCTAGGCTCATTACAAACACTCCTTTTATGCATTACTGTGTATTGTCTATATTAAACCCTTTCTTGTTACAATAAGACAGGAGAATCTGCTTAATGTTGAGTGTATATGCAATAATGACAAAAGAGATGGTAGAAACAATGAAATTCTTTTAAACTTTTATTTAGTAAATGCATGACCTACATTTCTTTGGGTTTCAAAGAGGTCCAAAAAATACAGTTGTTGTATCAGAATGCTTAAAGGATTTAAAATATTGTACATGTCCATATATAATATATCTTAAGTAAGTGGCATTTTGTATTTTAGCATTTTTTTCTTTAGCATCCTAAGTTACTGGTGATGCAGATACCTTCTTGTTTGTAGCCTTGAAGGTGATATGGAGTATTGATCTGACACATCTTGAGACCTAATAATCAAGTACATGTTTTTATGATTGGCTGATGTTGCCTTGCATCTGGCTGCCTAAAGAATGTTAAGTTGGCTGAGGTCATCTATAGCGTATAGATAATCTACACGACTAATAAAAATGCTAAGTAGACTGTCAATCTGCTTTTCAATCATATCAAACCTCCTAATCCAATTTGTAATTTTCAAGATGAAACTAATCTAAAAAATAAAATAAAATATATACGTATCTAGCTGCCTTTTAACAGGTGAGCTATGATAATGAATATCATAACTTGGTAAAATTCTGAACAGATCTTTATGGACAGAACAGTACTAGTGATTATTATCCAAAGTAAAATAAATAAATAAATAAACAGCTGTATCTGAGCCTCAGATATGTGGAATACATTACTTTATAACCTTAAAGGTAGTTTGTGCTTCCTCATAAGATATTTTCAACTGTAGATTCATATCTGAGGACAGTATCTTGTTCAAAGTAAACATTATAAAAATAATAGCAGTACTGCATAAAGTCAAATTCAAACATTTTCTTTTGCTGATGTGATAAAATATTCTTTATTTCAGCTTAATGCTTTTAGAGGAACAGCGAAAAAGCTGTTGTAGCATGAGCTGAATGAATACACAGTGAAGTGGATCGAAAGCTGGTCAGCCCTGCTCAGAAGGTAGTGGTCGGTGGTACTAAGTCTAGTTGGAAGCCAGTTAGGAGCAGTGTATCCCGGGAGTCAATACTGGGTCCAGTACTGTTTAATATCTTCATTAATGATGAGTAGATTGCACCAGATGGTGCAATAAATTCAAAGTGTCAATAAATTCAAAGACAACTGAAAACTGAGAGGAGTGGCTTCCTTGTAGAGAAAGAGTGAGAGTCCTGGCGAACAAGAAGCTGGACACAAGCCAGCAGTGTGTGCTTGCAGCCCAGAAGGCCAACTGTGTTCTCGGCTGCATTCAGAGAGGAGTGGCCTACAAGGAGAGGGACGTGATTGTCCCCCTCTACTTGGCTCTTGTGTGTCCCCATCTGGAGTGCTGTGTCCAGGCCTGGGGCCCCCAGAACAAGAAAAATGCAGAGCTCATGGAGCGAGTCCAGAGAAGGACCATTAACGTGATCAGAGGACTACAAAGAAAGGTTGAGGGAACTGGGCTTGTTTAGCTTGGAGAAGAGAAGGCTCTGGGGAGACCTTATTGTGGCCTTCCAGTAGTTGAAAGGAGCATATAAACAGGAGGGGGAATGGCTGTTTACGAGGGTGGATTAGGTGGATAGGACAAGGGGGTATGGTTTTAAACTGAGATGGGTTTAGGTTAGATATTAGGAGGAAGTTTTCACTCAGAAGTTGGTGACACACTGGAACATGTTGCCCAAGGAGGTTGTGGATGTCCCATCCCTGGAGGCATTCAAGGCTAGGCTGGATGTGGCTCTGGGCAGCCTGGTCTGGTGGTTGGTGACCCTGCACATAGCATGGAGGTTGAAATTAGATGATTCTTGATCTTCTTTTCAAGCCAAGCCATTCTATGATTCTATGACTCTAACACTGATGGACACCAAGTTGACCAGGAGTCAGCAGTGTGCCCTTACCAATAAGAAGGCTGAGAGCGTTCTTGGCTGCATTAGGCAAAATAACACCAGCAGCTCAAGAGAAGTGATCCTTCATCTCTAGTCAGCCCTGGTAACCCCACACCTGGAGTACTGTGTTTAGTTCTGGACTCCTCAGCACAACAAGGGGACACACTGGAAAGATTTCAGCATAGGAGCACAGACTTGATCAAGGGATTATAGTCTTTCTCCTGTGAGAAAGAACTGAAAGAGTTGGGACTGTGCAGCTTGGAGAAAAGGAGACTGAGCGATATGTAAAAAAAAACTGGAAGGAGGATGCAAATCAAACAGAGCCAGGCTCTTATCATTGGTGCACAGTGCCAAGACAAGAGGCAATGAGCACAAAGTGGAACTCACAAGGTTCCCTCTGAACATCTGAAAGCACTTCTTCACTGTGATGCAAACTGAGCTCTGACACAGATTGTCAAGAGGCTGAGAAACCTGGTCCTTTGAGATCAGCCTACAAGTTTGCTTATTTAGATGAGGAAAGATTTAGAAATTAGACAGTAAATTAAAAAAATGTCAAGATTTTTTTAACTATTTATGATAGTGTGGATAGATATTGGAGTGACTGTTTCAGTGAACAAATGAGGGGCAACTAGCATCATTTACTTATACTGTGCAAGGCCATAATCCCACACCACATCCTTATCTCTAAATTGGAAAGATACAGATTTGAAGGATGGTATATTTTGATGGGAAAATAATTGATTGGATGGTCTCAACCTTATAGCTGTAGTCAATGGCTGTATGTCCAGGAGAATTCCAGTCGTTAGTGGGGTCCACCATGGGACTGATGCTTTTCAACATCTTTATCCATGACCTAGACAGTGGGATTGAGTACACCCTCAGGAAGTTTGCTGATGACACCAAGCTGAGTGGTGTAGTTGGTAGAATAGAAAGAAGACATGCCATCCAGAGAGACCTGGACAGTCTTGAAAAGTTGGCACATGAGAACCTAATGAGCTTCAACAAGGCCAAGTGCAAGATGTTGCACGTGGGTCAGGGCAAGCTCAGATATGTGTGCAGAATTGGAGAAAAGCCCATTAAGAGCAGCCCTGCAGAGAAGGACTTGAGGGTCCTGGTGGACAGAATGCTGAACATGAACCAGGAGTGTGTGCTTGTAGTCTGGAAGGCCAATTCTGTGCTGCATCAAAAGCGAGTGGTAAGCGGGGTGAGAGAGGTGATTGTCCCCCTTTACTCTTTCCTTTTGAGGCCTCATCTGGAGTGCTGTGTCCAGGCCTAGGGCCCCCAGCACAAGAAAGATGTGAAACTCTTAGAGATAGTCAAGAGGAGGGCTATGAAGATTATCAGAGGGCTGGTGACCTGCTGCTTAGACTGTGAAAGAGAGGAGCTGCTTCAAAAAAAATTAACTATTAATGAAAGTACTAAGTATTAATAAAAAGACATAAACTATTATTTGGCTTAGTTGAAGAATAGCAAGAATTAAGTTATGTGTCCTGTTCTAGATGAGGTTTCAGAATACTGAGCAAGGTGCCCAATCTCCCAGTCAGAGAATGTGAAGAGCTTCCTACGTCACAATAGGATGTCTGATGCATATTATAAAAGGATAACTAATGAGACATTAGGAAAAAATAAATTAACTGTTAAAAAATAAATAAAAAAGAAAATATTTGCTGCCTAATGTCTAAATCTTTCTTCAAACATCAAATGTCTAAATAAGCAAGCCTGTAAGCTGATTTATAGTGAATTTCTATTCTATTGACAAGGTGGGTACAATTCATTTGCCCAAGTATGTCTGCTGCAATTTAAGGCATTAAGGTATGCTGTTTGACATCTAACCTCCCCTCATAATGGAATAAATCTGTAAGCTTTTTACCATACTTTTCAATTCTGTATGAGAGTAAAAGCTACTCTAAAGTTAATTTTCTTTGTTATTATTTTCTGGATCTTTTAGATATAGCTATGCAGAATCTTTGAGACAACTGTAAGAGAAAAATCTGCTTTCACATAAAGTTTGCTGACTTTTTCAGACATTTTGTCACGTCTGTATTTTCTTTAATAACCAAATATATTAAAATTCTATTTTTTTAAAATGAATTTGATTAGGTTATTTGGTTACTTTTGGAATAGGCAATTTAAAAAATCCTCTCAAAATATAAAATAAAATAAATTAATATCAATATGTTCATCACTGAAATACCATGAAGAAACAAAATTGACCTGTTCTCAGTGACCAACATTATAACACGGGTAGATTTCTCTATAAACTTTTATTCACAAAATGTAATTACTGATATCTACTTATGTAACACATAAATGTGATTTTTCTTAGTCCCTTTTGGATGTTATTGAATCCATAGTTCATATCAGGCCTTCCAACTTTAGAAACCATGCATGCTGTTACCACTTCATCTCTGGTGGAACTATTGCACACAAAATTGCTAAACCAAGGATCATTCTCAAGTGATTATTTTCTTGGTAAAATATTTTGAAGTACAATAAAAAATCTAAACTGCAACTAATAAAATGAAATATGTGAATTATACTTTGGAATATCATAATCACTTATTGCTAAATCCTGCCTACATTTTCCAGAGCAGACCAAAAATTTCTACCTTACTTTTTCCCCATTTTGGCCAAATAGAAACTTATTCAATTATGATTTCAGCCAAAGAGAAAAATAAAGTCATTGACTTCACCCTTTCTGTAAAGAGTCATAGTAGAAAAACTGGTAGCTGTTAGAAGAATTTATGTTCTTTCTGATTCAGGGCAACCAGTCAAAATGTTAAAACACATTCTGAAAGAATAGGAGTGAACTTGTTTTTATCTATGTCAAGAAAAGTGAAGATGAGAAGAATTGCACCTTACTGAGTGATGCCTGATGTTGCAGTCAATTCCCAGAAGGCTATTCCTGAGATGATTTTCAGTAATTTCACTTTATTTTAGTTAGTCATCAGTAAGTAAAAGAATAAAAAATATCTTGCTTTTTTCTCTTATTTTCTCATCCACTAGGCAGAATTTCAAGTCTTTAGATCTGTTTTGTTCATTTCCTCTTGACTGTGCCAAGGATATTTTTTGGCATCTGACATTTAGTAGTAATATTGCCAGTGACCAGGCACTAGATAGAATCAAAGTACTGGCACAGTATTTTGTAATTTTCACAGAAACATTTGATTTGGTTGACTCTAGAATGCTGATTAGAGGAGATAATACTATGATGATCTTTAGGATAAGTCACTTAACTCAGATTCATGACTGTTTAAGAAGAACACACAGGTTTTTTTTGTACAGAGCAAGGAATCTGGCTTGGCTGAAATGAACTGTGATGTCCGCCAAGATTCAGTCTTCAGACCATGTTTATTAAATTTATTTGTCAATGATTTATTCTTGATTGTATTAAATCTATTTTACAACTATATAGATGATGCAATGTTACAACATGGTTCTATTTCTATGGTAGGGAAGGATTTATATAATTTATGGAGGAGACTTTAAAAAGAAAGCTTTTTCTAATGAACACAAATACTGCTAGCTATTAATTTCCAAGCTGACCCCAAACACTTCTGCTGTCTTTACTCAAGAAAGAAAAAAAAAGAAAATCCTCCACTGAAATACATACTCAAGTCATGACTTAAGAGTTGGATCAACACAGTCTAGTTATTCTTGAGCAATTTTATGTTGAAATGCTGTTAATTAGAAGCAGGTATCCTTTTAAGAGGTAAGAACTCCACCGTATATATTGTACTTCATCATCTATAGAAGTAAGAAACAAAAAATCTGCAATAAATATAAGGTTGTTTAAATCTAGAACAAGAAAACCAGACTGCTATATCAATGAAGAGCTGTGTAGATTTGTTTTATATTAATGCTATGGATAGATAAAATCCAATTTGCCTGTAGGCAAATTTGCAGCTTGACAGAATACAAGAGTACATCACTGCAGCTTTTATATGAATAAGTCAACTTCCTCCTGAGTCTGGAACTATGCAAATGTATTTTATGTTTGGAGAGGCCCCTGGTTATATAAAAACAATGTTGTTGTTCCTTTTCGATTTTAATTTAATATTCCTAGCCTTAGAGGGAAAAATCATCATAGACTCATTTACCCTACATACAGTGTGACAATATGGGAGGGTGCATTTAATGCCTTCACAGTGAGCATTTTGAACAGGCATCCAAAAGTGATAAGATCTGAAATAATCTTTGGCAAATTCAAATGCAGCTTAATTGAATATTTAAAATTATTCACTAGGTATAATTGAGAATAAATTACGCAGTGATGTGGTACGAATGATTTGATTTTATAGTCCCTTCTGCTTACAAGTATCACAGTTGCTTGGATATTGGTAGAGGAAGTTTCTTGCTGTGAAAGTCATTGAGATGCAATATGAAGTATTGAACATTAATGAGGATTTATTATCTCCTTTTATCTTTCATGAATGAAAATATGGAAGCGTTTATAAAATTCTTCAATGGATGGTTTATACTTTTATTTCATATTGGCATCTTCTGTTTATTTACAAGTCTTAAGCTTCTATATTTTAATATAGATTACTTTTTATATCAGAGTTTTCATATAGATCACATGTGAAGAGATATGGTACAAGACATTTCTTCTTGAAGGCATAAATATTTAGATGACTCTTCTGTCTCTTGATTTTATGTTTTGATTTTTCATTTGTGAAACTATTTCTTTTAACCTGAGGAGGGACCCCACAGGAAAAAGGTCTATTCTGCTCAATTCTGTCATTCAGTGATTCTGTGATTCTATGTCATGACATCCTAGTTTTGTTCAGTTTCACATTTTAAAAAAGTCAACAGAATACCTCAAGTCATGAATGCATGCACTAATAACATCCAAGTTCTGTGTAAGTACTCCAAATATTAGAATATACTAATACAAAAAAGAAAGCAATATAGATTTATTTTGAAAAATATTAGAAGTTTAAGTTCAAATTTCAGTGACAGACTTTGATACTTGTCATCAAGTAATGTAGTTATAAAAGTTTAAAATATGTTTACATGGATATATGAAACCAATAAATGCATGCACTGTTCAGACCTCCAAGTCTACTGCAGCCAAGGCTTAGCTCAAAGGGTCTCTTGGGGATCATAAGGGCCACTCTGATATTTTTTCTTGGTTTCCACCTTGTATCTTCATCTCACCTTTACTTGTGTTGGGTTCCTTTTCCTACTGTAACTATCCTAGCAAAATCCAGATGTTGGATTAGCTTTGGTTGAATAACTCATTCAAATTAAGGAGCTTTTCATAGTAGGAGAAGAGCTTTTGTGCCACTGTAAGCTAAAATAGCTGAATTTCAACCAGGACATTACCAGCATTACTCTTTGCATGTATCAATCCTGTACATTCATACAGGTAAATAGTTTCCTTTTGTATCAAATGGAAAAAGAAACAATGGGCATATGCTGGTTTCAAAGTCAGGGATCATTCTTAAGTGTGAGTTGGTGCTTACTAGTAAAGAAGGAAAGGTGCTGAGAAGTGTTCCTGTATTCCTTTTTCATTGCTTTAAAAAAGAATCTGATTATCCACGATGGCCTCTGGGGTGGAAGAAGAGATGTTTCCCATTGTCTTATGCTGGCAGTTCGTGTCCTTTAGACAAGCTCCAAACTGCCGACTGAACAAGGCAAAGGTCAATTGGAGCTGATTTATTCCCCTTTAATTGCCAGTTCTGTTGGGGATTCTGAGAATCACAGGTTGGCAAAACCATTCTTCTTAAACTGTTCCATTTCCTGATCTACAGATCTTATCAAAGACTTAATGACTCTGTATAGTTTCTAATTTGAAAACAGTAGCATCAAATATGTGTTCAATTTTGCTTTGACAGTACTGTCTTCTGTGATACCTTGTCTTTTTGTAATATGATGAAAAAGGAATCATCCGTGTGTTTGTTACTTTTAAAACCTTTTTATCTAAGGATGATATGGTTTCCTTTAATTTCTTTAACTGCTTGTTAACATTCTTGTTAGCTTTGCCACTTACCTTGAAGATCTGAGAGGATCAGGAGTGGTAATAGAGATAATCGTAAAGAAAGTGTTTAGCCATCCCACACTTTGGGAACTATCACTACTGAAGGTAAGCAGGAACACAGAAAGTCCATCTTAAATTGTGAATTATTTCCATTCCCTTTATCCCCAAATTAACTTGACATGTCTTAGGTAGAACCACAGAATAATAGAATAGTTTAGATTTGAAGGGATCTTAAAGATCATCTAGCTCCATCCCCCTGCCATGTGTAGAGTTGCCATGCACTAGATCATGCTGCCCAGGATCCCATCTAACTTGACTTCGAACGCCTCCAGGGATGGGATATCCACTTCTCTGGGCAACATGTGCCAGTGCCTTCTCATCCTCTGAATAAAAACTTATTTCTGATATCTAACCTAAATCTCCCCTCTTTTAGTTTGAAGTCATTTCCCCCTTGTCCTATCACTATCACAGCAGCAAAAAAGTTAGTCCCCCTCCTGCTTGTAAGCTCCTTTCAAGTATTGGAAGGCCACAGTAATGACGCCCTAGTCTCCTCTTCTCCAGGCTGAACAAGCCCAGATCCCTGAACATTTTTTTCACATGAGAGGTGCTTCAGTCCCTTGATCCACTTCATGATCCTCTTCTGGACCTGCTCCAATAGCTTTGCATCTTTCCTGTAGTGGGAACACCAGGCTTGGACACAGTATTCCATATGGAACCTTAAAAGGGCAGAATAGAGGAGGATTATCATCTCATTCTTCCTGCTTACCACTCCTTTTCTGATTTGGCCCAGGATACTCCTGGTCTTCCAGGCTCCAAGCACAGACTCCTGTTCAGCATTTTGTTCACGAGGACCCTCAAGTCCTTCTCTGCAGGGCTGTTCTCAATGAGTTATTCTCCAAGTTCTGTACACATATCTGGGATTACTCCCACACAAATGCAACACCTTGCACTTGGCTTTATTGAATCTCATTAGCTTTATGTGGGCTTCTCTGGATGGCATCCGTTCTTTCTATCCTATTAACTGCACCACTCAGTTTGGTATCATCAGCAAAATTCCCGAGAGTGCACTCAATCCCACTGTCTAGGTCATGGATATAGATGTTGAAAAGCGTCAGTCCCTCTGGGGATCACCACTCACTGCCAGCCTCCACCTGGACACAGAGTCATTGACCACAACCCTCTGACTGCCACCATTCAACCAATTTCTATCTTCTGAATAGTCTGTTTTTCAAATCCATTTCTTTCAAATTAGAGATAAGGATGTGGTACGGGACCATATCAAGGGCCTTGCACAGGTAGATGTTCTTCCTTTGTCCACCGGTGCCATCATTCCAACATAGAAGGCCACCAAACTGGTCAGACATGATCTGCCGTTGGTGAAGCTACACTTTGCATCACCTCCTCATCTTACACGTGCCTCTTTCAGGAGGATCCATTCCATGATTTTCCTAGGCACAAACATGAGGCTCATTGGCCTGCCAAATCGCTCTTGCAGAAGTTGAATTTTTGTGGAGGGTCAGATAAATTTTTGAAAATGCAGGAGGTCAAGCAGATTGAAAATGAGACATTTTTTAAAGGAATTTCTCTCCAAAATGCAGGATTTTAACCAGAGGTGAAAATGGCATGAGTAGGTCAATTAGAGATCTGTTTCAACACCTCTCAGACAACTAGTTTTTCTGTTCATTAATTTATGATATGTACAATGAATCACTGGGATAACCCTAACATTTGCATTCCATGACTTTTGAATGTTTAAAATAGAAACCTTCATGTTGAATTGACAAATGGTTTGTATAAATATGAAATTAGATTTAGGAAAATCATTTAATCTATAAATGACATCTGGTATTTACAGCTTTAGAGTCTGATGAAGATAGATGCACTACCTTACATGTTTATAATATTTTGTAAATTTGCAAATGCATATTTAAATTGATTGTATCCCTCTCCCATCCTTCAAATGTCACTGGTCCTCTAAGGACTTAGTCCAAAGCTCACTTTCATTAATGGAAAGACTTATAGGATGAATTTAATAGCCTAAAATTAAGCAGAACCTAAGAACATTCCTAAACCCTGGAACACTATCCTTTCCATTGTTAAAGTGTTAGTGTATTCCTCAGCATGGTTTTGGCTTGTGCCAGCCAGCCTTCATCTGGCTAATTTGTGTCTCAAGAGTATAAGCCTTAGAAAGTTTCTTGCAGTCTCTAAGTGCAGATACCCTGTTTTATATGATTTGAAAAGTTAGGTAGTATGGGTATAGGACATTCTGAGCCTACTGACCTCAGCATTTCCTCTGGAGTAGTCACAATCAAATCTAAAACTAGTATTTGGGAATCTAGGCCTTCATATGTTTTTACAGCATTGCACTGTATAGACATCCTCATAAAGGGCTGTGTTTGAATAGAAACAGTCAGGAACTTTTTGAGAATTTCTTGTTTTGGTCAGAAAAATGAAATTCTTTCTTGTGCCAAGAATTCGTAGTTAAGAAAGATCATAACTTCACAAACTCATACAAGAATTATGACTATCTGGGGTATGGAAAGTGAGATCTTGGTTTTATAGTTGCAACACCTGGGGAATCGATGGTCTCCAGCCTATGAGAATGCTCCTTTGTGAGTAACTTAGTGAGTAATTTAGTCAGTAACGTTTATTGAATTTTAAAGGCTGGTGTTTTGAGCAACAAGAAAAGTAAGGGTCATATGAATGTTTTCTCTGTGTAAGTGTGTGTATGCATAGAAATATCAAAGGGAAGTGCACATTCTGTAGTTAGATTTATTAAAATAAGAAGTTAAATTTATTAGTTATTTCTAGTGTATTGGTATTTTTCTTCTCTTAATATTAAATGTTTAGATGGATAATCAAGGGAGAGTTCATAATGTTAATATGGTGTTAATAATATGTGTTAATGTGATGTTAATAATAATGTTAATTACAATGGATTAATACATTAAGACATGCATTAATACATTAATTCATGTCAGAATTTCATCTACGTAAGTTTAAGCATAGTTTGAGGGTTTGTGTTTTGTGGGTTTGTTGTGGGGGGTTTTTTTGTTTGTTTGTTTCTTCCTTTTTATTTGTTTCTTAAACAAAAACAGAACAAAAACGAAAAACATCATTTTATATGAACGTACAATGCAGTTGTTGCAATATAGTCTTTTTCTTCCGATAGATGCTATGAACATGAGCATATAGAGTCACTGCAGTTTCAAACCTATGTTGCTCCAGGAAATCATACTTCTATTACACATTTCCTCAAATAAGAAAGGACAAATATGTCGGCTGCAACTTTTGAGCAAAGTAAACTTAAGACTGAAAATAGGTACCCCGAAATGTGTGCTATTCTTACACAGCAGCGTGGATTTTCTTTGGCTAAACTATTTTGTGCTTTTAATGGATCTTTGCTGTTGTGAGAAATGGTCTCAACCCTTTGGAGCTGATAGAGTTGCTGACATATCCTCTTTAAAGTGGGAAAGGTCATATCATTTCTTCATATGTGCCCATAATTTCAATGGTCAGCATGCTTGTGTGTGTACTATTCCAATGCCAAAAATAGTGCTCCGAAAAGACACGGCCTGGGAGAAGTTCTCTGACAGTCTGCAGAGACAGAGAGTACACTCGGAAAAGGAAGCATGTGTTTTACCTTGCCTGTAATGCTGTTCCTCTATACAATTCTCTAGTGCTTTTGTAAGGTTTATGGATAGTCTTGGCCTCTGAAATCATGTTTCTGGTCACTTCTGCTTCTCAGCTTCTTTGCCAAGACAAAATAAGTCAGAAGGGTATAAATGTTAAGACTGGGAATAGTCAGGGAACTTCTTCAGGTTGGCCAGCCTTTTTATCCAGTAGTTTATTTCTTTTACTAAAGGAGCCAGTTTTCTAACTGGGGCAAAACTGAGTTTTTATCCACCATAAAAAATATGAACAAATTTAGTCTGTGCAAGTGAATAAACTCTTCAAGGTATATAAGAAATACTATAGCCTCTTTTTTTGTTGTTTTTTTTTTCCTTTAGTTTGTGTTCTTATTGAATAGTTCTATGCAATTTCTGGTTTTGCTTTTCATCTTGTTCTTCTCCACATTTTATTTTAAATATTTTTTTCTCTGTTTTCTTATTGCACGTTGTCCTATCAGGATGTTGCAGCCAGTCATGGTTTTGGTGAACTTTTACTCACACCGCTTTGAAATTAGTTGAAAATAGAATAAAAAATCATCTGTTGCTGGGTAATACCTAGTTGTTTATTTATATACATTAAGTAGATATCATTTACAGATGTATATATATGGACATTGCGTAGCATGATGGTTTGGGCTCACTTTTTTGCTACCTTTGACCTTGTCTGTACAAATCATACTTCCCAATGTCATTTGATGTGAATGTACATAGGAAAAATGAAGTTTTTGGGATAGCAGAATATCAGTTTCATTCAGCAGAGATGAGAATTCTGTTCTCTCATTTAAATAATACCTCATTATGAGACACTCTGAGGAAGCAAGAGAAAAATAAGGCAGTGTCTGTAAGCTATTAGCCAGAGACTGTTTTATGTACAATGTACAGAAATTGTAAGGAAATGAAATGTATTTGAGATACTTTTACTGCAGTTAAGAGATTTTAAGTTCTCTATATAATTCTGAAAAAATGCCTACAGAGGTCCAAAGATACAGAATGTTTATGTATCACTATTGATAAAAGAATACTTAAAAAAGAAAAACAAGAAGTTTTCAAAGATCAAAAAAGACACCCGAAATCAATAACAACCAATTAATTATATCTCTATCTATATCTATATCTATATACATATATATAAAAGCAATATAGAATGGAAATAAAATACAGTTAATACACCCGAAATTGTAAAATTATTTTAAGAAGTGCCTTTCTCATTACATCTGAATGTGATTTTCCAGATAGAGGCATTGTAATATGACCCTGTGTGCTGTTCTGTGTGTACAATAAAGCAAGCAAAATTAATCCCTTCCCCTGATGACCTCTAGAAATGAAAACCCATTATAGTAATAATATTTGTACTTATGCCTTGATGTTTTTGTGCTGAATCTGAATGCCATGAAATGATTGTATACAGTGGCTGATGAGGACACATGTACAGATAATTACATAAATAATCCTCTTTATATAGGTGCAAGGTGACTTTTTAGATCTAGTATGGAAACTAGTCGAAGCCTAATAAAACTTGTAATCATTTTCTTTACTGCTAAGGCCTGAATCTTATTATGTTGAAAGGTCTATTAGGAATGTTTCCCTTTCTAACATGGAATGTATGTAACTAGATCTTGTGCACAATTTTCCTGTTTGTAAAACTTGAATTAAGCATTGAAATTTCTGACCGACTTACTGGTTTTGGTGTTTGCCAAAGAATATATGGTATCAAATACTATAGTATGTCTTTGTTACCATTCTGTGGTTTGGTTGGCAAGCCCCACTTAAAGGGCAAAAGATCTTTTGAAAAACAACATTATTTAGCTTGGAACAAGAATCAATACTCCATATGATATGGTAATGAAACTCAGACTTGTAACATATTGATGGACACTGAGAAAGTGTGTGTGGTAGAGTAGTGGGTGTATTTGTATGAATGTTGGAGGGACCACAGTAGTATTACTAGCCTGTAAAGGGGGTTTCTGACATTGGGTAAACGCACGAGTATGACAGAGTACAATAGGAGTTATAGTTCAGAAACAATAATAGGTAGATCACTTTGAGCTCCATTAAAAAACAAAACAAAACAAAAAAACAAAAGAAAAAAAAAAGAAAAAAAAGAGCTTTCCTTTGTTAGCATTTGCATTTTTACAGAATGTAGTAGCAAAGTATTAGCATCGTGAAAGACTAAAAAGGCATTCCTATATTCTTATACTCTTTCACTCCATTTTTAGTACTTGTATATCTTTCTGACATAAGTGTACATCCCAGCTGGTTCTGGTTTGCACAGCCTGGATGTCTATTTGTCTAAGTAGCAATAAATTCCCATTGATCATGGCTTGATGGAAATGCGAACACCCTCCATGCTCCCAGCAGACTCCCACTTGCGATAAAAGCTCACTGGAATGTTTCAGAATGGTTGGTGTTGCTGCTTGTTACTTCCCAGTGTCAGTACCACATGGCCTATTGATTTTGATCATATTCTTTAAATAAAAGAAATTATTTAGTTTTTGAAATAGTGACCACCTGGTATATAAAAGCAAACAAACAAACAAAAAACATGTCTCTCAGAGTTTCTATCAGCTTTAAAAAATCTTTAATTCTATGATTTTCTAAGTTGTTGCACATTATAGTTATTTATTTTAAAAAAGTGTATGCTGTACTTTCAATATATTGATTATAATAGCTTATATTTGTAACCTTCTGCTAAGGAATAAAACATGAATTTATTAACTGTATTTCATTTGAGATTATGATTAAGGGGATTTCTTTTACGCAAAGTCTGCACTGGTGTTTGAAGAGGCTCATCTACGAAAAATAGAGATACGTGCAAGAGTTATCAGCTTTCCAGAACTGTACTTCTCAGTGTCTGTGAAGCAGCACTGCAAAGGAGGTGTGGAGAGGTCTCTTTCTGATGCCAGTTTCCATGAGTGCCAGCAGACTGCTCAAAATGAGAGAGGAGCCGTGAGAGCAAAAAGGACAGATATGAAATGGGAGGCAATATGCGCTGTGTTAGGATCTGTAGACATGAAACTAAATCAGATGCTTTAATCCCTATTATTAGGAACTAGAAGTAAAAATTCATCAGCATAAAGTAAAGATGCCTGATAAAGATGGTGTGGTTGTAGTTTGTGTATGCATGTGTGTGTGTTTTCTCAAGAGGCTCAGAAGGTTGGAACTTAGTCATATATCAGACCTTGCCATATGTCAGGGAGAATTTTTGTTCTCTACAAAAGTAGGTTGTTACATAAAGGTATTTTCCGTATTTTTGCCTATATTCTTTCCTGCTCCTTCATTTGGATGCCTTTTTCTGATGCTTCCTGAGGAAGCTCTGCCCAATAGCAAGCTTTGCACTTACCACCCTCTGACTGGTTCCTCCCCTGGCGGGGCCGTGGATGATGAAACCTACAGAAGGGATGCAGCTCCTTTGGAGAGCTGGGAAGATATAACCCTTGTGGTCCTTGGGCATTGTCCTTCTGAAGCTCTCCAATCCTGAGGATCCCTTTTGAAATCCCAGCACTATTCTAGCAAAATAATTCAGCTTTCTCTTCTAGCTAAAAAGGTGGGCTTTTTTTCCAAGAACGGCATCACTCATGCACAGCCTGCTAAATGAACACTTGTATTCAAATAACTTAGTGATTATGCAAAACAACTCTGCCTGTTACGGTACACATTCAGTGCAGAAAATTGCTCTTTTAGTTGGACTGCTTTTCCCGTCACAGTGAAACATACGTCTGCTTACAGCTAAAAGTCCAAGGGCCTGATTTACTAAAAATTAGCGATCCATCAGATTGATGGGCAATCTGCACTCTTGGTGCCTTGAAATTTCTTGCATCAGTCACCAGATCATGATTTACTAATAGGGTTTCAGGGCTTGCAAAATAGCACAACTCTAACCACATATTAATATTTAATCTGGCATTTTAAGTGCACCTAACAAAAGACCCCAGAGCTGCTGACAGGACCCTAAATTGTGAATTTCTTAAAAAGGAATTGAGTATTTCCATAGTGGTTTCATGTGGAAATCTGAAATAAAAAGAAACATATGAGTTAAGCCTTTCTCGTGAACTTACAAGCTTCTGGCTATATTTTTTTGAAAACTGTTTACAGTTTGTTTTTTCCTAGTCTAGCTTCATTAGCATATGAAAAAGCTTCCTTTGGCAGCTTCACTGTCCATAGCTCATGATGGCAGAGAAATTCTAAAATTCATTTCTATATTTTCTGCAAACAAACAGTCTGTTCTTTAAAACTTAAACCTCATGACAAAGGTGTTAAATGCAGGTAAAAACAACACAGAGATCACAAAGACCTCTTTATTACCATGAAATTTAGTAATTGAATCTGCACAGACTTAGTAAATTGGGGCCTTGTTTTGTATAGTATTAGTAAGTAACCAAGATAGGCAAGAAGCTGAATTACATACTGACAATGTTTCTACAGTTTCATCGCTTAAACAGAGCAATAGAGTAAGTTAATAAGCAACTTCATCTGCTCTTGTCAGATGAATATTCTAATTTTACAAAACATATATGCATGTCTAGAGAAGAGTTTATTTGTTTCTTCCATTTCCATCTGCCATAATTTGTGAAAGATGTTCCCAACACTACCCGTAATAACAAAACGTTTATTAGTGTGCAAATGAGGGTTATAAATGATGTTGCTTATCTATGGAACAAAACACAAAAGACAACTTATTAGCAAAAGACAAATTGCTCAGCAAGTTTCAATGAGCTGCTGTGTTTGTCATGAAAAAAAAAAAAAAAACCTTTTATTTGCACAGATCAATGCTTTTATAATCCATTTAAAATAATATACTTGCCACTAGGTGGCTATTTCTGATCAGATCATTTTACCATTTTAATTACATTTTTAATATCCTGGCTGCATAAACAAAGATAAATTACAAACCTTGCACAATCTGGCTGCTAGCTCAGGCACAATCTGTAATAATATCAGCTTTTGTTTGTGCCTCCTCTAATTAGATTCTGAAATCTTGGCTTTATCAATCAATAATTTTAATTTCAGAATTGCCTTTTGATCTCGCATTTCATGTTTGTTTGCAGAAAATGATCAGTAGGACAAAGCTGATAATTTATGCAGAAACAATCTCTCTGCAGAGTTACAAGCACATTCCTAGCCATCAACACCACCCGGCAGACTAAGCTTGACATAGGTCTAATTAGCATGCAGATATGTGTCGCCTCATTGGCAATTCAAATTGCTTTTTTATAATGTACCTCAAATTGTGCTACTCAAACATTGTATTTGATTTCCAAAGCCCCCTGGGCATCCCCTAATGTCTCCCTTCATCCTGGGTATGAAGCATTTATTGAACAGTCTGCTTCGACTCGGGCTATCTTTCCAAAAGCACCCTCACATCGTAAGCGTGGGACCAGCTTTTCTCCTCCTCCTCCTCAGACAGCAACTTGTTCCTCTGCAGAGCGCCGTGTGCCACATCCCTGGGCTCAATGATGATATGTTACCTCACGGGCTCCCGCTCCCACGCTGGCTGCTCTGTTGAGGGCTTCGCTCCTGTGCCACTCATGTAAAAAGGGGGAGGATGTCTACAGAGCGCACATTAATATGCGGCACATAACCACGTCTCTGAATGCCAGCCTTCCATTCTTCATTAAACAAAATGGCTGGATTGCGGGGATTGTTTTCCTCTCTGCACACGCGCGCGCGCGCACACACCCTAGGCACACCAGCACGGACCCACACACCCCCACACGCACTCGGCTTTCTCCCCGGCTCTCCCTCACATGCACAAACACGCTTTTCCTCATGCACATGAACACACGCGCATGCACACACGCGACCTTCCTGGCTCTTGTAGCGCATTGCTATCGGCGGTGCAAGTTACATGCGAAAAGTTATCTGCGGCACGCGTGACATGCAAGGAGATTCCTGCCGACGTCAGGCCCTTTTTTGCCATGCAGCAACAAGTGGCAGAATCAATGGTGTACAGTTATTCAGCAGTGTAATTCATTTCACTGGCTTT
Organism: Tympanuchus pallidicinctus; assembly: GCF_026119805.1. Classification (NCBI taxonomy): domain Eukaryota; kingdom Metazoa; phylum Chordata; class Aves; order Galliformes; family Phasianidae; genus Tympanuchus; species Tympanuchus pallidicinctus. The sequence continues at coordinate 46,903,587 of NW_026294769.1, forward strand.
GGCTTCTAGCCAGATCCGCCATCTGTCTCTTGCTCTCCCTCTCTCTCTCTCGCCTGAATTTGTCCTACATTTCGTAATGTTACGTGCTTGCCATCCTTATTCTATGTCAGAGGTGCAGCACAAGTCTCACCCCTGTTCCGGCGTGGAGTTCTTCAAGTTCGGTGGCACTTTGGATATTCCACTTCAGTGCCACGGCAAGAAAAGGGTAAGCAGAAAGGAGGAGAGGGGTAGCTGCAAAGAATGGTGCTCTTGTATCCGAAAGCCAGAGCCTCGGCTTTCTATTTAAGGCATTGATATGGATCTGTCTCACATGGGAACTTTTCCTGCTTCGTTAGAGTATCTTCATTTGCTTTATTGGATGCCGGCAGTGAACGCCACTGCACAGCTTCGTGGAATGCCTGCTGTTGGATGCTTGCAGATCCCTGCCACCAAGCAACCTCCTGCATTGGAAATCGGGTGACTACTCCAGGATCTTATGCGTGCTTGCTGTTTGAAGCTGCAGAAAAGTGAATAATCAATTAAGTATTGATTTCTTGTAAGATTTGGTAAATTTCAAAGGGAAGACAAAGAGGATGGCTTAAGGAAAGCACTGCAGGGACTTGGCGTAAATTAGGCAACTAACAGCAGTGCAGAATAAAATAACACCTCAAATGAATATTTCCTTGGAAGAATTAGCACCAGCTATTGGAAGACGATGGTGGATTTAATCAAGACGGCAGGCATGCTTGAGTTTTAACTGTGAACCTGAAAGAGGAGCTAATTATAACCACCTTTTTATATGGAGCTAATTTGACTGAATGGATGCAAATGTGCTTTATTTATGGATGAAGAAGCAAGGCTTACAGCATTGACTTTGGGATCATCGCATATGCTAAGCTTTACAGCTTGCCTAAAAGTCAAGCCTACAGTATATTTTTATTTACCAAGAAGGTATTTATATGTAAGCATAAGCTTGCCGTACAAAAGATTCATCAGAACAATGTACTGTGACGCTGAGGATCTAATTATAATTTTGCAGCATTTCATGTTTTCTCTAATTTGATGCTTTTCAACGCTTGCTTGTGCTGGGCTATAAATGGGACAATAAATGTTTGCTTTAAACTATTGTGATTTTGATTGCGTAGTTTATTAATCGTACTGTAGTTTTCTTAACGTGTTTCTGAATTATTCAGCAGTAATTTATAATGAAAGAAGCAGTACTGGTGGAGTGGTTTTGAATTCATTTATAATCTTACAAATCTAAATGTACAGGTTCTACCAGCCAATGAGCTCTATAATTACAAAAGAATGTTGAATTTTTCAGATAAATAGGGCACTGACTTTACAATGGGCACAATATTGTATAATCAGTAAAAGGAGGATTGTTGTGTTTTGACTCTGTGGAGACTGTTCTTGGTTAGTTAACTCCTTCTCTGCTGATAATGGTAGAAAATGTACCTTAAACGAGAAAATGGGGGAAGAACATACTGTATTAGCTTGATGTTTTCTTAGTCTGAGACCTCAGGATATTTTTTTTCTATTTACTTCTATTTCTGATACTTTTCTCTATTTGCTTTTCTGGTTTTTGTCGCTTTTTTTCTCTCCTGTCTTGCAATCTACATTCCCTGAGCAACCACAGGAACCAAGTTACATTAAGCTTCAACACAAAGACGATGTAAGAATAATGAATCCTCATTTGCATCGACATTTGTATTCAGATTTGCCAGGCTATAAATTTGGCAGATCAAGCGGAATATTAAGTAGAGGCTTCCATGGTAAATTGCGATTCTTGCAATTGCCGAGTCGTTTTTTCCTATTTATGTCTGTGTGTCTGTGTGCATGTGTGTGTGTCTGTGTGCATTTGTGTGTACATGTGTATATACGTGCATGCATGTGCATATCTGTAGAAGCAGGTATACTCTCATGACTACATGATTTCTGAGAACCACGTTGGCCCTCTTTCTCTTACGGTATATGATGTTGGTTTGAAGCAAAATGAAGCAGGGATTTACCAGCAGTAAGCATGTTAGCTGAAGATATATTGTGATACATAAATAAGGTATGAACTCCTGTGTCTAGAGACCATGCGAAAAAAATTCTTTAAACAAATAGATAAACACTATTGTTTGAGAAAACAGATCATCTGCACCAGATGGAGGTTTGATTTCACTGCAGGTAGAGTCCAAAGAACAAACTGTGAAATAGCACTAAGTGTTTCTGTTGCCTAACATTATGTACCACTATATTTGTGATGACATTAATGTATGAATATATGTTTCATTTAGAAACCTTGGGCCTTGTATGCCTGCCATCAGGTGCTCTTCACTGTGGTTTGGTTGGATTATCTCCAGATTTGGAGTAGTGTGTGTGAAAGCAAAGCTGCCTCTTCTCTCCCAGGGTTGGACATGGATCCTTTTCCTTCACTTATGTTTATTGAATAAGAGGTGAACCTAGGTTTGTATTTCCCTAAAAATTCTGTCCTTCTCTTTTGCATGATCCTTTTTCATTAAGAGTAATTGAAAAAGTGGAAGATTGACCTTACCATTCCCTTTTTTAACTCGGTATTATTGAAATTAACTTATGCTTGAATATGGGGCACTTCCTCTTATCAGTAACATGAATTATATTCTTGCAGAAGCAAAAGTAATGCTCTTATTCAATGGCTGCTAAAAATGTTCCATAAACTTTAAAGTAGTGGTCTTAAGACTGCAACAAAATTTCTTTTGGTTGCAAATTTGAGAATGCTATTGAATTGGCAGATGCAGAAAACAATCACATATGCAGGAAATTCTTCCACTGCCTTTTTTTTATGTATAGCTTTTCTCTATCGCATACAGAATCATAAGACCCATTTATCGGATAGAATACCAAAATGCCTGTAAAGTCTATAGAACGTGTTTTCATAACTGCTTATAACTGACATTTGTGTTAGAGAGCAGTAGAGAAAAATCCTGTCTTTTTTGTTGTTATTTTTGGGGTTTTTTTGTTTGTTTGTTTTTTGATAGTCCTTCTTAAGTAAGTTGTAGAACTTTATGTCAGGTCTTTTAGCTTAATCCATTAAAAAATGAGAGCAATGCAATGGCTAAACAAGTTGTAAATAATATACTATATAATTATTGGCTGTGATTTCAGCTGGGAAAGTCATATCAGCTTTGTTTTTTTGTAAAAATACACAAAACCTTAATGCTGTTTGGGTTTGCTTTCATTTTTATTCAGTAATAGGATAACTGATCAAGCAGGGAATGGTCAGTTGAAATCTAGCATTCACAAAGCTTGGAAGATAACACTTTCTATGCTGGAACAGTAACACATGGAAAGGCAAATGCACGCATGTTTCATTATTTATTGGATATGCTTGGAAAGCTTTGAAACTTGATTTTTTACTCTAGTGGAAAACGTGAAATATAATGTCTCCTTCCTTTGAAAGAGTGTTCTGGTCTACATATCAAAAGTGGTGCTTAAGGTAGAATTTTCATATTTACAAGCTCATCTTCCTCATGGATATCAACTTGATGAATTAATTTCAATGTTCATTGTTTGAGTTTGTAATTGTGTCTGCTATTAACTGCTTTTGGAAATTTACTTCAAAACAGGTTACAAAAGTGGGTCTATTTTTTTGAGAAGGAAGAAACAAAACACTATCTCAGCAACTTTATAAAAAGAAAATTCAGTGGAAAAGAAACCTTGGGATTTAAGTTACAAATCCATAGAGAATAGCAGATTAACACACTGTAACGTTTTCTGTTGTACATACATTTACAACAGCTATATAGCAAAGTGCAAAAAATTTTCAAAAAATCTTTCAAAACATAATTCCTGTTGTTATTTTCCTATGTAAAATTTCCAACTATTTGCTGCCTATGGCCACACTGAGTCTATGACTATTACAAAGATTGAAGAGGTGAATAAAAAAATATTTAAGCTCCGAATTCATTCATCATATTCACAGACAAACAACGAAAATCCCAGGCAAAAAAAAAAAGAAATGCAATGCTACTGTTTCATGGGAGCAACTCCAACTTGTACTGTGGCCTTCTGTTTTTGCTATTGTTGAATAAAATACTGCAGTGTTACTCATAATGAAAGTGTTCTCTGCCATCATTGAACAGTATACAGCACATTCAGTCTGAGCATAGTATAAAACTGCTTTAGAATCAGTGATCTCAAATCCTGTTACAGCATTTCAGTCTAATTCATTGTTACTAAAAAAATTAAATTTAAATTTAAAAACAGAGCAGAATTCACTCTATATTGTAAAACTCAAGCCTGCTGAGATCTTTAAGTGAAAGATATCATTTTCTGACCAAAAGATTATTTTGTGTAAGCTACTATTATGACAAGTATCACCCAAGGATTGTGTTACATATTGGAATCTTGGTTGGCTTTCTGTCACTGATATAGTCTTCATATTGAATTGCAGGCATGTATTGTCTTAAGTAGTTTTTCTTCTGTTTTCTGTATTTCTCATTACATTGTGTACATAGTGGCAGTTAGAACTTAGACAATTCAACTGTTTATGTTAGATAGGCAGTAAACTATTTCTCCTTCGAGTTATTATTTCCTAGATATAAAAGAAACAGAAGTGATTTTTAAAACAAGCAAATGGACAAATAGGCAAGACAGGGAAGGGGCAACAGATTTATTCTGGGAAGTGGCCTTTCCACTGACTTTTTGTAAATGATAGGTTTTAATTATCTTCTTCACAAAGTGAAACTTACTTTTCTCCTTCTCTGTGGTTTGTGCTGTGGTCTGTCTTTTGAGACTCTTATCAGTAATTTCAGATTGTGTGTGCATGCTGTGGTTCTTTTCAACTAATTGACAATATTTTCCAGTTTTGCTAAACACTTTGCTGGGAGTGTGTAGCCCACTGCAATCTGTTATTTCCTCTACTTTGGCCAACCATCTTTTCTTCAGTAAAATAAATATGCTTGTAATATCAAAAACTGTTACATGGTGAAGCTTTTAATTTATTTGCTAGGATTGACTTAGTAGGTGGTTTTCAGGTTAAAACAATCCTTTGATTTCTACAGGCAAAATTATAATGACTATAAATGTTGTTAGATAATGAATAAACTGGATATGGACAAAATTTCCTTGGATCCATGATATCTTTTTATGATTTGCTACTTATTTTATCTTGTATCACTTTATATTGCAAACCTGTAATTTTTGTTTGTATAACATCTATGGTAATAAGATCCAATTCTGATCAGTATCTTAACATAAATAACAATATGAATGTACAGTTGTAGACAATATGCAAGCTTTCCAGTATGGTTGTTTATTTGCATAATCAACAGTATCTCTTTAATTAAGTGATTACTGCTTTTGATAAAATCATGTGGTCATTAATTGTGCTTTTACTTTCATTAGGAATTTTGCTTAATGAGAACAGATTCTGGTGAAAGGTCAGCTCTCCAAAAATCATGATGACTTATTTTCATTTTCATCACAGTGAGTCAGAGAGCAACACAGAACTCACTTTACTCTGCATCAAACTTGGCCATCTCTTGGGCTGAAATCAACACCTGTATAACAAAACTCCACAACTGAGCTCAGGGATATCCCAGTTGTCGACATCCTTGTTCATTACAGGGGAGTTGGACTAGATGACCTTCAGGGTTCCTTCCAACTCAAATTATTCTATGATTCTATAATTCCATGAAAGATTGAAGAAAGGAGAACTTAATTTCTGAATTTTAGTTTGCTACAATACAGAAATGAGAGGTGGTGGGAAATTTTCTGTGAAACGGAAAAGGAATAACTGGATGCTGATAAAATGTGCAAAGAGATGGAGAATTGAACAGTATTTTTACTGCTAACTTGATGTCTATAGTTAAAAGAAAAAACAAGAAGTAGAACAGAAATTCAAGTCACTACAACTTGCAATGTGGAACTAGCAGTTTCTACTGGATCCATAATTTACTTTGGGAGCTGCAATGAATCATGCCACGCAGAAGTGGTCGTAGGCTGCAGAAGATAAATCTAATGACATGTCAGCTATTACTAATTTAGGGCAGCTTGTTTCTACTCTCTGTAATGTAAGTTGGAGTATTTCTGTGGGCTACTTTGGGAGCTGTATTCAGTCTTACCCAGAAGACACTAAAGTTGCTTGTGCTACACTATGTCATAGACTTAAACACCAAACAGAAGGTTGCATTTTAAACGTCTGAAACATTCTGAAACATACTTATGTTGTCGTTTTCAGCTTAAAGTTTGCTCATCCTACTCTAAGCATTTTCCTATTAGTAAGTTAATAAGTTAACTTAGTACATGATTTTTCATTTCAGTAAATTAAAGTTTTTGCATTAAATATTCTCTATACAAGAAAATAAAGTTATCTCAAATACAGTTTTGGTTTTTCAATACATTGCACCCTTCCTTACAATCTACAAATAAAATGCTGCAAAAGACATCCTTAAAAAGGGTACAGATATAAAAATTTTTCTCATATTCCCAAATTCAGGTTAGCTTTCCTTGTGCTTAAAAATATATTTGTGTCCCACCAAGCTAGAAAATTCCCCCTCTTAAAATCTCTGCAGCCAGAATGACAGTAGTGAATCTTGGAACTGCACTAAGAAACTGAGGATGAACAGACATTCCACCAGCACTTTTCAGAATCTTCTTGAAAATTAGGAAGTCTAGTGCACTAAAAACTAGAGGTAGTTTGTGGGGAGGCAGTTGGTCAGATACTGAAGTCTGATGAGAAAAAAAAGAGAGAAATGCATGTGCAGTTCCACTCTATGTGTCCAGCCAATGCTACGAAAAACATTCATCCTCTTAGAACACAGCAAGTAGAAAGCAACGTCACTGTTCCAGTAAAGTGCTAGCAAAACACAAAGCTTGTTCAATTTGGAGAAGAGGAGGCTCTGGGAAGTTCTTATTGCAGTCTTTCAGTATTTAAAAGGAGCTTGTAAACAACAAGGGGACCAACTTTTTACTTGAGAAGACAGTGATAGGACAAAGGAGGAAATATTTATAAACTAAAAGAGGGGAGATCTATGTTAGATCTTAGGAAGAAATGCTTTACTCAGAGAATGCTGAGGCACTGGAGCAGGCTGCCCAGAGAAATTGGAGGTATTCAGGGCCAAGTGGGATGGGGTTCTTGGCAGCTTGATCTAGTGGGTAGCAACCCAGGTCATAGCAGAGGAGTTGGAACCAGATCATCTTTGAGGTACTTTCCAACCCAAACTATGCTATGATTCTATCATTCTATCATTCCATCATTCTATCATTCTATCAGCCTATCGTTCTATCATTGTACAGAGAAACTTTATTTATACTATTTAAGCAGTGGAGATATCTAAGGAAATAAAACAACAGTGATTTGTAGAATCAACAATTAAACATTTTATTAAGTTCTCACAGCTTTTAAAAGTTTTATAATTACTTTGTTTTGCACTTTCAGCAATATTGTATGTGATCTCTAAGCTCCTGTCGTCAAATCACTTTCAATTTCTAATAAGTATTCATTCAAGTGTGTTTTTTTCTCATTCTTAACAGCTATTAATATCTGGATGACCTGCTGTAAGTGTTGCTGCAGAATCAAAGTTAAAAACTGCAAGAAGGAAGTTGCAACCATCTTGATAATATACAGTGAGATCAAGAATTATGGTATAAGGTTGCCTCATTCTCAATAAAATTGGAGAATTGTGAGATCTTAGCATCCTTTAGGATTTTCTAAAAAGTCATCCACTAGTTTTGTCTCACTTAGGGATTCTAATGTTTTTCTAAGTCATCCTTTCCCAGTTGAATCAAAGTTCTGGTGTTCCTGACTGCTTTTATTTTCTTTCCAATTTATGCTTTTATCTAAGGGTAACTACAATGGGACTATTTCAGAGATTTAGTCTTGTAAAATGGACGTCATAAATGTATTGAGGCCCTCTGATCTCAGCGACAAAGGTTTTGTTCAAAATACCTTGTTATTTATAGAAGAATTGAGAAGAGTGCTCTTTATCATTAAAAATGGAATTCCAAGGATGATGATCCTTAAGGTTTGCTTTCATTGGCATTTTATGTTAAAGTAAAAATAAGTGTACTTTTTAGAGTTAAATCCAAGACTTCAGAGCTGGCCAGTGCACTGCATGGTGTTATAATGTGGAATACTAATAACCAAAAATCATAAAACCATGACAGCCAGAGATTTGAGACTTTTTCTGATTAGGTGTGCCCATTCCAAAGGGACAAGAGTGACAGTGCTTGCTGAAGTGAGATTTCTGTTCCAGCAATGTTTATAATCTTTACCTTAACATATGAGAACATTTATCATTAATAAATAGTACATTTTAGAAAGGAAATCCTATTTTTAAAAAAATACAACTCATGTTGAAATTATCTAACACACACACACACACACACAAAAATACTGTTCATATTACAGTATTTATATATTTATGTGTAATTATGTGTAATTTCTATTACCCAAGTTGTTAATATGACGGGAAATACAATGTGGTGAAATATAGTTGATACTATTCTTGCTTCTACCCTCCCTAAAAGGCACTACTGGACAAAAGCTGACTCGAGCAGTGTTAAAGCCAATTCAGAAAGGGAGGAGTTTCTTCCATTTAAAAGAAGAAAAATATTATCTTTTATTATCATCAAATCATTTAGAAAAGAAACCACAGGTGGGAATCCTGAAAGCTTACATGAGTCAGAAAGGTCAAAAACCAATTTCTGGCTTGTTGAAGACACCCTCCTGATTCTTTGAAGTGATTCTTTTTTTTCACCTGGTGGTATTCTTGGTCAGTCAGGCAGCTTATTAGGCAGTCACACTGCTGCATTTGACTTTTCTGAAGATTGTCTTGACTGTTTTGATTCAGTTTAAGACTTCATTTGTAAATCTCTATTTGGTATCTACTTGCTGATCTTTCCAAATAGTCGTCATTATTTTTGTTATTCATAGTAAGACTATTTACTGCATTCTCTCAGGTCTATGATTTGCCATTTCCAAACATATCTAACTCTGCAGATCTTCAAAATGTATTGGAAAATCTTGTATAAAAATCAAGTTTTATTTTATTATTTTTTTTTTTTCAAGAAGGCATTGTTTAATAGAAAAAATACACAATAACAACCATTGTTAGGGATCTTCTTTTAATGTGTGACTGTATACTGCGGTATGACCTTAATAACGCACTCTACTCTATAGAACTGTTTATAATTGCTAAGTTGAACAAATATTTTTTACACCAGTTTTCATATAATTTCTTTCCTAAAATGTGTAGTAGATTTTACACTGTAAGTAAAGCAAATGCAGAGAAGAATCAAGTATGTGCAAGAAAAAATATAGTAAAATATATGCCACTTGACTAAAGGTGTATTTCCCATTATTATCAAATGTAGCAGATCTTTGTTCATAAAACACAGACTCAGATACTGTCCTGATCTTTCAACTAAATGCTTTACCAAAAATAAAAGTGGAAAAGAAAGAAACAATAAAAATGAAATGAACAAGAAAACAAACAATTTTTTGTTTAATTCAGCTGCCACATGGGTAAAGTCTCCTGTTAATTTTTTCCTCTATTTTAATAACAATTTTAGCAACTATCTTTGTTGCTGCTACCAGTACAGGAGTCTGGTAGGACAAGGGAGAATGGTTTTAAACCGACACAGGGGAGATTTAGTTTAGATATTAGGAGGAAGTTTTTCACACAGAGCGTGTTGATACACTAGAACAGGTTGCCCAGGGAGGTTGCGGATGCCCCATCCCTGTAAGCATTCAAGGCCAGGCTGGATGTGGCTCTGGGCAGCCTGATCTGGTGGTTGGTGACCTTGCAAACAACAGGGGGGTTGAAACTTTGAGATCCTTTTCAACCCAGGCCATTCTATGATTCCATGATTGATTCCATGATAAATGCTATATGGTGACTTCTGGATAGTTCAGCAGTGGCTTACTCCCATTTGAACAAAATCAAATCACTACCAGGTAATCCAAAAATCTAGTATAACTGGCACTGAAATTGCAGACACAGAAAGAAATCCTTTCTTCTTTGAGGTTGTTGTTAGCTTCCAAAATATCTGAAATTGCCTAGAGATCTGCAGTCATTTTCTAAAGACTCATCATTAAATTTATTCTACACATAGACATAGACACCTTGTGGAGCTTACTATAAATTTGAATCTACAAATACTATCATCTAGCACTCAGTACTTGTAATATGAAGAAAAGTATGCAGTGTATCCAGTTGCCTTGTTTTCCGTTTTATGTAAAACTGAGGATATATTTTTATATTTTGTCAGTTTATTCTAAATATTGACCAGAAAATTGGAAGGGATGTCAACCTCCTCCAGTGTATTCTTATTGGTTTCACTGCCAAAGTTTTCATGATATTCATCAAAATTTTGTAACAATTGTCCCTAACTGTGCTTAATAGTAAAACAAGATGGAATGAACATTTTCAAGAACAAATTGTTCATTTGTATTCAAACTATTTGTGCTGATTTGTTGAAAACCTTTTCCCTTACACCCACACCAGAACTGTTCCAAATTATTCTGGTTTCAGCATACTTATTTCTTATAGTTCCTGGCATAGCTTTCAGAAGAATGGGATTATGATATTTCAAAGCTACTTGTTCACAGAATAACAATTGTCTAAAGCCAGTTAACATCTGGTATAATTATAATGTTTGATGCTACTATGTTTTACCTACTAATGTACTCTCTTTTGAAGAATAAAAAAGGATTAAAAGATGACCTAACAGTTATTGGTAATCCTATTGATAAGATTATATTAAGTGGCATTTCTTTAGTGTCAATACATTATAATAAATGGTACCCAAAAATTTTATGTTTGTCACTCAGAGGTTCAGTTTTCAAAATTTAAAGCAGCTATTGGCACAAATGATGGTCAAAGTGAGAATTATTAATCAAAATGATGGATATTCAAAGACTAATGAAATGCATGTCCATAAAGTTACAATTTTGAGGTTCTCAGGAGAAAATCTTGTAATGCCCACTTTTATTTTTGGTGGTGATGATGGTAGAAGAGAAAGAGTGCAAGTGAGTAAAGCGATATTGCAATAGATAAGTAACTTGGATCACTGCCTGACACCTTATAGTCTTAGGAAGAAAAGTAGCTGCAAATACCTGTTTTCCTGCTGCAATCAGTGATGATCACAGTTCTTAATAACAGAGGCTTGAAAGAGCTGTAATTTTTCAAAACTTCTATAATCTCTAGGTAATGTCAGATTTATTTACTGGGAAGAGTGAACTAGAACTGAAAGGTTCTTCTCTTCTTTGCCCTGGTTTTATATGTAGGATTTCAGTGTACTTGGATTTCCCCAGATGCGATGCTTTTTTCATACACTATGACTGGTGTCCAAATGTACTTGACCTAACCCAGATTAGCTGAAAATCTATCCATTGGCCTCCTGTACACTCCCAGACAGCAGTTATGGTGATATTCTTCTTGATTTATGAGTATGCATTGGATAAAAAGCTTTTGTTCTGTTTTCTGTATGCAAAGTAATGTGGAGTCCCAGCCATTCCATTTTGGAGAGTATAGGCCCCCTTTCAGTCTGACTTTTCTCACCATCGCTCACAGAACAACTGAACACAGTACAGCTGAAATCATCTTGGATCCCAAATTTGGATTCTGAGGCTGCCAAACCTTCATATCTCCAACTGTTTCAGCTGAAAAGCCAAAACAAGGGTTGGTGTTTTTCAGCTTTCCTGTAATCACCTGAAATGGAATTCTTCACTTCAAAGATAAGCATTGTGCCATTTCATAACTATCAAATAATTCTTCAGGTGTGCAGTTTTAACTATAAACTGATATTTTAACAAATCTAATGAATAGATATGACCATTGGCCTGATCTTGGCTTTTTGTAACTGATTCTAACTACAGCTACTTTTTTTTTTTTTTTTTTTTTTTTTGTGCACTGGTCTGATAAAATTAAAGTTCCCTTTTACTTCAGTTTGACTCCTGAAAGAAAGTGTGCATGTATGTGTGTGTCCATGTGTGTATGTCTTTATGTGTGCATATATCAAAATTGATTTCCAAAGTGGTAATGTGAAATACTTCAGTAAACAGATCAGAAATTGGCTGTAAACCCAATTGTGTGTCTCATATTGAAAGAGAAGTACTTGACTGAATTTGTCTCAAAGATATTTTGGCAGCTTTTTGTTTGTATTTTCTGCCAATTACAGAGATCAAAACAAGCACAAAGATTTTCCCCCAAAACTGCCAAATTAAAACATTTGCTGTCAGTTCCTTCCAGTTCACTGCTCTCTCATAGAATCATAAAATAACCAACTAAGTGAACAGGCAAAAAATGGCTGAGAAACATTTGTATCGGACTCTTTACAATCAGAGCTTTGGAGAGAAGTTGAGTTGGAAGGGATCTTAAGAGGTCATCTATCTATTCTCCTGCTCTGTAAAAGATCAATTAGACACAGTGCTGCTGACAGATATTTGCCTAAAATTTTCTTAAAATTAGATGTTACAGGAGATTCCTTAATCTAAGTGAGCAACCAGTTCCAGTAGTATTTTAATCAGAAATTCTTCCATAATATTGATTAAATATATATTTTTAAATACCTTGAATGCTTCTTTTCTTACTACCAGGGAATGTGAAGATTAATTGATCATTTATAACAATGTTTATTTGACTACCTTTATCATAACTGTTCTCTCTTTTGTTTGATTCTGTTGATTGCCTCTGTATATATTGTATATATCTGTATATGTTGCCATCATATATATAATTGGTCTCACTTCTGTATAATTTAACCCTGTCATCTTTAATAAATATGAATCTTTGCTTGCCCATCTGATATCATATTATATGCATTGTGTTAAGTAAATATATATTCCATGCAAAGGGAGAGAGAAAAGATTATTAGTCAACAGTCTGTATGAAGAATAAATTTTCAGGAATTTCAAAATTTCAGAAATTATGAAGCTTCCAGAATATATATCTTTGACTAGCCATTTGCTAGTCAAAATAAAAAATTCAATTAATGGAGTATATTATAAAATAAACTAATAATATAGTAATTCATTTCATATACAGAAAGAGATTCTATGCCTTTGGGAGAGTCACATTCTGCTTACTGACCTGCTGTGTCACCTTCAAGCTAAGTATTTCAGAGTGAACATTGTTTCCATGTGCAATGCAAAAAAAAAAAAAAAAAAAAAAGTAATATGACTGCAAAAAAAAAAAAAAAATTAAAAAGATTTTAAAAAAAAACCACAAGCACACACAAAAGATATTTATATGCCACAAAACCTCTGGTGCTTCTGAGCTTCTAAAACAGAAGCCAAGAATAAACACTACAAAATGTGCTTCAGTTTAGTTCAGAATTTTTAACCAGTGAACTCTGGGCAGGTTTACTCTATTTTTTTTCTTGAACAGTTCATCCAACCATCATGAAAATGAGTTGTAATGAAAGGAACTACAATATGAAAATAAATAAAATTTAAAAAAAAACTTTGAAAGACCTTATATTCTGAAGCTTTTGATTCAGCACATGTTCACAAAACTTCTTAAAGATATTTCCAAAAGGGGATACATCCTTCTTATTGCAAATTCAAACCTGGAGAAAAGGTCAGAACTGGGAGCAAGCACCCTCATAAATACTAGAACATTTAGGTTATTTTTCTACAATATGATATATTTTCAATCTACCCCTCATTTTCTGGCTTCTTATTCTTTGGTATTTCATAGCAATTCATGTTAAAAGTATGATTTCATGTCTTAACAAATGAAAAAGGTGTTAAGATTTATTTGCTGGTACTACTCCAAATTCATCATTTGTGTAGGATTCATACATTTAGAAACACAAAGATTCTGAACTACACATTCATCCTCCATAAAAAAAGAGTACATTGTTATTCCGGAAAGTAGTATCAAAGTACTTTTCAGTTCCTTGCATGTAGTTGTTTAAAGAAACTTTTTGTCTTTTCCTTCCCCTATATTCTTCCCTGCTCACAAAACTAAGAGAAAGTATTGCTTTGATTAACCTTCATCTGTAATGCTGTAAGACTTATATGCTCTACAAGTTATGTGTGGATTCAGATTTATGAAGTTTTTGTAGAACACTCTAATGACCCAGTCATATAATATTGTCACAAGAAATTCCTTATTTTTCTCTTTTATGTTTAAAGTTCTGGTTGGACTTTTCAAATGCAGTTCTTCTTGATATGTATCTATAGAGAATTGAAAGAATTTTGATAGTTAAAAATGATTGCCTGGTTAAAAACCTTACACACTCTTCATTTGATCCTCTACTTTGAAACAACTGTAGCCATTTCAAAATGTGACAGAGATGAAAAAGGATCTCACAGAAGGAAAGATACGAGCATCATCTGAATGCCTGGGGATCTACCATATTCCTATACCAACACATTGGCTTAATGAAAAATTGAAAAAAAAAAATTTCACTATTTATAAATTGATGGGAGAGTCTGTAATGAGATCATGCCATTATAATAACATCATAAATGAGACCTGGTCCATGAATTGTTCTTAAAAATGCATCCACATTTTCATTTTATTTTTTTCTGGACTGTGTAACTACTAAAAAATGTCTTCTCTGTGGAATTGCGTGAACCACTTTCGGTGCCCATTTCTATGTGTACAACCATATTCCCTTCTACTTATACTACTTCCAGTGCAAGGTGATTGATAAGAAAATTAAAAATTCCATGTGTTCTAGAAGGCTGATAGTGAAGGACAGCAGCTGAGGTGTGATTCTGAGCACCTTTTGTCCTGTGCTGACAACAGAGGAGCATATTCAAACATTCTTATTTAAACATAGTGTCTGAAAGAAACATTTCTCTCTGGAGGAAATTCTGCCTTGAGCACAATGGAGTCCGAATGACTGAGCCACAGTCCACACTTGGGCCCAGGGCTTTAGTTTAGGCAGCCCATTTAAAAAACCTGGCTAAGTTTTTGCAGGAGCATACTGTCTATTTTCCTGATCAAGTTTCTTCAGAGATTGGTGGTATAGATTTGGCTAAAATGGCATTTAAACATATGCAGTTTGGATAGCACCCTTCTTGTCTGTCATTTGAACTGATGGACAAAGATAAACCTCTCAAGAAGAGACCTGTCTATATCTAGTTTTGTTGGAATACCAGATAAATAAATAAATAAATAAATAAATAGATAAATAATAACAATAAAAAATAAACGAGATAGACTGCATATGCTTCCTAGGTAAATTTAAAGCTGTTAGTGTCTTGTAGAGGCTATTTGATTGGTGTGATTGAAAGATGAAAAGTTATTTTGGAAGCCATACTTGTGAACTAGAAGAACATGTTCATTTCAATCTGTTTGTTTGAATTCTCTTTAAAGGATCTGAAACAAGTATGACCATATGCTTATGATGTTCATTTCCAACTACTAGGGAGCTTCAACATTCCTATCTTTAAGCTCTATATATGATTGCTGAGACTGAAAAAATCCTAATGTATACTCCTACATATAACTAGGCAAAATGTGGCTATTACTTCCTAGATTCCATTCATGTTTTAATTAGTGTGAGTTCAAATGAACTTGAAAATGAATAATCTAATCCATTTCCTATTGCAAAACTAAGATCCAGAATTTAAGGATTTTGGTTTGGTGCTGTCTGTTATATTCTGAAATATTTATAATATCTAAACTCAAAAAAAAAAATGTGCATTTAGAACAGCACAAGTCTTCACTCAGAAGTACTTTGTCTGTCACACCCTGAGCATAATTATAACATGGCATTTGAAGTTAATTATACTGTATCTAGGAAACACCCTTGATTTTATTGCAAAGCTGAATATGCCAAAGATTTAAGCACTTCTACTGCCAGCAGTTAGTGTCACAGTAGGGAAAGTTCAGCTTCTGGCAAAACAGGATATAACAAGAATACTTATAGG
This sequence comes from Tympanuchus pallidicinctus, assembly GCF_026119805.1. Taxonomy (NCBI): domain Eukaryota; kingdom Metazoa; phylum Chordata; class Aves; order Galliformes; family Phasianidae; genus Tympanuchus; species Tympanuchus pallidicinctus. The sequence continues at coordinate 46,919,428 of NW_026294769.1, forward strand.
CACAGTGAAAATATACATATATTCAGTCAATGGAATGAGTCACAAAAACCATGTTTTCACTTGAGAGGAAGTGATTTTAACCCATATTACTTAGTCTTAGATGTGTTAGTCATAGCTTTTGTAATGTGACTGGTTTTATGACAACCTCTTTCTATCTCTGCATTACCTGCCCAGTGAATGAAGATCATGATATTCTCAGGGTTCCTTTTGATCTGGAAAACTATATCTGAGACAGCAAATTGCTTAGGGGGTCACTTTAAGCTCAAAGCAAAACAATTTCCTTCGGGAAGAGAAACAAAATAGCATAGAACAGGAAAGAAAAAAAAAAAAGCAGCTGTTAAAGGACAGGCATAACACTAGTAGGAATAGCTCTTTTACTAGAAAATGATATCTGATGCGTAACTTTTCTAACTGCTTCTTAAGATATTCATCCATGTGATGTTTTTCAGTTAAATTGGGAATTAAGTTACTAAAACACTAATTTAGAGCTGGTATGTCTATTTTCCTGGAAACTCTCATGCACGCTGAGTCTTAGTTTGACCTTCTAGCAGAAGTATACAAGGATCTGACTTCTCTTATTCTATGTGCTATCATACATAATTTTGCAATGTAATGGGCTGACAGAGAAGCAATTGGATCCAGAAATTTAATCAGTATTTGTAGATATCACAAAGGCAAAAATAAGTTCCATGTATAAATTTGTATTTTACATAAAATAATCAGATTAAATTCAACAGTTTTTTAAAATGTAAATAGAACTACCACAATATTAAATTCATTCCACTTACTAGTTCTTGGATTGATTTCCCTCCGCTTTTCTGCACATACTTTCTAAGTATGTACAATAATCTTTGCTGAACACTGCTTAGCAAAGATTTGATGAACAACAACATGAATTTTATGACTTCAGTGCATAAGTAATTGTTGCAGGGAAAATTCTGGATTTTTCAAAAATAAATGGTGCATAAAAGCACATAAAAGATCAGTTAATATGTCTGAACTTGTTAAAGAACGGGGGACAGATCAACCAATGGAACTAGTTTTTTATTCAGCAGAGACTTCTTAAATTCATTGCCTCGCTGCACAGTAAATCTATTCTTTCAGCAGGTTTTTCTTTTAGCAGGTAGTCAATTAAGGGGAGACAGGTGTCTTCATGATATATATCTTTGCAGTGAAATGTATGTTCCTACAACATTTCAGTTATCTTAAAAATCCATCATACATTATTTAAAGAGTTACGTCTTAACTAGGTTTATACTTTCCTTGGGTAACAATTATGTATTTAAGTATGCAGATGGCAAGGGGAGCATATCCATATCCATATTATTATGTCTCTTTCTTTTCAGACCCTTGATTTTACATATTTTAGCCAGAGAAGAAATGCACCTTATTCTGCTTGTAATTCTCATCTTTATTCTCACATTAACAGGTATAGTCACTTCAACATAGTGTGGATAAATAAGACCACACCATGAAGTTATAATTTAGAAATTTAGGGTGAACAGCAAATAATACATACAAAATGAACAAATGTATGAATAAAATGTACAAAATGTACATTGTTTGTCTTCAATGTTAGAGGAATTTCATAGGTTCAATGTGCAAAAGACTGCAAGTACACCTGGGGTGACAGAATACAAACAGACTTCTAATGTTTACTAGATTAATTTTTAGCTTTTGAGCCTTACAGTGAAGATATCTGCTGCGAAGAAATAGAAAACAAGACAGTTGATTCTTTCATCAATATATGTCATAGAAGCCTAATTTTTAATTAAATTCCCTACAGCTTAGTGCTCATAGAAACCAAACAATTGAAATTTTAGATGATTCTGAAATGTAAGCCTTATTTCTAATATGGACATTAAAATGCTGCTATAAACAAGCATTCTATTCTTAATTGAATTTTCAAAAATCACCATTATTTAAAAAATAATAAATGTAACTAATGGAGTTTGATATGATTACTGTAACTGAATACTGCTATAAGCTCCAAATACTAGGAATACTGCATAAGCTACCAATGAATTAGCTGTTCTTAAATTAAGGAATATTACAGTCAGTAATGGTATGACATTCTTTTTTATGGCCATGGCTTGGGTTATAATGTGACAGAAAAAAAATGTAATGTTTCCAAAATGACAGTTTTTAGATTTGTGTTGCCTGAGGTAGTTCAGCTGAACAATAAACTATAATTTGATTGATGGAAAATTGAAGTGGTTCATCTAACTTGCCAGGCTGTCTTACCAAAGGCTTTGGTTTTGCATGTATGATGATGTATCACAGTTTTAGAGATAATGTTGTTTGTATTATACATGAGATTTTTTTACACATAAAAATGAAGACTTCATTACCCAGTAAAGATCAAAATATGCTATGGATTAGCAAGGAATCAGATTTGTTTGAGGATGGATTTGTACATCAAAATGTGCTCTCTTTGTGAAATCGAATGATAAATAACATATAGAACCAGAGTGCCCTTATTTTTATGAGCAAATCAGCCATATCACCAGTTATGAAATTATTAACTTAAAGGAAGGAAGACATCTGCACCTGTGAGAAACAATCAGAGAGTGGAAGCTTTTCCTTCATCCAGAATTAATCCTTCGAAATAGCAGATCAGTCAGCAGTAATTTTTTAGAAAGTGCAATAACATTTTTATAAATATTGTGATATACTTAAAGAGAGAAAAAAATAGATGCTTGGAAAAATAATAAAGATGTTATCAAATATATATCAATAGCATTTATAATAGCAGTTTGATGGCATTGGTTTGTTTTGTTTTTTTTTTAATTACTGATGCAGTGCAAGTACAGAAACAACTGTAATTAACTGTAATTAATGTACAGTAATTTTTTTTAAGCATCTCTGAGGAATATTTTGAATTACTCAACCATTCAGTCACCATCCATTTTTTTCCTTTAAATATTTTGTATTGAGTAGGTTTTGGGTCCTCTACTCTCCTATCATCAAGCTACCAAGAGCAGCCATCTCTAAATAGAAATAAGTAATGACATCTAGTTTCAGTTACTAGAGGAAGCAAAACTTGAGGAAAGGATAATATAGCTAGGAGTAGGATTACTTGTTTTGATTCCTTTTTTTCCCTTCATTTTCAAAAGGAAAAGCCAGCTGTTGAGCTTTTGAACAAGCATCTTTCTCTTTCTCCCCAAGTACATGAAACAGCTAATTTTGGCTTTCCAAGCCAAAACTGTAATAGAACTGTAATACTTGAATTTAAAGATAGAAGAATATTACATCTCTTTCTGCTACTTGCTACCCTGCCAAACACTAAACAAGCTTCGATCAAAGAAAACTGTGGTAATCCAGTCTTATAGGAAATTTAATTGGTGTACTACGTTAATGTTTTCTACAAAATATCCTGAATCACAGACATTCAAGAGTTGGTGCTTAATCAGCAGATAGAGCTTCTTATTATTACACAGAAATGAAGGAGAATTGTATTTGAGACCATCCTTGAAGTAACAGAAGATCTGTCTGTAATGAGATTTCCGAAATTACTGTTGGGAATTCTCTGCAGTGGAAGTGCTTTCTTCTTGGGTCATTACATTGCCATAACTCTTAATTTTCCAGGCATTTTACTCCTTCTCCCTCTGTGTCATGCTTTTTTATCAGGGTTCAAACCTGAAAATAGTGCTGTCTCCTCAAACCTGTGTGTTAAAACTGAAGCATGTGTTCAATGAGATAAATATAAAAAATAAATCAATAGTAGGATTGGTCTTTCTCTGTTAAGAAAACAAAACAAAAGCAAACAAACACATAAACAAAACAGGAGGAAGGTGTAAAGATAGCTTTTATTTCATATTCGTATTTCATAGAGTAAATAAAAAACTAAAGGGGAAAATTAAAATTGTCTTTATTTAAGGATTAATGAGAGAAATCTAATTATAGCAAGAAATTAGCTAAGACCAGATCAGGTAGAAATATAGGTCTTGAGAAGATATTCTGGATACTGAAAGTCACAGAGAGCACATTAAATAAGCTCTTTTATAGAGCTATTGACCTCTATCTGATAACCATTTAGCATAATTTTTCCTGCTAGCCCACTTAAAGAGGGCATCAGGGCCTTACTGACTGATAAAACAGTAACTTAAGGATGTCGTTCGTCCAGTTTCCAGAAAAACTGAATAACTAACAACTTATTTCCAAGTCCTCCACTAGAAATAATCAACATAATGTTTCATCTGAAAAATGTTCTTCATTCATCCTAGTATTATTAATAGATTATAGGTAGATATATCCACTCTGGGAAATCTTATCAGGAAAAGTACAGAAGTTGTGGGGTGTATTAGTTGATTATCATGGGATCACTGTTGTTATGGAGCCATGAAAAGCCAAATTTACAAAGTGATGGGTCAGGCCTATCAGTACAGTTATTCCTTACAGCACAGCTTGTACACAGCTGTTTGTAGCAGCACAGCTTGGTAATGGCTACAGTTCCTTTTACCTTCATTCAAGGCCTAAGTGAAACTTTAAAAAGCATAATATACAGAAAAAAAAGCAGAGGAAAAACTAAAGATACCATACTCCTCTTCTGAGAACGTCAGAAAAGGGGAAGAGAGACTTAAATAAAAAGACAATATTGTAAATAGTCACAGAGAACCTTGGATTAACTTCCATTTGGAGCAAGAGGGCATAAACGAGCCTGCTGAGCTAAGACAAGTTCAGACACTTTATACCTTCTTATAAACTCCATCTCAACCTGACTTTAAAACACTATCTTCTCTGTGATCATACTTTTTTTCCCATTACCCTCTTTCCCCATGACCTCTTATTATACATTATTTGAGGTGGTTGTGTATGCAGTAATGCCTTTTTTGCAAAGTCTTTTCCCTTTATTGTGAAAAGGTTAGGTTTAATGCCATTGGCTTGGAAAGGCTTCAAATCTCTAGTTCCCTACATTATGGTAACTGTATTCAACCTTTTCAACCTAGCTGATTTTACCACTCAATTCCCAAATCAAAATAGATTCTTCAGAAATCCCCAACCTTATTTAATGTCCTATTTTTGTATATTTTCCTGTTAATTTAAATTGAATCAACTTTTTAATTATCTGCATGTTAGATAATTACTTCAAGTTATTTTCTCCAAAAGTACTCCTAGGGTGTCCTTGATTAAGAAACAAGTCAGCTAAGCACATCGAGGAATACAGAGTTCCTTTGACTGTGAGTTGGTTTTGTTCTACAATATATACCTTGAGAATTAAAATTTCTCAGTGTTATAATTGTTGAGAATTTTTTTTCTCTCTGTTAATTTTCCAGATAAATCTGTCCACAGCTATATATATATGTATCTGATTCCCTGATGCAAAATTTTGTCACTAATTACAACAATGGAATTTCATTAGCCTTCCACAAAGTGACAGCAGTCCTAGAAGATTCTTTTAATGCATGTCTATTCCTTCCTTCTCTTTCTGTAGTTATTATCTGTAGTTCTTTTCTGCTTTTGTTTACTTTTTCTTTTTTCTTGTTTTTTTTTTTAATTTCTGGATAAACACAGACCTTATTCCACACTGATTTTTGCTCAAGGGAGCTAAGCAACCTAGTTCTTTTTGTCACCAGATATCAGATTTCTGCTCTTCTGTTACTAGTTTAGGATTCCTTACTTTTCTGTCTCGGTTGCTGACTTTTGAAATCATCAGTAACTATAAAAAAACTTTCAATTAAATGAGCTTAGTTGTTTTTTTTAATGGGACTATTGTAGAAAATCAGATGTCATGGTACCTCAGATAGGAAGCTAGTAGCGTACATAATTTTCAGATAAGGAAAAGCAAAGGACATTGATTAAATATTTGTCCAAGTTCGTATTGGAAGATCACATAGAATTGTGAAATATTTAATCTATTTTTCTTTTATCTCCAAGCCCATACCTTAACGAGAATACCTACCTTACCTCCATCTTCTTCAACACTGTATAAAAATACTGTGGGACTACTCATATGGGAATGGGAAAAAAATATGCAATGACCTGCCAAACTTTGTGACAGTTCACCCTTCATATTTCCCTGGTAGTTATTGTCACATCCATCTGTATGCTGATTTGTTTAAAACATAGTTTGTAGAATATGCAACCAAGCATCTGATCCTTAATGTACACATCTAAGTTCTTTGAGCCCCTTGAACATTAAAGAAAGGCAACCACTTGTGACTTTTTAATTGGTGTCAGTTGGCTGTATCATTGTTACTACATGACATATGTTGCAAGGACTGCTCCTGTCGAATGTAGATGTATATAATGTCACCTCAGATTTTTCACAAGTAGCCAGTATCTCATCAGTTTTGCATAGCACATCATTAGCAACATCACAAAGTGTGATAGCATTGTGCTTAAATACAAAATGATGATTTCAAGCTGTAAACATATTATTTTTAGGTTGAAAAATAGTTTATGGATTAGAATATAGTTTCCTGAACCAATATAATTCTGTGGTCTGTGACAAAATTGCAAACTGATAGATTCCACAGAGGAGTGCTTTACATTTACCAACAAACACAACACAGTGCAGACATTTGTTTAGGCCCAAGTTTCTCTTAATCCTGTTAAGAGTGCTAGCAAGCTATTTCCAAGAAGAGAATGCATTAACAGTTTTTAGTGTTCTAAAGATTTTTCTCTTCAGGTATGAAATTTCCATGTCTTCTTTCTAGTTATATTAGTTCCTATTTATATTTCAGATTTCTATACATTTTTAAAAGCAGTACAGGTGCAATTCTCTAACTGCAGACAATGAGAACTCGTGCTCTCCTATTCCTGTTAATTTACAGAATAAGAATAGATCCTTTGATTTTAAGACTAAGTGAGTCTATTTATCCTCAGGGAAGAATAAGAAATGATGTGAAATCCTGGATTCACTGAAATCCCGGCCAGTAAATTCTGCATAGACTCACAGAATCACAGAATCACAGAATCACAGAATCACAGAATCACCCGGGTCGGAAGGGACCTCAAGGATCATGTAGTTCCAACCCCCCTGCCTAGCAGGACCACCAAACATACACATTCAGATCAGGTTGCCCAGGACCCCGTCCAACCCGGCCTTGAACACGTCCAAGGACGGGGCATCCACAACCTCCCTGGGCAGCCCGTTCCAGGGCCTAACTACTCTCCTTGTGAAGAACTTCCCCCTAACATCCAACCTAAATCTTCCCTCCTTCAACTTGGATCCATTTCCCCTAGTCCTGCTGTTGTCAGCCCTTTTGAAGAGTTTACTCCCCTCCTGACTGTAGGTTCCCTTCAGGTATTGATAGGCTGCAATGAGGTCACCCCGCAGCCTTCTCTTCTCCAGGCTGAACAAGCCCAACTCCCTCAGCCTGTCCTCATAGGGGAGGTGCTCCAGCCCCCTGATCGCCCTCCTCTAGACCCTTTCCAAAATCTCAATGTCTTTCTTGTACTGAGGGCTCCACACCTGGACACAGTACTCCAGGTGGGGCCTCACAAGAGCCGAGTAGAGAGGGACAATCACCTCCCTCTCCCTGCTGACCACCCCTCTCCTGATGGAGCCCAGGATCCCATTTGCCTTTTGAGTTGCCAGAGCGCACTGCTGGCTCATGTTAAGTCTCTCGGCCATCAGGACCCCCAGGTCCTTCTCTGCCGAGCTGCTCTCAAGGACCACTCCTCCCAGCCTGTATGGGCGCCTGGGGTTCTTCTGGCCCAAATGCAAAACCTTGCACTTTGCCGTGTTGAACCTCATTAGGTTCACTCGAGCCCAGCCCTCCAGCCTGTCGAGGTCCCTCTGAATGGCATCCCTTCCTTCCACCGTATCAACCGCACCACTCAGCTTGGTGTCGTCAGCAAACTTGCTGAGGGTGCACTCAATTCCCTCATCGATGTCATTAATAAAGATGTTAAAGAGCACCGGTCCCAAGACAGACCCTTGGGGGACACCACTTGTTACTGGCCTCCACCTGGACATAGAGCCATTGACCACCACCCTCTGTCTGCGGCCTTTCAACCAATTGCTTATCCATCGGGTCGTCCACCCATCAAATCCACTTCCTTCCAATTTGGAGATGAGGATGTGGTGGGGGACCATGTCAAAGGCCTTGCTCAGGTCCAGGTAAATGACATCGGTCGCCTTCCCTTCGTCCACCAATGCCGTCACTCCATCATAGAAGGCCACAAGATTAGTTAGGCATGACCTTCCTTTGGTGAAGGATTTGGTGATAGGATCTCTTTCACTGTTCTGTATGTAGAATTCTATCTTAAATACCCAGATGACTGCTAAATACGAGTCTTTCCTGTATCATGTCCTCTGAAACGTGCTTGCAACAGTTAGCAAAGTCTATGTGAAATGCAGTAACCACTTAACTCAGTGGAAAGGATAACACAGAAGTCTTATTATAAATAAAATGCTAATTGTTATTATATATATATATACACACACATATATGAAACATGAGAAGGAATGCAATCATATAAGTGATCCTTCTGAGTTTCCTGGAACAAATAAACCATCTACTCTGACCACTAAATTGTGATGCTGACTAAACTGAAAACTGACGCTTCCACAATCAGGCTGGGGAATAAGAAGACAACCTCTGACTTGCAACACAATAACACCAGCCACATACAAGTTTGAAGACGATGGAGCACGCTGCCAATCTTAGCTGGACTGTCCTACCACACCTACCATATACTCTGGTTTTGACATATTCTGATTTCCATCTGCTTGTGATGAAGGACTGCATGAGCAACATTTTCCTAGCAAATATTGCAAGTATTGTCTTTGACCTCTACCCTTTTTGGGCAAGTGGAGAGTTTTTCCAAGTTAACTGGAGATCTGGAGGGGCTTGGACCCTTACTTTTCAGGATGAAGCATGCAGATTGATACAATAAAGAGTGTGTCTCCCACAGCATGATACGTCCTCTGTAAGTGTAATTCATTATTGTACTCTTCTGCAAAATAGGTTGGCTTTTTTTGCAGCATCTCAGTGGGGCCGTTCTCCCTCCTCTCACATCATCATCAACAGTCCTTAATGCTCTGCCCACTTGTTCTAGCTCCGGGTGAGCTCTTTCTTAGGCTGACAGAAATCACTGTAAGCTCAAATCACAAAGGAAGATAGGGAACAGTCTGTACCACTTTGGGTCATTGGTTTGTGCAGCACCTGTGAAGAATGTTTAGGATTAAATCAGCAGTTCTAGCCCATGGGACCTGACAGAATGAAAAATCAAAATGAGTCACTGGGCAAATATGTTTGCCTATGTGACCAGAATTTGTTGCATAGGTTGCAAGTATGGTAGGGGAAGCCAGAGCATTCATCACTGCATGGAACTAGAATGCCAGTGCAAAACTGTGAATAAGGCCCAGTCTGAAGACTTGTTTCCTGCCATTGCTTTTGACTTCACTTCCATCATTAGCATTTCAGTGTTGTTCTCCTTACTCTTATATCATCCACTGCCATTAATCCATTACGAGAACTGCAAACAGACTTTCCAACATTCTGCTGTTGCATGTGACTGCATGTCCAAAGACTCAGTCCTTGGAGCAGGTCCTAAGGAAAGCCACTCCCTTCTTATTGACTCGCCTAACACAGATTCATGATTAAGACACCAAAGTAGATCACAGTCAAGTGCCAGTACTTGTTGACAAACAATGATAGTTGACTATTCTTTTAGAGAGAGATAGTCTGCAGCTGCAGGATTGCTGCTATATTGACCTGATTTTCAGTTTTTGTAGTTTGACTGGAGAAAAGAAACAACAAATAAATGTATGCTATCCTCTCTACATATGTTCTTGAGACATGCTGTATCCTTTCTATATGTCTTTAGATAAATCTGGCATTGATCACTGACAATCTATGACTGTGCTGCATCAAAAATACCATACTTTAAGTATTCACTTATAGGAAGGAACAAATTGAGTCAAGAAAGTCATCACTATTACCACAATTGGTTGGACTGATGAAGAGGTAGAACTAGAAAGATCTTTGCAAATATTCAACTGTATCTTCATACATGAAGATTTTCATAACAGTAAAAAAATATGTTTCTACCAGGGTTAAGTTATTTTTTCATCTGGTGAATACTTCCCAATATTACTAATGGCAGTTAGAAAAGAAAGGATTAAAACTTCTAGATAAAGGATTCTTTATTTAATTTATTCATGACAGTAGAATGACAGGAGGCATCATCTCTTGAAAGAACATTTGTTACAGATTCCTAATAGAATTAAGAAATGGCTAAAAATTGTTCTCATATATTCATCTATTGTAAAGAGATCTAAACTGTGAGAACAGATTTGAATGCATGTTTAATAAAAGCATTATGCCTTTTGTAACATTACGTTTAAAGGAGGGACACATAGGAGACCACCTGCATTGATTGAAATCTGTCTTATGCAAGAAGCTACAGATTTTGCAAATAAAATTCCAGGAAAAGAAGAAAAGCTTTTTATATTCCTAGTGATCTCTTCAGAATATGGTGTAGGCCAAAGACTGTAACTTTGTCCTCATACAACATCTTTATTCAAGAAAGTCATAGAAATATATGTGCAGTAATACAGTAGTATTTTTAATAGGAAATACTATTTTTGGTCTAATTACAGTCCATTTCAAAGATGGAAAATACACTGAGCTGCCTACATAAGCTAAGAGTTCTAAAAGATATTTAGGGTTATGAACTAATTTAGATACAGGAGTCACAAATACTGTTTATTCTGCATGTCTAAAAATAGGTTGGTTGTCAGAAAACTTTGCTTTTGATGATCATAGCATGAAAACAGTTATGAGGTATCGTTTCCAATTCAGAAAGTTAAATGATTTATTTTGTTGCTCTTGCTGATTTTGTACAATCATTTTTTAATTCATAATTTATTTATAATGTTAAACTGTTATTCTCAATTCAGAGGTTACATGGAAAAAATTGTCAAAGCTAAAATTCAGAAAAGGAATGCTGATATCACCATTTCATCCTCAGGGACATAGGTGGGCAAAAGAGTGGTTTTCTCAGTGATTCAGTCAGACATGTAAGATGTATAAATTACAAAAGTGGTATGAAAATTTTTCCCATTTCTCATTGAGTAAGCAACACACTTTCTGCTCAGAAGTGTGGATAGTCACACTGATCCTTGCTTTTATCACCTGAGAACAGAACTGCATAATCTTGGTCTGAGAGGGACACAAAGAAATTCTCAGTCACTATCCTTCAACAACATACTAAGTATGTGAGACTGAAAAGTCTGAGATGCTGTTTCTAATACCAAAAGTTTCATTTGGTTTAGCAAATGTATCTCAGGGTACATTATATGTATATGTGGTATGAGTATATAGTAATTTGGATATGTAGTAATTTGGATATGTTATATACCCTTCGTCTGTATATAAGTATTGTGAAATACAAGTTCCATTCTGTTCTTGAGTCCAGATCTACCTAGCATCCAAATTCATCAGGCACAGTATGTTTGCACTTGAGCATGGGCTTTTGCTCCTGAGAGACAGTAGGAATCTCACAGTGCAAGAGTTGGTATCTGAGCATTTGCCCTCTGACCACTTGTATGTTGAGATTTTTCCTTCCTTTTACCCAAAAAGCCTCATGACAGCTTCATGTGGGAGCAAGCCTGTTTCTGACTCATACCTGAAAGCAGCTACTGCATCAAAGCTTGGAACTCTGAGCATGACTGCTCTGAGCCACAGCAATCCTATGACCATAGCCATGGGTGTGTTTTATTTCACCCTCAGAACTATGCGCCAATACTGTAGAGGTTCCAGAGGTAGATTTGTCTCTGCTTCTTTAGTTATTGAGTCATCACTCAATGAGTGTCTCCCCAGTTTTTCTTTCCTTTGTCTCTTCTAATTCCAGCTGAAGTTCCACTGTCATTCTCCAGATGTAGTAACTGTAAACTGATGAATCTGCCTGACATATTTGAAGATAAGGCACTAACAATTAAAAAAAATTAACTAGAAAAAAAATATTTCCTTATGTTCCAAGATTCTGGGATATCTTGGTGTTATGTCCCAGTTAGTGTGTATGTTTTTCGTGGTACCAAGCGGATGACTGGAAATGCCTTTTTATTGACCATCGAAAATTTCGAATGTTCAAGACCCTTACCTCACGCTTTACTGTTGAGTTCTTTCCCAGCTTGTCTGGAGCGCATCAGTGATACAACTTGGGATCTCTGTCTTCTGAACTCACTGCCTAGACACAACCTCTGGTGGAGAGATCTTTCCCTCTATTCTGGCATTTTTTCTTTACCTCATTAAATCCACTCTGATTTTTGCCCCCATTTCACACTGTGTCTACATACAGTAGAGCAAATTTCTGCTAGAACTTGCTAGTCTTCAGACTGCAGAGTCCATCTTTCCACTATCTCTCTTGAAGCTGTATGATGTAGATACTATTATTGACCTATCTAATGCTGTTAAATGGTCCCTCCTAGTCTGTTTACAGTTTTCCTGCCAAGCTGGGATCAGAACTTTGACCTTTTGCTCCACCTCATATGTCTAAGCCTTAACTTGTCAATCATAGCAGATTTTCTGCTTTTGCTGTGTTTCAGCAAGGTTATTATGGTGCACTAAGGCCATAAACCCATTCACTCTCTTGTGGAAGTCCACCACATATGGTACTGCTGACTCCTGATGCTTCCAGCATGATTTTCTGCTTGTCCCTCTATAAGATCAAGGAGTTCTCTCACTCTGCTGCAAGCAAGAGCATGTAAAGTATAAGCCCTGTGGTCTCTTCTGAGACTTCTTGACATGCAAGCAGAGGCTTCTATAGTTACTTCTATTATCCCTACATTTAATTTTGTAGGTCTCGATTTGTGTTGGGTTGTTCAAGAGGATTCTTAGATCCCCCTTTCCATACTACTCATATTACTGATAATGATATAGAAAGATCTAGAAACTTCATACCCAAAGTTACTTCCAGAGAACTTTGAAGTATATGTTTTCTTTGTACTTTTTCATTATTTTAATCTACCTCAAAAGCCCATCTTGCCAGATGACTCTAGAGTTTACAAGATACAGGATATTTAGTTCTGAAATACAGTAGAAATGATTCAACAAAATAGCATCTAATATTATCCATAATTGAAAAATAGAAGTTTAGCTAGTAACCTATTGTGTCTTTAACAGTGGACAGTGCAAGATGAGCCAGGGGCCAATTTAAGACATTGTGAAGTATAATTATTAAGCTTTCCTCAAATAATTTTTTTTATAAACCCTAACAGAATATTCCTGGTAACAGATATCTCTCCTCTCATTTTTTGTTTGTTTGTTTTTTAAATTTAATTTTTTTCTTCATTTTACTGCTTTTACTGAATTCTTTAACTGAAGAATTTCCTTTCAGATTTGGAAGATTTCTTTAGGTAGAAAGTTCATTGAAAGATAATAACATCATGGGGAAATGTAAGGACGAGAAACTCTTTCATAAATGACATGCAGCTTTCATGGATATTGAAAATAGTTCTTTATTTCTTTTACTCTTTTCTTTGAGAAAGACTTGAGAATGAATACAGTACACATCACAGAGATACACTGAAATATGGAAAAATGTTACAAAATGTTAATGTTCCTTAAATGTATCACATGATTTTTTTTTTACTTCTCAATAAACATAGTTACTTACTGCTTCTAGTACAAACTTCTGAGGGTCCTAATTCTAACTACCAGCTATACTTTCTTTTTGTGTTACTCCTTACATGCGTACAGTGCACTGTATTTCTCTTAAAAACCTTTTAATGTAATATTTTGTACAGGTGCTTAGGAAGATTCGCATCAGTACTTTTAAGCTTCTAACGATGTAGCTTATTTCACATCTGGAAGAGTTGTTATGCAATAACAACTTTTTAATTTTTAATCTAAAAAGGGAAATCTGCTTCATTATGAGATCAGACTGACATGATAATGTTTGGATTAATTAATTTTTTGTTAATTTTAGAAGACTTTTCCAAAGTAATTTCAGGTTTCTGTATTTTTTTATATTGCTTTTTAATGTGACAACTATGACATGCGTTTCCACAACAGATAGATTAATGTCATTTTTTTAAAAATTACTTCACCTAGGCAGGTGTTTCCTGTATATGTTTGACATGAAATTAAACATTGCTCCAGATGTTCTGTTTGTAGCAAAGCCAGTTAATTTTATTAGAACATTTAATCACAGATCAACAGTGTAACAGAAATGCAGTCTATGTGCAGCAGATATTTAACAGAACTTCTTAGTGAGTATGTGGAAGAGCCTATATATGGAAACAATTTAAGCCCACAAATGTGTAGATGTGGTATTATGCATTTTATGAGTTTAGACTTGAAGTCATATTATTTGCTTATCTTACAGTATTTGCACACAAGATGGTTAAGTTTCATTGGAAGACATTGATAACGTATATTCTTCCAGATATCTACCCACATATCTATCTTATAACTAACCTGAGGTAGAGCTTAAAAACAGTGTATTGGGAATTATAAAAGATTCCTTACCTTTGGATGTGGAATTCCTGCACAATTATAATGCTTTCTATCCTTCTGTTAATCTGGAGTTACATGCATTCACAAGTAATTACCCTGCTTACAATGCATACATTAAGATCTTTTATCTCAAGTATCATTACATGCCTACCTATTCTTCCATTTAAGATTTACCATTAATTATTACATCAGATTTACTCATCATTAATAAATTAGATCTCTGTGTTCTGTCATGGACTATTTGGGCTTCATGAAGCAGGTGAAGAAAGAATTTCAAAGCAATGCCAGTAATTTCAGAGTAAAAGTAAAAATATTCATAATTTTTTATTTTGAAATATTAGTTTATCTATATGCACTAATAATAACTTAAACCCCTGTGATGATTGATGGTTTTTGTTGGCCCGTCACCTCATTGTATAGAAGTTTGTTTTAATGAGTTTCTCTAATGAATATTTTATATTGATACTTGGATGAATGGCATATGGTAAATGTAAGGTAAATTACAGCTCTTTAAATAAATATTTTTCATAAATTATTTATTTTGTGATGCCTGTATTGGTTAGATGTCATGTCAGATGAAGACTGGAAATTATTTACTCTAATACTTATTTGAGAGTTGAAAAAGTAAAAGACTTTTAATTATTAACAAGCTTCCAATATAACCATGTAATTTATGAGAAACTATCATAAATTGTGTGAGATTACAATTTTGTGAGGACAGGTTTTATTTGTATCATGCAAAATAGAATGATCTCTCATGTCTTTACAAGAATTTTATTTATTCATACAAAAAATATTGTGCTGTTTCTGCTAAAACCTATTTTGATGAATTTCTGGCTTCAGAAGGAGTATGAATTCTTGTCAACTGTCATTATTTACATCAAAACTTCCTGGTTATTTTTAATGGTGCAAAAATTAAAGTTAAAAATCAACAAAAACTTATGTAGTGCCCTTGTTCTGTTTAGGTGTACATGACTCATACAAATGAAGCTATTTGAACACTTATTAAAGCTGCTGTTCTAGACTCCCAATGAATTACTTTTTTATGTGTGTTTAAGGAATAGCCTGTGAAAATAGTATATACTGGATATTGTATATATAGTATATAGTATATATAGTAATATATTGTATATATTGTAAAATAGTATATACTGGATATAAAAACTAAGTAAAAGTGCTAAGTCATTTCACGTCGTGATTCTGCTTTCCTTGAGGTGAAATGTAAAACAGGAAGGAAGGGAGGAAGGAATGGCAGAAGGAAGGGAGGAAGGAAGGAAGAAAGGAAGGGAGGAAGGATATGATCCAAATTCTCAGTTAAGTAGAAATCACTTCTGTGGAATTAAATGTGTTATTCAGTGCTTTGTTTTGTTTGTACATCAACTCTGCAAACTAATGGTTGTACTCAGTAAGCCATTCTTTCAGTCCGATGCTAAAATATTTATCTAAAACATTAGTTCTCCTTTTTCAACAAATCAACACCTCATAGATTGAGACAGAGATATATAGCATTTGTGGAACTTCCTTTAATAACATCATTAAAAACTAAAACAATAATTCATTGTACATCTCCCCAAAACTGAACATTTGCTCACATTTTAAGGAAAAAAAAAAAAAACAACTTGGAAGACTATATCCAAAAGTCTTAGATTGTTATAATGATGTTGCTGTTAGTATTTACCTTTGAAACCATTCAAAGAATCACACTTTAAGGCTGCCAACAAATTCAGGCAGCCATTCACATGTAAGCTACACATTAGCTCTCTTCTTTTTGTTTCATTTTTTTTTTTTCCACAAGCATACTCTTTTTTTGAAGAATGCTGAATTTTGTCTATAACCAACAGCGTTTCTTATTCAAGTTACTTTTGGAAAGAACATGTCATATTGGAAAACTCTACTTCAAATATTAACTGTAGATTTTAATGCAATGAGCTGTTTCTTATAATTTCTTCTGTCTTTAGAAACTTTAGTAACATTAGTACCCTTATTTATTTATAAATGCTATTCTATTTATGTTTTTGATTTGCCTTCTCTTGGATTGCACTATGTAAAAAGTCCCATTCCAATACGTAAAAAAATCTCATAAATTAATGTGCATGTATAAACTACTGCTAAGTATGTGTTACAGATCCCCCTCTGTGCAGGATCCACAGGAAATATATGTCTGCTATAGCCACAGCTACAGGGGATTGGTTTGCTTTCTCAAGCTTAGTAGCTCATGCTGTTAGCTCTGGAGGTGCCTGGTGTAATCTACAGTGAGTTATCCAAGATGGTGTCTGTTAAACAAATGCACAGATGCCCAACCAAGTAAGTTCATTGTGTATTTCTGTTGTCTACTTATGCAGCATAGACTGAAAGTTACAGTAGGCTTTGGGTGGAAAAGCAATTGTGGAGGGAAAAGGAGTAATTCTCCTATCTCCTATTCTCTAAGGTGGAATGGGTCAGCAGATGCCATTCATTTCCACCCTCATTCCAGTGTATCTGTTTCCTCACAACCCACATCACTTTTCTGTCTGACCAGGATTGTTTCAATATCCCAATATTTCTTAGCAATGCAGTCTATGGGTAGTCTGCCATCAAGGCTCTGCAGTAAAGCTGGTAGCTCAGCTGGAAACTATGCTGTCTCCAGAGTCAAGTCTGCTGCTGTTCAGACAGCTTTCCATGCTGGTAAGCACTTGTAGTTTGCCACCAGGGGCTCCTTAGTCTGTCAGACCTAGGCTGTCAGTTGTGTTGGGAAGCACTTCTCACCAGAGTTAGAAGACATTATAGAGAGAGTGCAGACATTATTAAGAGGTATGATGGGACAAGAAAAGGTGTAGGGGGTTGAAATATGAAAGTGTTGCAAGTCAGAAAAAAAAACTGTGATGGAAGAAGCAGGAAGTTTACGTGGGAATTCGGAACTGGAATACATCTCCCCTACTGTTGTCTATGATTAATGACCCCCCCCTCCCTATGCTCTGGGGACTGGGAGGGGTCACAGAACAATGATAGAGCCCTTGCAGGACACCACATCCTACTCTTTATCATTACATGTATGCCTACGGGAAACAGAAGTTAATGCTGATGAACTCAGAACAAAGATTTAGCATCGTGGTGAGAACTGCATGTTACTGGTGAATTAGTACATTGCCTTTTACCCATCCAAGGCAGTGCTCTTTGTGGAACACCTTGTAAGCTGTTCTATGTAGTCTCTTCATAGAGACAGCAAATAGCCAACAGCCAAGGGACACATGCACATTTTATTTTACAATGAACCTACACATATGAAAAGCTGGTATTTCAGACTGAAACAATGAACATATTAATGCTTGAGTCTGTCAGAAAACACATAGGTATTTTCATTTCTATAAACATGCTGTTCTGTACCATGAAATATTATAACACTTTCATCTATTTTCTGTAATCAGGATCCGCTATATTTTGTTCAGTCACACACACCGTGAAGATAAGGTTACCTTGTATTTGAAAGGTATGTCATGCATGCAGGATACACTGTTTTTGCCTACAACTTGCAATCAAAATAATATAATTTCTCACATAATATTAATTCCACCTGCTATAAGTGACTGTGCATGACTTCCTGTAAAGAAATGGAAACCTGGATTTCAAAGACAATCATAACAAACTCTGAGGAAAAAATTCAAACTTCATATCAAATTCAACAGAATTAGGAAACAGCTCCAAATTTCAGTCCCATGAAATTATACATTTTCTATACTAATTTAAAAAAAAAAAAAAAAAATTAACATTGGAACAAATGAGAGGATTCAAATCAAAATTGGATGTTCATAAAACAGCTTCTGCCACAGCCACAGCTTCTTTTTTCCTCTTTTGTTTTTACTTGAAGAATTTAATAAATGACCACACCCAAATAATTTTCTGTTTTTCTACTGTCTGCTGTAGAGACAGATTGCTATCACATATTGACAAGTCTCTTATTACTCACTGAAATGCTGCTTCCTCTAGGTGTATTTTATAAGAAAAATATTTACCCATCTAATACAATTCTCTCTCCATTTTTAAGGCAGCTTTGCGCTATCAGAGTGGGAAGTTGCCTGAACATCGAATAATTGCACTCAGTGGTCCTAAATTATGCACTTCACTTATAAAAGAATATGGAAACTGCTTTTAAAAATGGTTTTGAGTCCAGCAGCAACCTTTTGACGTCCCCGGACAGTATTTTAAGAACTCATTTGTTTGAGAGGTTTTTAATCTGGAGACACTGAAAAGTTACACCTGCTGTGATGTCGTCAATCACACCAGGAGGAAAAATAGTGGCATGATTTGTTATCTGTTATTTCCCTTGCTGTGGTGGCTGTCTCCCAGTGCCAGGTCTGTCCTTAAGGCCATCACTTATAGGGACCACTGTCTGTCAAAACCACAGCCAACTTTAAGGGCTGCCTTTGTTGGAGCAGACAAATGAGTATGACCTTTAACAATAAAATAGGCACCTACTGAGAGAGATGAAACAGCAACTGAAATTAAGAACACCATACGGCCATTTCAAACACTCTGGAAAAGTTAGGAGTTGAAGTATGACTTAATTATAAGAGTAAATGTGGGTAGATGTTGTCAATAATGAAACAGACATGGTCAGAAATATTGATTAGCAATGAGGACTAAAACTTATTTCATCCAGGAATCATCCTGCATTTCATTAATTATGAATGGGATTGATGGGGTTCAAAAAAAAAAAAAAAATGCAGAGGAGATTAAATTATAGCATTTAAAGGTTTTTTTTTAAAGAAGGTTGCAGAAGTGAACAAATCATTTATGAATATTCCAGGCTCATGAGGAAAAAAGATATGAACATGCTAAACCTTTGATTTACACTAATAGGTACTTCAAAAGATCTTCAGAAAAGAGTCTGTGCCTAGTTAGTGATTAGATGTAAGGTGGTCATTGATATTTTGTAAGATTTCAAAGCACAGCCAGAGAATTCCAGGCAATGCATTGTAAAGACCACAGCACAGTTTGTGGTTTTGAAAGACTCTTGTAACCCTACCTGGCAAGTGGTCAGTAGAGACTATATTTTACAGAGTAACACAAATCAATCTTATTGAGCACTTTTCAAATAATATAATATTCTGCCTGTGACAATAATGAAATTAGCCTATGGATTTTGTTTAAATATTGAAATGCCATTTGAATATTTAATGAAATACAGCACTCTATAGATATGCAGATTTTTCTGGTTTTCATTAGTAGAACATAATTGATTTTATGAACAGGTACTTGAATATCATCAAGACAATGTATACATATATATATTATTCCTTTTGTTTGCCACCTTGTGAATATTCAGATGACCCAGATCAGGCAAATGCTGAATGTCTTCAGCTCCTTCTAAGGTCAATAGGAGTCAAGGGCACTCAATACAATGGAGGGGTTTAGTACCTCTAAGTCACATAAAGCATTAATATATTCATCCCAATCCTTAAACCTTCATTAAAGTTTTTTTGTTTGTTTGTTTTTGTTTTTTAATTTGTAAGAGTAACTCCTTTTGTACTTTCACTTTTCATTTTTTCTAGTCTTATTTGACTAGTTTGATTTCAGTTCTTTAGGAATTATTTATTTACTGAGACTGTTTTCTTGTGTGCGTGTTGTTTTGGGGTTTTTTTTAACTAGAAAGTTTGTTTTATCTTATTTTCTTC
Organism: Tympanuchus pallidicinctus; assembly: GCF_026119805.1. NCBI lineage: Eukaryota > Metazoa > Chordata > Aves > Galliformes > Phasianidae > Tympanuchus > Tympanuchus pallidicinctus. The sequence goes on from NW_026294769.1 coordinate 46,939,493, forward strand.
TGAAAAATAAAATCACTATTTTTCAAGAAAAGAAAATCTCCAGAGATCTGAGATCCAGTCTGAGAATCAGTTCAAGGTGAAATCTGCTTGGTTTTTTCGGTGTAGCCCCCAGTACAAAAGATGCACATCACAAAAAGTAACACAGAATTTTCTGTAATCAAAAGCTTTTGCCAATCTTAAAGGCCCAACTTTTTAATAGGCCTGGAGTCTCAATTGTAATCATACTCCAAAGTGGTTATCCTTTCAGCTTAGGGTTAAAAAGCTTTGACAAAGCACCATGGGGAAGCTTGGATTGCCCTTACCTACATTGTACCTAGCCTTGGGATAGATAAATACAGTCTCATTCTCTAATGCTACTGACTGCCTCCAGGAACACTAAATTTTAAGAGAGGAAAACATGAATCCTGTATTTCAAGAGAGGTGGAACTAAGCCATTGTTCACTCCCCTTAAAAAGGATATTCAGTGGCCAGTTCAGATTGCCCTAGGGATACCTAAAGCTGCATTAAGTACTTGCAAAAGTGAAAATCCACTGGGAACCCAATTCCAGTGTTTAAACCTCAGCGTGAGCAGTGAAGTTCCTAGCAGGGTTCACTTTTATATGTCTCTATAACCAGGTTCAAAACTTACTGTATGTGCAGTAAGGATCTGCTATTCCAGCTAACCTACAGAAATACTATAAAGAGATGGCCCCTTAGAAAATCACTAAAATGAAGAGAAAAAAGCAAACATTTATTCAACTTCATCAAGACAAAGGCAGGAGAAACAGTAACTGTTTAGGAACCGGCAGTTCCCTTTTACAAGGTTACGTGCCTAATGTTTTTTAGCACTTAATTTTGTTTTAATTGAAGAATCAACACTTAACGTCTAAATTGTGTAGTAAATAGAACTGATGAGAGAAATCCCTTCTGTTTCAAAAGAACTGGAGAATTTCCAACATTTGCTTGTTTCACCACGGATATTCCAGGGGAGCTATGATTTTGAAACACTGTACATTCAGAATGACAAATGGCTTAAAATTACCACCTTAACTAAAAAAGCATTAAAAATACTTCTTATTCATGGATTACCAGATTACTAAAATCTGAGTTTGGACATAACACTAGCAGCTTCAAGACCTGTTAACATTCTGATAGTAATTTTGTGAATTAAAATAAATGTCAGTGCTTAAGTTCCTGGTTTGTAAAATATATCACAGATACGAGTACATTTTCCTCATTGTTGTGCTTTGCAACACATAATGGAAATTACTGTTACTGAGATGAGAAAGCAAAGCTGAGAAGCCTCAGACATAGTTTTACTACTATTAGAGGCAGTCTCTTGGCAGCTCACTACTCCAGCCCACAGTGGCATCCATATTTAACCATTTATTCCCTCTAGGTTTTGTGGCAGGTTCATTCACAATACAGCATTAAACAAGTGATTTTTTTTTTCTGCTGATAATTCACTGATAAGATCAAGATCACTGATAAATAGATCGAGATTACTGCTAAGATAATCAGTGATCTTAATTTTTTTGTAGCTCTAGATTTTTTTGTCATTATTTATTCTTTCATTATGACTCTGATTCTCAAGCATAAACTGCCTATCAAAAAGTATTTCAGAGATGCCTCTGAAAAGTCTCCTTTTACTCTCTCTCCATGGGACTCTGAACAAAATTATCTTTACTGCAACTCATGCCCATAATCTGGCCACATTCTCCAGTTGTGTTATACAATTTTTTTATTCTTCTTACTGCATATTTACATATTAATCTCTAAAAACCATATCCTATACCAAACAAAATGAAAAAAGATGCTTCTCCCCTTCCCCCCCCCCTCCCCCCCCAAAAAAAAGCAGCAACAAAAAAATCTTGTTCTGCTCTGCATTTTTTCTTGAAACGTGATGAATAAATTCTCATCTGTCTTTCAACAGCGGATGCTGAACTACATCTTAACAATATCAACCCTCTCATCTGTATTTCAATTAAATATAAGCTGTTATTAGTCTCAAAACTCTTTCTCCGGACTATCTTTTTCCAGCTTGATTTATCACATTCTACTTTTCAACAGCCCACAATACTGATTCTCATTGCCTACTTCCCACATTTTCTGCCATCTGCTCTACCACCTATTTGTGCTACTTGCGAGATGTTTCCCCAAATGTTAAGCAGTTCTTTAATCTCTTTGAAAATTGACAAAATTTTCAGTAATATAAACAAAAATATTAACAACAAGCTGCAAGCATCCTGAGGCCACTCTACTATGTTGTTCCCCACCCGCATTCGTGTGAATTTTATCTCTTGTGCTTAGTTATAAAACCTTTGAGTGAAGGGGAGGGCGTTGTTTTGCTATGTGTTTATGTAGGACACAGCACAATCATGTCTGGGCCATTATTTGGGCTGCCAGGTACTCTGGTAATGCATATAATAACTGGAGCACATGCTCCCTGGGCACAGACCACATGTGAAGTAAATAGGATTACATCCTGCAAGTTAAAACTAGCCTACTATGGAAATGCAAAAATATACAGCAGCCACATGACCCAAGGGGATCTTCTTGACTGCCTCTTGATAACGCAGGCTACAGAGTGGTTTTTTGACCAAAGGAGAGCTAAGCCGTTCTTGAATTTCACACCTTAAAACATCAATGCTACTGAGGCAGGAGAAATTTCCGTTAAATGATTCACAGACTTAATCCCTTTGATATTCGATTGGCTGACCACAACTTAGCACAGCATGCTACTGGAATACATCTTTAATTCTGACTCCCAGAAAGATCTCATTCCCACTGGAGCTTTGGGACAGAGATCAGGATTAAAATCAGATCTCACAGGGGTGGAAGGGAGGTGTAGAGCTGAGATCCACAAGATCTGGATTGCATACTCCAGCCTGTGCCAGATTTTAGAAGTCTTTCTTTGAGTTAGTCTTGAACAAACTTTTTAATTCCTTTTTGTTTCAGTTCTTCATCAGTGAATCTGTTTTAACAGACTTTATTCCCTCCCTGTGTGCCTTAGATGTTCATAATAATGTTGCAACTTACTCAGAGTAGGAAATATGAAGCCCTGAATGTATATTTTTCCAAAGTTTATGTGTCTCTGATCTATTATAATATATGGATATAAATAAAGCTAAGCAAAATCATTTTATTCCACACATCTTTGATTTTTTCCTTGATTTTTTTTTTTCTGTTTTCTAAATATGAACACAAAACAGGGGAAACAGAAATGCATCTCAAAGGAAAACAGAAATGGAAATGAAGAAGGAAAGGGAAAGAGAAAGGGAAAGGAAAAGGAGAAGGGGAAGGAAAAGGAAAAGGAAAAGGAAAAAGAAAAGGAAAAGGACAAAAATTGCCTAAATATCCAAGATGGGGAAAAAAATAAAAGAAAATAATAACAAAGGGCATAGCATTTATAATGCAACTACATTCACTTTTAACACTGTCCATATAAAAAAGACAAGCTTTCTCCGCACTGATAGGGAATATGACATGAATGCTACAAAACCTGGTTCTGCCATGGACTTCAGAGGAAATCTGATTTTTCTTCTTTTGTAATACTTCCATCAAGCCAGCTTCAGTTTTGAATAAAATCAAGGCTTTTTAAACTGGCCAGCATTAAGTTACAGAAATATATCATGGGGCAAATCCAGCTACTACAAAATCACACCTGAAAACTTGGCTAACTCCTCAAACTTTTCTACAGCCTTAAACAAACCTGACTGTTAAAAGGGAAGAAAAACAAGTCTGCCACTAGGTAAAAATATATGAGGCAAGAGGCTTCAGAGCACTATGGCATTTCACATGGGTTACACTGTTATATCCCTTTCTGACACTGACAAAACCTGAGCCTTCCACCCTTGTTGTCCCTCAGACAGGAGCAACTTTCTTGGCACACGCTGCCCCTCAGAAAATGTTGTGTAAGAAGCTTCTCCTAGCTTCATGGGAGGGATCCATTTCCATCCTTGGGAAGTCTTCATTTACAGGACAGCCTGCAAGCTGAGACTGGGTCATGCTGCATCCAAGAAAGGGAGGCAGGGAGGAGCCCTTGTACAATTGGATTCTGGCCTTACACAGTAAGTGGCAATTAACTGCATAACACTTTCTGGCTCAGGCAGAAACCCAAATGCAAGTGCATGCCTTTTCTCTTCCAGTCTCAGAAGCAAAAAACAGCCAATTCAAATATGCTGTTAGCTGCCTTCTCCTAAAAGCCAGAGCACAATATGAGCAATCGCAACTGGAAGACCGTACTCTAAGCTGCTGCTTCTCCGCTGAGGACAGAATCCCATGATATCACAAGGTAACAAGCATTTGTCCTAGCACTGCTAATAGCTGTTTATCAATTGAGAATGGTTCTAGATGTCTGGGGTTTTTTTCTTTCCTTCCAGTTCTTCACTGGACTTCAGTGACCCCAAGCATACAGTTGAAGGTGCCTACCAGCACAATGCAATGCTTCAGTCTCTGGTTAGAGCTAGCACTATTCAAATGTATGACAAAAAGTGATATTCGTCAGATGTTACTGCTTCTCAAAGACTCTGGCACCTGATATCTTATGGCTGAAACTGTGGTACCTAAGTGTAGCAGGCCAGCTGGTTTACATGCTAAAGTCAAAGTCTCTTCTCCAAGTCATACACTCAAATTCCGTGGAGCTACTGTTAATATAATGGAAGACTCTAAAAACACTGACAAAGTAAATATCTGTGCCTGTATAATTAATCATTTTCTCTTCTATGTGACAAGCAATAAATGGATTCACAATGGGCTTTCTTTAATACAATTTCTGTCAGAGATACCAGAAATTTTGCCATCATCACAGAATATTCCTGCAGTCCTGTCATATTGTATCTTATAAGCTTATATTATTTTTAACATTCATATTCAGACACTAGAACTGTTTTCGTCATTCTTCACCAACAGACACAAAGGATAATTATTAAAATATATCTTTGTGAAAATAAAATCTTATATTGCAGAACCCAGTGATGTGCTCTGTAAACTAGATGAAAAAGCTTTCCATAAAGATTACATTACTTCTCCTTTGTGTATAGGTAAAAGCACTTATCAAGCCATACTGATTTTATATGGATAAAGAAGGCAGAGGTAAAGGGACAAGATCACACAGTCATTGACAGAAACAGAAACAGAATTTCAGAAATAGAAATGGAAATACAAGTGTGACTCTGCTTTTTTGCTAATTTTAGTTGATCACAACTGCTTTGATTGTTGAAATCCAAAGGGTAACATACACGGCTTTTACATTTTAACTGGGCAAAGTACCTCTGGACTGTGGCCCCTGAGCAAAAAAGAAGAAGCCAAAGGAGGTGGGCACCTGAACTTGCACCTTTTTTACAAGTACGATCAGAGCTCTTGCAGAAAGAGACAAAACTGCTAAATTTCTTAACAAGTCAAACATGTTAATCTTAGTTTCTTTGGTCTTGTGGTCTTGTGACTAGTTCATCATTGTTAATCAATCTCATCCTTCCTTTTGTTGTGTACTGAAGACACACATCATAATTTAGAATATCTAAAGACATAGATGAAGATGGTTTGAAAACATATAAACAATATTCCTCTTAGACAAGCCAAGAAATGCTGTTGTATCTCTATGTGTACTTCAGATACAGTTGAAGCCTCTAGGCAGAGATGTTATTAATCATTTCACCTAAAGTACTGCTAATATGTTTCAGGAAGACAGAAGTCAAATTATCTAAATTATAAATATTTTTGTTTCCTTTTTAATGTTATTACATCTTCTCTGAAAAATTATTTATATAACAAAGAAACCACAAGCAAGAATTTAAAATATTTTTCATATTTTTGGTGTTATAGAAAAAAAACAACAGCTCTCAGTATTTTGAGTTCCAGAAATATGTGCCTAAGTGTATCTTGAAGTGGTGATGACTTCAACATCTTGCCATGTAAGAAAAGAAAAGTGTAAAAGACAGTCTCCTGCAGCTGCTACTACTTCTGTCTGTATTATGTCACTAGGTTCTTACACATTAGTTTGATAGATTGAGAATAATGAGTTTAAAACAACAAACTGACCCTAGCCAAGCAAACATAAAAATTGCCCTCAATCTCAGTATTCCCAATATATTTCTAGTCACTGATTGTAGCAGTTTTGGAGAGAAGAGCAAGGAGAACCAGTGATGGAAAACTACAACTAGAACATATATGTGGCCACTGTCATGTTACTAATTGTGGCTTGGATCAGAACGTGGGAAAATGACCAAAGCTGTCAAACAAAGGATCTTAACTGGAAGTTATCTAGTCAAAGGGAATACTGAAAATTTCTATACTGTAAAAACAAAGTATTAAAGAAAAAGATATGGGCAAGAACTTACAGAAAGTTTAAGAACCTCTTTTCTAGTCTTTTCTTGTCTGGACAGTTTGCCATTTATGGTGATATCTATTATGACGCAAAGTCAGAGCAACATTTGTGCTATATGTGGACATTGTAATAAAAAGCATAGCTCAAAAGCATGTGTAGAGAAATAAAATAATGAAGATAGTTAAGAGAGGAAAAGTAGTGTAAAGGTGATGAAAAGGCATCAGTTGAGCCTCTTTTCTGCTGCCTAGCTGATACAAGAAAATTAAAGAAAAAAGAATTTACAGGACTAAATAGTAGGTGTCCTTCTTTAGCGAATAAACAAGGAAGAGATATCAACCAGAGCAACAAGTGATGAATGTTTTCTCTATGTCATGTGTGGATTAGATATCAAATACACATGATTGAGAATGCACCAGCTGACACAGTGTTGTGGGTTTTTTTTCCGTATTTTCAATTACCTTGCTCTGAACCATGGGATTAAAACTTGACAGTAGTCTACAAAGTCTTTTGACTCACACTTTATTTTATATGTACTGATTGCACTTCTGGGCTTATCAATTAAAAGATTTTTAACTGTCATAGATGTTCATTCTCTTTTGGTTCCAAGAACAGCTGATTGGCAGTAGGTAACCAGTATACTCACTTGTAAATAGGCTGTACTTTTTCAGGAATTTAGTTATACTTCTGTTTTTCACATGTAGTTCTCATCTGACTTCCCATTCTCATAAGTAATTTCATATGAAGATTCATTAATAGGCAATGTCTTCCATAGTTTTCAAAACCAAGGATTCCTTCTAAGATAGGGAAGACATTTATTGCTGCTAAACTGAGAAGATTCAGCCTAGCCCATGACATGCAACAGCTTTTCAACGAGATATACTGAAAGAACACTGCCAGTGTTGAAGAGAGCGTTCTACAAAGTGAGATCTTTAAAGGAGAGTATAGTATCTCCTTTCGTTGGGAGTGCGGGGGGAGGAAATTTAGGTCTTAGTTGTTTAAGCTCTGTATTTTGTACCTCTGCTCAAAATACAAAGTAGTTCAGTAAAGTTCACAGCTAAATCAGCTAGATAAAAAATCTGCATTTCATTTCATACCTCAAGACTTGGAAAATGTGTTACTACTCACCTTAAAAGACAAGTTTATGTACAATACCTTGAAAACTGTTTGACAACAGAAGGTCAGATGTGACATATATTTGACATCCTAAAATCTCAAACTAGTAAAACTTTGAGGTCAAGCAAAGGTAAAATCAGAATAACTCTCTTGAAATTTTTATTGTGTATGATAGGACCACAAATAAACTTTTAAGTCCCCCAGCTTCCAACATGTCTGAACTTGAATGAAAGGTAAAGAGAAAGCTTATCTATTGATTTTCACTTGTAAGCTAAATGGTAAAATAACCTTGACTCATTAAAGAGGTCAGTGTTCTAGATGATTTGGATACCTTTGTCATTTGAAAATAATGTATGGATAGTTAACTCAAGTTGAATTATTCTTAAGTAATTTGCAAAGATGCAAAGCTTCAAGTATGTTACCTTTAGGATTACCCAGCATACAATGGAAATAAATGCTATATACTGAATCTGTAAAAAAAGAATCATTTCTCTCTACAATTACAAGTTTTACAGTAGCTTGCTTGTTGAGATTTTGCCTTTGTGTGCACAAAAATAATGTTAGAAATATATGATTCAGAATTGCAAATTATTTTGCAAATAGTAGGTCTGTTATAAAATATCCAGAATGTCTTATGAGAGAGTGTCAGTGCTTGCACATGTGTAGTATAAATATTGTCTATCTGTTCTGTCACATCTAGTCTGTGAGGAGACCAAGATTTTATTTCTAATTGGTTTTTTTATTACTATCAAATAAAAGAGCTCTGTTCATAAAAAATGATTAGAGCTGTTTCACTAGAAATGTCGTGGTCTAGGATTGCACCTTTTTCTAGATATGATTGTCATCTATTTTTATTTTTTTTTTACTAAAGAAGAATTAATCTTTCTCCAATTTTAGAAGAATTATTTTAGCTCTGCCTTTAGATCTGTTCAACTTCTAAAAGGATACAAGAGAGTCACCCAATAATAATAATAATGAATTTATAGGCCACATGAGAAAGTACAGTAGTACATTTCATACTAAAGAAATCTCCCGTACAGGAAAAAATGCATTCACATGTATGTCATGTATGACACTAGTAATTATATCTATATAAGTAAACTTCTGGGGTGATTTGCAATTTTCAAAGTAAAAAAAATAAATAAAAAAAAAAATTAAAAAATCCTTATCCGAAGGCTATAAAGCAGCTTATTCAACTGAATTGAAAGTTCTACAATGTATTAAATATGAACATGATGCGAAAATGAGTGGGCTCATGCTACAGTAAGCTCAACATCCCATACAGAATATGATGTTAGTACAACATTATATCTGGAAGACTCATAATTTCTGCATCTAGACATTAAAGATTTATGCAGTAACACTGAAGAGAATTGGAGGGATGGAATGAGCAAGGGCTATCTAATATCTTCAAGGTGAATATTCCCCACACTACAAGAAAGATATTGAGGCCCTGGAACGTGTCCAGACAAGGGCAGTTAAACTGGAAGGGGGGTCTGGAGCACAAGTCTTATGAGGAGCAGCGGAAGGAGATTGTTTAGTCTGGAGAAGAGAAGGCTCAAGGGAGACCTCATTGCACTCTACAACTTCCTGAAGGGAGATTGTGATGAGAAGGGATTTGGCCTCTTCTCCCAGGCAACAAACAGGACTGGAGGAAATGGCCAGAAGTAGTGCCAGAGGAGGTTTAGGTTAGACATAAGGAAAAACTTTTTCTCTCAGAGAGTGATCAGGCACTGGAATGGCCTGCCTGGGGAGGTGGTGGAATTGCTGTTCCTGGTAGTGTTCAGGAGGCGTCTGGATGAGGAGCTATGAGATATGGTTTAGTGGCTTGTGATAGCAATGGTAATGGGAGGATGGTTGGACTAGATGATCTTGTAGGTCCTTTCCAACCTTGTGATTCTATGATTTTATGATTCTATTAATATGCTGTTCTAGCATATTTAGTGGCAATTCTTGTCACGTCAGCCATGACATGGTGTTTTTAAGAGTTGTGTCACAAGTAGAGCCAAAATGTCTGAACCTCAGGCTGCTTCAAAATCAGAGTGCTTTTAGCTTGTATACAGTTTCATAGCCTCTTTCGATTTTCTCTTGCATATTTGTATCAGAAGCTTAATACATGAACTGCTGACCACTTTCAAAAAAATCAAATGTAAATTATTTATTCTTGTTACCTGAGCCTCTAAAGGATCAGGGGTAAGGAGTTGAGCTAGGAAAGGTAAGACTTAGGAAAGGAGGGATAGAGGAAAGGAAGTTGTGAGACTTTTTCATGCAGATAAACACCTAAAGGGATTTGTGTTTTCAGCAAGTTTGGCTCAGTAAACTATTCTATGAAAATTAAGGTCTTATTTGTACTTGTACTCCTGCTGGTGTTTGAGTTACTGTGAACACTACTAATCTAGAAATGCAACTTTCCTTATGCTTGTGATGTTTCTTCTGAAGTTGGACTGTGTTTACAAGAGCTGTGTCCAGAGCTGTTTTTTCTTGTTTGAATTCTGTTGGACCTCTCTTAGGAATGACTTTCTGTTAGGTTTGCGCTTTGCTTGAGACTCAGTGGGAGCTTTAAGATTCCTCTCAACATACAAAAGGGAATACTTGGTGCAGAATTCAGCACTGGTCTGAATCAGTTAAGAGCTCTGAAGGTCTGTCTTGCCCCCAAAGAATCACATCAGGGAGAGTCTACAAAAAAAGAATCAACCTGCCTGAAAGAGAAACCATGAAAATAGCTTTATATGGTAAAAATGAAAAACTTCAAGGTTTGTTTCCTCATGAATTTCTACTGAAGAAAAATATAAGGTAGTGTCTGTGACCAGTATTAGGAGAAACGTTGACTGAGTATTGACAGACACCACAAAAACTGGGTTAAAAGCTTGATGTTTTGAGGAGATATATTGTTCTTAGAACAAACATTATTGCAGAATGATACAAACTACACTGGGGAAATCAGCTAGAAGGGCAAGAACTCTCTGAATATGTGGCAGCTTTGAAGAAGTTGGCAGGAGTGTATCTTTATGGGACAGTTGTAGATCAAGCATTGTGGGATAGGAATGTTTATGACATGTGGAATTGTCATCTGTGAAGTCTTGCAACCTGCAAAGACATCCATATGTGTGAGCACACACACACAGGGTACCTTAACATTAAGAGGTTAGAAAAAGAAATAGTCATATATACCTTTGTTGTAACAGTAGGGATTATCTCTTTGAAGTGCCAAACAAAATATGCGGCAATTTTGGAAGAAAGCATTTTTTGAAAGTATCCATTTAAAGAAAATGGGAGAGTAGCCCCTGAGTCAAGTTGTAGAAGGCAAAGACATGTTTATACTTTAAAACAATGTAATGAGATACAAGTTTGCTGTAAAAGTCTGTCTTCAGCAGAGACAGTCAGTCACAAAGCTGTCAGTCTTCCTTCCTCTGGATATATCTTTTCTGGGAAGATTAGCATGGTAAAACAAGTGAGGAGCAGAAAGTATAATTCAAGGTGAATGGATACCAGGGTGATGAGTGCAGCAGAAAGAGGTATCTGTCTGTTTGATAGAATGCAGATTAAAAGCGAGAATGAATGAATGTTTGAATATTAAACTGATTTTACTTGTGTTTTGAATTAAAAACTTGCTAAAAATATTCTCAGGATCTGTTTAAATTAATTTAAAACTAACTTGTAGTAATTCACCTACAAGAGGTGATTTAGTCAGAGTCCACCAAACTTGTTTTTTGGATTCCAAGTAGAAGGCTTTTAAACGTGAAGACAATTGGTGATACAAAATACAGATGTTCAAGAACGTATTTTGTTATTTTACATATACTAAATCCAAACACAGGGGCTTTCCTATTGTGTGTTTACTAATGATAAATGTTACAGGACTTACAATAGAAGATATTCATCTCTAAGAGGAAATAGAAAGTGGTGTGTTTACTTAAACCTGGCAGGATTTATCATATGAACAGACTATCAAATGCAACACTTAAAACCAATTTTGTAAGCAGAGAATGTAATGAAATACCCAAGATGACACATTACATCAGAGATTGAGTCAGACATTGCTGAAAATCATGAAGCCTTTCGTACCTACAGACTTAAGGTGCACCTAATAAAAAGTTTTGGTGAGGTTGTAAGTGGGTGTCAGACACAGAATACCTGATCACAACAGAAAGCAGCACAAAGAATTACGCAGACATTCATCTCACAGAACATGCAGTCAATTTTAAAAATATTTGAGTTTTTATAGGTAATAGATAATTTATGAAGTGTTTTGTCCAAAATGGATAGCTTGAGACCAGGCATCTTTTTGAAAAATAAAGCACTTTTTTTTGCCTAAAAGATTTCTGCAAATGCGGAAATATTTGTGATGTCTATATTCACCATTGTTAAAATGGTTGATTTCTCCAAATCTAGTGTCTGTTGGTAGGGCTTGCATGCATATTTAACTTGAACTGTTAACACTGAACTGTTAACAAGTGATAATTTCTCAAGGATATCCTGATGGATATCAAAGAAAGTAGAACTTGAGAGTCAAGAAAAAAATGTTAGGTTGGATTTCTTGGCTTAAAGCTGCTATAGGTATCACAATAAAACAAATAATAGCATATGATGGAAAGAAAAATGAAAAAGCAAATGGAAGTAGATATAACCTACAAGTTAAAACCTGTAGGAGAAGTAAAAGAAAGCCGAAGGTTTCAATGAAATATCAGTTGCCCATGGAATTAAAAGTAGTAACAGTGCTTCAGAAATTTCATTGGTAACAAGTATAGATTCACTGCTGGGTTTGTTTGATCAAATACTGATGTATAAAGACAGGAATGTTCAGCAGATATTTCAGTACTTTATCTGAAATAAAACAGGGGGATGTATCTATCCCATATGGTGCTGTTGTCATTGAAACTTTATCCTCAGTAGCAAAAGCTTTTGCTGGAATTAAACATTTTTAAGCTAACTGACTGAAATATTTTACAAGCAAGATCTTCTCAGAATTGTAAGTGTTTGCTCTCCAAACCATAAATGTTTGCTATAAAGAAACAGAAAATAGGTCAAATACCAAAGAAGTAAAAGACTCTAAATTATTTCAGAATATTTCAAAAGGGTATGGACAGTGAACCAGGGAGTTACTAACAGGACAGAATGGTGTTAATTTTAAATTTTAAAAAAATACAAAGTACTTTGAGCCTTTACCCACAAATCAGATAGTAATATAATATTAGAAAGGGTAAAATGTATTTAATACCACTTTCTTCCCAAAAGGTATCACTTCTCATTAAGTTGTGTGAGTTTTTGTCTTTTTTGTTCTGATTTTTTTATCTTTCAATAAGATTCAAGAGTTTGTTGATGAAAACATTATGCAGAGAGTTCTTCTAGCCAACTGAAATCTTGCTAAAAGATTTTTGGGTTAAAAAGCTGACGCTCCATGGGATTGACAAGCCATACAGTTTGGCTTATAGACAGATCGTAGAAAGTAGTTGCAAATGAGTTACGATGACAACTTTTTCAATCTGCCCCTGAGTTTCAAATGTTGATTCATTGCTAACCAAACTGTTTGTCAAGAATGTAGATGATGATATCACATATTTACATCTTGTAGATAACATAAAGTTTGGTGAAGTATTAAATGATGAGAATATCTTACTCTTACTGAGTGATTTGAATGGACTGTTAGAACAGATGCAGTTTTGTACTCTTGAGATATTGTGAGATAGTATATATGAGAGAGAAAAAAAAATCAACAGAAAATCCCCACCAGACTTCACTTAGATTCCATAGGGTTGGATAATACTGGACAGCAGATGAACAGAACAAGCAATCATTCAGAGACAACTGCTGATCATGAACTCTTTCTGCAGGTCCTACCTTCCTGTCTCACATGTCCTTTTGGGGTAAAAAAGAGCAGATACCAAGTAAAAGTAAAGAGCAAATTTTCACTTCATTCGTATCATGTTAAATATGTGAGTAAGATATACAGGCATCCATGTTTAGGAAAGATGTAGGAAACAGTAGAGAGACATGGGAAAAAACCTATCAAAAGATTTGAAGGAAAACAGAGAAAAAATGTGTCAGGACCCAAGGGTTAGTGCGCTTTGGTTAATCATTTTATAAGAGAAATTGAGCAGAATGTTACTCTCCCTCAGAATAATTCCAAATCATGATGACAATTTAAGAACAAAATACATGACAGATTTGCCATCAGAGTCTTGAAAACAAGGTCATGCATCCTTTCAAGAAACCTGCATATTTCCAACTCACTGGTTCTGTGTCTTGTGCTACTGTGACGGTCCTTTATTAGTCTGAATCCTGTGGTTTTGCATTAGATGCCTATCAGAACTTGTGACTCCACAGTGAGATGACAATTTTAACAAAATCTACCCATGCCTTCTAATAGGTCACTTGTACAAGTTAGAAAGCTTTCCCTCTTTCCAAAGCCACTGTTGGGCTAGTGTTTTCTTTCTGCTACATCTTGTGATCCTCTGGCAGTCTGCTTCAGGAATTTCTGGCTAAGCACTAGATTCCTTCTCACACATCTGGCTAACCAAACCTGCAGACAGAGCTCCCTGTATAAATCCCAATTAAACTCAATGCCAAATCCTCAGTCTTTCCAGCTCACCTTTCCTGTGTAACTGCTGGCTTCCCAACCTCAGTGCAATTTTGCTTTATATGGAATATCAAATTTGTACACTCAGTACTCAGGATTTCTTGTGTAACAATTTGAATTATGGACAGAAAAAAGGATACCCTTTGTGTGAGAGAGGTGCTTTCTGACAAAATTCTGTCCCTTTTCTTCCTTATTTTATTTCTCAATTGCTCTGCTTTCCAATCTGACTTCAGCTGCTGCCTCCTGAGCATGGATATCCTACAGCCTCGTAGCAGTGCTAACAATGCTTCAAGAAATGAAATTGCTAGACTATAGTAAAATGTCCTGATAACTTCACTATGCAGGAAAACTGATCTCAGAAGGCTTCTGCCATAACATAATCAATAACTGAAGGTGGATTGGATTATGGTGCAGAGCAGATGTTACAATACTAGACAATATTTAGCTGTCTGAAAATTATGCTTAATAAGCCAGTGTTTGCGGGCCACATATCATTGCATTGTTGGATTTTCTATCCTGAAACTTTTTTGATAGTATTATATGTGTCAACTGTGTTATACTACTATCTCAAATAAATCTGCACATTTTCACCGTGATGGTGGTTGTATAAGGGTAAAAATATGTGAATGCACTCATATGTGAATATGAATATATATAAATATATTGTGCAGTAAAAATTAGCCTTCCTTGCTTCTGGAAGATACTATTTGGGGATGAGAAACACTCTGGCCTGATCTGTCTCTATTTCACCTTCTGAAAGCCTATATATTTATATGATTATACATGCAGGTAATTTGATAATTTGAATTCTTTGTGAATCAAAAGCATAATGTCTGTACCTTTTGAAAATCGTTCTTTTTTTTGTTTGTTTACTTGTTGTAAATAAAAAGCTTCACAACAGAATGTGACTTTTATTTGATGACAAAGCAAACTCAAATACTGTACTGTTTGCACTGTTTGTCGTGGTTTTGTTTTGTTTTATACATACCTTTTCTTTACATTTCATGTTTCACATGATTACTGCTCAGCTGTACCTGAGAAATTCAAATACTCCAATCTATTTTTGGTTCTGCTGTGCTCCACTAAAATATCAAATGTTTTGAAAATGAATTTAGAGAAAAAATAGCATTGTTACAGTAATCTGTTTCATTGTCGTATAGGATATCCTCTGTATCACTCTAACCATTCAGGGTGCTGCTGCAATTAATGCAATCATTCTGTATTGCCTTTCAGAGCAATAATACTGGGCTTTATGTAGCCTGTCTCATATTTTCTATTGTATAAAACTTTTCGCTGTGGATCTCAGCATGGTTTCAAAAATGCATCTATCTTATTCTTTATTTTATCACGCAACCTTGAAATGAGAAGTTAATTTTTATCACAAACTTGACCTTTAATGCTGTTCAGCCTTATCTTCTCTCATACTTTTTCTTTAACCTTCGAAGATACAAAAGGCATCTAAAACCCATACAGAGCGTTAAATTCTAAATATTTTCTAAGCAGCTATGATCTACTTGCCACATTAGAGTTGTAAATTAAGGTCTCATGTGTTGCAGAAACCAGCCTTCCATATCACAGTTTTCTCCCCTGAAAGAGGCAAGAGTCAGTCAGTAAATATATGTGGTCAACCTCAGATTTGCCTCACTGGGAGTTCACATGTATTTTTAACTGCCTTCAATTGTTAATGTATTCCTCAAATGAGATGCATCACCTTGAAGAATGACTTTTTGCCCTCTGGGAATATGCCAAACAAGTATTTCATTCACTATGATAATCAGTTCTACCTCCAGCAACATATGAAACCCAAATTTAATAGGCACTAGTGATTAGGTTTTAAGACACAGAGTCATCACTGTCCACTGTAACAACAACAACAATAACAATAACAATAATAATAATAATAATAGGGAAAATGAAAAAAAAAGCTATATTTGCTTTTAAGAATCATTAATAAAAGCGATATAACTATCAGCATTTTGAGGATATGCTTAATAAATATCGTATGTATCCCCATTAGAGAATAAAAATGATAGCAGCTTTTTTTGTGTATATATATAAATTTAGAATTTTCCTTGAGTATAAATAAAAGCTAACGTTTAAGTTTTTCTCCATGACTTAGTTGTATAGCCCGGTATAACCCCAGAAGATCAAAAGGAAGGGAAGAACCCATGTCAGAATTTTTCAAAGGTCTTTATAAAGTAATTATAAAATTTATCATGAAGGAAAGAGAATGTGGGAAAGAAAGGAAAAAAGAAAAAGAAAAAGAAAAAAAAAAGAAAAAAAAAACCAAAAAACTCCCTGCACTGCTTTCAGTGTTAAAATTATATGAGATCTTTCTGAAGTTTAACTTTTATGGAAAGCAGAAAGGATAGTTATGTGACATTATGGAAAATAAAAAATCAGCCTTTAAATCAGCAGCTTAGGTTGTGGGCAGTAAATGATACAGTGGTTCCACTTTCTTGGAACTGAGAAGCAGAAGAAAATGAAGAAAGATGCTAGTGACAGGGTGAGGATGATGGGAGCAGGCTAGCATTATGAATGATATGTTAAGTGATTGGCTCAGATGGAATCATGGGATTGCTGCCTTTTGTAGATGCTGATTTTCATCTATATTGTTTGCCTCTTTCTCAGAAAGGCCTAACACATGCAGAATGTGTGTGAATGCGCATGAGCAATATAGACAGCCACAGATATATATATTTATATGACATGTTATATATTCATATATATTCAGAAGCCATCTTATCCTTTTAATGTCCTTACACCTGATCCATTTAGCTAATCAAGGTACTTTATTACAGCATAAACCAATAAAGCGTGTTTTACAGGAATTAATATCCTCCTGCTTTCCTTATTCAGGGAAGTATAACATTTCTTTTTACATTTTTGTATTGTACTGGCAGGGATTTATTTATTTTTACTAATTACTTATTCTGAAAGGAACCTTCTGATCTACTAAACTGTATAAATAAAATAAATAGTATTTCTACTTAATAACAACGTGTTGTCTAATAGGAAGAACATACTGAGGTCCTGTTACATTTTCTTTGATGTGCTTTAAGCTGCATACCGTGCATTCTCTGCTTTCAAACTATCAGGCATTACTAGGTTCATTTAGTCTGCCTGCTTCTTTGTGTGGACAAACAGAAAGATAAAATGATGTTTAGTGCTGATGAGATATATCAGAAACACATGCATACAATTAAATGTAATACTAATTTTGAAGGGTTGTTTTACTAAGATTATCTGCAGCAGCATTTCTGAGTCATAAACAGTCCCTAACTCCAGCCTTCATCTGTGAGCATTAACTCCTTAGTGCCATGTTTCCTTGTTTTGAGCTGGCTCCATATTCTTTGATTTTTTTGCTTTATGATTGAAACAAATCCAAATTTATGGATGTATATATGGAGCACATATTAGTGGATGAAATAACATGCTAAAAATAAAGTGGAATTATTGTTTTTTTCTTTAAGATTCAGATATGAGCAAAAAAAAAATCAACATCCTCCTATTTTCTAGAATGCTTCAGTATTTTGTGCTGTGCAAGCCAGATATCCATTTCGTTTGTTGCAAAATCATCCACCATCACAAAGGCATGTAGAAACCTAAACACTAAGTACATTTTGTTTTTACCTGAATATACATATTCTTATGTTGGCTGTGATAATATTTTAAAAAACTGTGTAGCAATTTCATATCTGGGAAAAGAAAAAAAAAGATAACTGTGCAATTTGAAGTTTCTTAGCTAAAACTTTACTATAGATCAGGTCAGTAGCATTTATGTAACTGATTTCTTTCTGTAATCCTTTCTTTTCACTGAGCATATACCGATTGCTTGTGGGGAAAAATAATGAATTCCTTTTTTGAAAGCAATAAATATTGATAATTAAACTAATGAAGTATTATTTTTTCCATACTGGACACAGAATTGACCCAGGTGCTCATTATTAAAACTTTTTAATATATTTTTGCAGAATGAGAAAATGAACATCAGTGAGCCAATATAATTAGCATGCCTTCTAAATAGATGATACAGTTATATACTTGTTAGTATTAGGGGATCCTACAAATTTCATTTACCAAGATACAGCCCAGCAGGCATTTTCTAGTGAAAAGGGCGCCTGTGAATCCCCAGTATACCACTCAGATCACCCCCTGAGGGGAAACGCAACTTGCATTCAAATCAAACGTTTTCCTATCAAATGCTCTACTAATGGCTTTCCTATGAGACCCAAGCCTGTCAGTCACCTACTACCTATTTAGACATGTTAAAACAGAATTCGTTGTTTATTTGTATTTCATTGAAGTGACTCTGTTTTCTCATATTGAATTTGTATCCAAACCCCAGGTTGTCAATACTACTTAGTCAGATCTTCAGTTTGTTGTGTTTTTCTCTGCATGCGAGAAAAAACAGTGTCACTCATGCCAGTATCAACCCTCCTACAACTTCCTAAGCAGGGTGTTATCTAATTTTTAAAGTAACTAACATACAAGTTGAAGGCTTCAGGAAACAGCTCTCACACTGAAAACTGTTTCATTTACCAGACTCGATGATGTCTTTGCTATGCTAAGGTTTTCCTAGGGGAAAAAAAAAAAAAAAAAAAAAAAAAGCTAGCATTAGGAAAAAAGAGATTAAAAATTATATGCATGTATATTATTTTGAATATCTCTCCTAAATTACAGTAAGCTTGATTGCCTCCTTTAAATACAGCTAGATTTGTCAGTAGACATACACGACTGCTGTAATTTCTGAGGTGAAATTATTTAAATGAATTCTGTTAGCAACCTCTGTTAGTTTACTTATGCTTAAGCCTAAATCTGTGCATTAAACATTCCATAAAAACAAGAACTAAGTGTTATGTTTGATATGCACTTCAAAAGCCTAAAAGGCCAAAGAAAGACCTTCCTTAATTATTGAAGAAGTGTCTGTAAAGGAAACATGAGCAAATAGCATTCATGCTTTCATCCCCAGTAACCTTTTATTGTCCTTTTCTTCAGATGGCCAAGTCAGTATATTTAATAAAGGGAGCAGCAACCATCAAAGAAGGCAGGGGTCTAATAAATGGTCCTGATTAAAGGCCCTGACAGGGTATGAACTTTGCATAAATTTTCCTATGGTGTCAGGCTAGGATCCTGATTGAAAACCCATTAACATAATCACACATTTAGAGGAAATGCTGTAATGTA
This sequence comes from Tympanuchus pallidicinctus, assembly GCF_026119805.1. Taxonomy (NCBI): domain Eukaryota; kingdom Metazoa; phylum Chordata; class Aves; order Galliformes; family Phasianidae; genus Tympanuchus; species Tympanuchus pallidicinctus. The sequence goes on from NW_026294769.1 coordinate 46,958,674, forward strand.
TCAAAAACATTTCCCTTAGTGTAATAATTTTAAGAACATTAAAATGCAAATGATAATAAGAAGCTCTGTTTTAGTGATGTTCTGAAAGCCTGATTATTCAAATATTTAGTATGAAATATGGAAGCTCTTTTAACTAATGCATCTACATGATTTCAAAGATTTAATCTATATTTGTACTTGAAAGACATTTATATCAGTGCTGAATATTTCCTGTTAATTTTGCAAATTATAAACTTGCAAAATCCAGCAAGAAATTTAACTTAAATTATAGTACTGACTATTAAAAGCCTTTAACCTTTTTTTTTTTTAGAAAAAAAAAAAAAAGGCGAAACAAAAAAACCTGTGTTGAAACCAGGACAGCCAGGACACCAGCTCTGCTGTTTCATTATGTATTACATTGTGAAAATCTGTGTTTTGGTATTATTTGCATTATATAAATAATCTGAAGAGTTCAAATAATCTTTTTATCCATTTCTATTAAAATATTTGCTTAAAACAGATTGGCCATTGAATAACAGCAGTAATATTCTTCAATACTAATTTTTAACAATAAAAGAAATGCTATCCTCCCACACACAAATAGCCATAATTATGTAAAGAATGACTGCTTCAGACTGATGACTTTCAATATGCTGGAGTCTAGCATACTGGTATAAGAGGCCAGAAAGGTCAACAGTAATTCATAACTGCTATAAAATTGTGTAGCATCCTAGGGCTTCTGGAGGATGCTGACATTATCATGCTTCTTCTGCTGGTTTGTATATGTAAATTTGTGATAGGAAGTGCACTGCTTTGCCGTATCGCATGCAGAGCATCAATCAGGCAGTAGAATACATCAGAGTATTTTCATTATGCCTAGTTATTTACTGCATCAGAAGAAATTACCCTGGCAAGCCAAGCGGCCTTCTCTGGATAGCATGATATGACCAACCAGGTTTCAGCTCAGGAGTCTTGTAAACATTACAGGATTAATCTCACAATCACAATCATCAATCTTTCCTAGTCCTGCCTGGGTGCAACTGCGGAGATTGGTAACCAGGCAATGTAGATTTAAATTTAACCCTGAACATCAAGAGCTATATGTCAGATCTGTGCACTATATTACAAACACCTATATTTTTACTCCAGCTTTAGTACCAAATGATGAAAACATAAAATTTTTGCACTGCAAATTCATGTCTAATTTTTCATTCCCATTTTTGATGCATTACAGGGAAATGAGAAATATTCTGATAAAGATACATTTTGTAATACTATACTCTGATGTTGAAATGATACACTGTGATGCCTGGATCTAATGTATGTGTTAGAGACAACTGACTCTGCAGCAAAATGTGTAGTAGTAATTTGGGTTCAGGACCAGACCTGGACTCCTTGGCACCGAGTTATTAGAGGTTAGGAAACTGTATGCGTAATATGCTTAGCCTCTAACAAGTGGAACATTAAATACATCAGGCTGACTCATGGGTGGTACTGGCACTGGTTCCTGAAAGGACTTCTTGCTTACCCTCTTGCAAAGGAGAGGAGAAAATGATTCTGGCACACCTAGCAGCTCTGTATGAGAACGAGAAACCGAGAAATGACAGCAGCCCATGTGAATGTTTCACTCTTGTATGTTTAACTATGTACAGTATACAACCTGACCTATTGAGATAAAGCAATGTGTAACACATATTCAGGGTTGTCGGGTTTTTTTTTCCAAAGTTGTTTTTTTTCTTCTTTTTTTCCCGAAGTTGGGCGAAAATAACAGTGAGAGTGATCGTTTTTCAATAGTTAAGAAGCAATAATAATGAGCAGATCACATACAAAGACTGTGTGGCTGTTTAATTTGAACTCTGATCTTTATTTTCTTCTTGACCAAAAATATTTTTTGTAGCATGCATCCTATATCATTTTCTCCCCTTCTCTTTCTCTCTGTCTGCATTTCTCTCATCCTCTCCATGTCTGTCTTTCTCTCTCACACACTCACCTGCATGTATACAGTTGTTCTGTTTTTACACAATACCTGTTTAGAAACCTAGGCTTTTATCCCTTACAGAAGCATTAATTTCTATGATTTTTTGCTCTTCTTTTTAGTCATAAATGCAGGCACTTTGCTTCTGTATAGAAATGCAGTCCATCTGTAATATGTTCCTGTTTTGCAGGCAGTTAACCTATGCCCACTGTATAATCTTTATGTAATACAGAGTGATCTAACTCATTTGGTCTTTAAGAAACAATGAAAACTGCAACACGATGCTTTCCTGATGCGTTCATTTGAAACCACTGATTTCAGAGATGCTTCCTGAATTTATGCCAGCTGCTTTAAAGCTTGCTTTCCTTCTTGAGAGTGGTGACAGAACAGTTAAATGCAGAGAAGATAGGTGTATTGCAGTGCCTACTCCTTTATTTCTGTCCACAATCCTCCTCCCTTAAATTGATTTTTTATCTTTTCAACCATTTTTAAATAACTAATAGCCTGATATACTTTTGTGACTATATCTGGTCACATTCTGTTCTCTTTGTAGGCCCAGCTAAACCCACAATACATAAGTCTTCCAGCACAGATAAGACAAATGTGTACCAAGTCACAATGTTTCATAGACCAGCTTGATGCATATGCAGCTAGAAGGGGTAGGACACTTACCTGTTTGCAGACATGGATGGCAAAGCCCTGTAGGGGATAAAAAACACGTTTGCTCAATGAGCACTGCGATTTTCAGTTATTTGTTGCTTGCTATTACAGTGAGCTTAGGTGGTTTTTTTGTTTATGTTTTTGTTTTTTTAAATGACAGGACCACAGAAATTTCTGGGATTGTCAGGAATAGATGAGGATAGTAGAAAAATTAGCCTTGTGCAGGTACACATGCAGCCTTTTTTGTCTAGGAAACTGGTTGTTTCTGGGCGGTCACAGTGGTTTCCAGTGGACCCTGCTGTGGCACCACAAGTGTGAGTGATCTCATGTTGTTCCGCTTGCGTATTGTTGGACATGGCACCAAAGCACATGGATGCCCAAACTCCTAACTCAGTTCTGGGCAGCCATTGGAGTTTACAGACTTCAGTCAGAGCCTGCACAGTGTTGTCTTCACTCTCCTTGAAAAGACTCTGTAAAGCAAAACAGCTCTTCTCTCTTTCCTTCTTTCTAGAATGCCATTAAAAGAGGAGATTAATCTTCATGTTCACTAACTGTTAGGACAGTGATTTATTTTAATTTTTTTTTTCAGTTTTTACTATTAATTGATGATGTGGAGTGACAACTGAGTTACTGTAAATTATCAAGGAAAGAAAGATATACTGAAAATTAAGTGAAAAAACATTATGACACAAAACAGTTCACTGGACTCTAAACTTGAATAAATCCTGTCTTAGAGAGTGTTGCAGTGCACAATAGCTTATTAATGTATACACCTATTTGAGACAGGCCACAAACCTATTCATAACTTTATGAAGAGTAAACAAAATTGTTTGAATCCAGACATTACTCATGTGTTGGGTGAATTATGAAATATATTTTTTTATTTTTTTTTTGTATAGGGTACACCTAGGAAATTCTGAGCTAGCAATGTTTTACAGACCAGGAAGATATTTTCATAAGTCTCGGAATAGCACTGAAGTTCTAGTTTGTAAGGCTCAGTAACTCAAGGAGGGGCAAGATAGGCACACCCTCTGGGATCATTCTGATGTGCCTGGGCTTTTCTGGCTGCTGCTGTCCCCACTGAAAAAAATAACAGCAAATAATGCCCAGTGGTAGAAGTCAAGAAAATTGTCTAGAGCACCAAGGAGGGCAGCACCTAATAGCACCTAGAAAGCATCACAGGAATTGAACTGGAACTGATGCCATGAGCATTGGTGTATTTTCACAGCTCTTCTCCTGCAGTCTCACTTTGGACATCTGTAGTGGCAGAATGACATGTCAGTGCACTCAGCAGAAGTCGTGATGTGATTGCAAAAGTTACTGTTCTGCCTACTAGCACAAGCAGGATAAGAAGGACCTCTCCAAAGCCAAAAGGTTTGGCTACTAATGGCACCACCTGCAGGATGTCCCATTAGAAAAGATATATGAGATCACTTTAACCATACACATTTTGTAAGGCTTAAGTTCTGCTTGTCTATACAAGAAGTTAGCACGACGTAAGTGAGGGTATGAATTCAGAGCACTAATCAAAGCATCTCACAAGACTGGGTTCTTTATATGCTATTTAGATAATAAATTCTTTAAGTAAAGAACTCTGTCTTCATACTTGTCTAAGCAAGTACACTTTTGTATGGATATTTCTAGTATGTACTATTTGGTGCTATCCACTCCACTTCCTATTCGAGTTCTGCACAGAGTAGGACTTTCTAGCATCTATCTCCTCCATCTAGACAGCTCTATCCATATGGTGGTAGATCCTAAGGCAGAACCTAAAAAACTCACCTTAGTACATAAGCCCAGAACTTTCTTCCTGGTTATCATCTCAGCTAATCCCAGACTCAGTGAAGTTAACATTATACAGTGGGAGCAATGATTCTTAAAAAGCAAGAAAAACCCTAAAAATGCACTGGGATGTCATTCTTGCTGGCTTACACCTAATTAATGAAATCTAGGACCGATTACTCCTCTTTTCAGCAACAGTACCCTGTACCCTCTAAAGCACCTCTACAAAATCAAAATTATATTCTCAGATTTGCAGCTCTTGGCATATTGGCTAAGATGCTTCATCCTTTACATTGAACATGATCCAATGCTAACCTTTCACCTCCTTGGAGTAATTTTGAGTTGCTCTAGGAATCTAACTTAGGCTGTTCTGTAGATCCTATCATTTTATGCCCTTACTATCTCCCAAGATTGAGTTCTTTGTCTGTATGCTGCTTGGGTTGTAAGATCTTAGAATCATAGAATCATAGAATCATAGAATCACCAAGGTTGGAAAAGACCTAAAAGATCATCCAGTCCAACCGTTCACCTATTCCCAATAGCTCCTACTAAACCATGTCCCTCAATACAACATCCAGTCTTTCCTTGAACACCCCCAGGGTCGGTGACTCCACCACCTCCCTGGGCAGTCCGTTCCAGTGCCTGACTACCCTTTCCGAAAAGTGATACTTCCTCAAGAAGAAATACTCTGGCTCCCCACCTGTCTTAATAGTCTAACCTACTGTTTCCACTGTAGAAATAAATAATAATAGTATTCAAGACAAATTTCCAAAAATTTTGACCCATTTTACCTATTCTCACTATACAATATCAGAGTCTCTTAATAAAATAGTATTAGCTTGGGGTTGTCCAGATGTAGGAGAAAAATTGAGACCTTCAGTGTGTTGGGCAGAGCATAGAAGTTTTTACATATTCTGCTACAAGTAAATCTGTCAGCAATTTTGGGACCATAGCCAGAAAGCAGATGGAGCACTCCACCCCACTAACAACCAGGTTGGTGATAATGACAGACTGGCAAATATTTTATGAGTTTACTGGAGCCTCATCCTCAAGCCTCTTTGTGCAATTCAGACTCATTCCCCGACGGGACAGAAAGTTCCTACTAGACTGTGTAGAGAGCCCATCACGCACAGTTTTAATGATGATGGGCTGATGAGTTTGTCCGTGCTAAGTAGCTCTGTAGAGCTGGGATAAATTAGAATCAACCGTCTGGAAATCAGCCAGTCAACAAGTCTTCTGTGCTGTCATAATGTGAAAGAATTAATATTTTCTGTGTCTTCAACTTCAAATTGACTTACTCTGAGTGTAAGTAGCTTAGAGCAATAAATGCTGAAATGGAAGAACATTGATCCTGATAAAAAAATTGGCAATTTGAGATCTCAAAGCTTCTCCTCCTTTGTTCTAAACACTAGAGCTTTGCTTCTGTATGATTGGAAAATACATTAATTTGAAAAATTCAAAATACAATAAAATATTTTGATTCATATAAATTATTTATGTTGGCATTTAGACTAGGAATATATGCTTGTTAAAATGTGCATTTTCAACTAAACATTGACAAAACCCCAAAGTAAGCTTAAACTGCAACAGCAGCAGACATGTACAGAACTTTACTTAGAACTAAGTAAAATATGGATCATACAATTAAGAAGTTCCAAGCTATGCTAAAAATGCATGCAATTTAATGCCAATATAAAATATATGTAAAAATGCTAAAAATGAAGTTCTACTCTCTCTCATTCTTCTTTCTATTGTTTCCCTTTTATCATCTTTCAGTAGCCAAAAATGTAGCTGAGTATGTGGGAGTATCAATACACAAGTAAGTGATGCCATGACTCTTTTTTCCTTGCACATGTACAAGATTTATCTCCATCCCAACTCATCTCTCCTTTTGCTCCTCTCAGCATATCATGCAAGGACTCTCAGACTGTAAGCTTCTTGGGAAGAAATTTGTCAAGTGTCACTAATTTCATCAATACATTTAATAAGCCCATAACTCTCAGAAGTAAATTATGGATGTCTACAAAAAGATTCTGTTCATAGCTTTTCTTATGCTTAACTGGATTTGAAGACATGCACTTCTTTTCTCCCATTTTACTTCTTCCTTTTTCCTTTGTTCCTTCTTTATAAAGCTGCACTATTATAGGAAAGTTTGCTTTTGAGTTGTGATTTGCATTACATCCTGAAGTATGTTAAATTTACCTAATTCCTTCTAGAGCTAGGTACACTTAGGAGTATTTGAATGTGGGTTATATACACTGTAGCATTTGCAATAAGCAGTGTTGCACTGGTGGATCTTGGATAGAAGCCAGTGTCTAAAATATTAAGTCTTAAATATAAGTACCAGGAAGTTGATTTGTATCTGGATAATGAATGCAGAAATCCATTAGAGTGTGCAGATTTCCATTATGATCTCTTGGCAAGTTTTCTTGCTTAAGAGATAGGCTGCTGAGTGTTGCATAAGATGAAACTTCTCTGGAGCCCTTAGTCTTAGTTAGCAACATAAAGATGATAGAAGCATGAATCAGAGTTTCCAGATTGTCCTTTGACAGAAATAGGTACAGTCTCCTGGGGAAGTGGAAGTGCAACCATTTCTTACCACAATTATCTCTTCAGTCAGGATTATCAGTGAATCTAATTACAGCCTCAAGACAGTTCTCCATTATCAGCTAGTGGAGGGGTATCCTCTGTTGAAGGTACAGTCAACATTACTGATAGATCCTTTCAGAGTTTTGCATTAACTTACTTATCCCTGTAAGAGATTGCTCTAAGAATGTTAAGTGTCTTGTTCAGTTGACTATCAGTGGCCTTTTAGCTACACAGGTCCTTGTCTCAATATAAACTTTTTTTTGTCATAATTTTATTTTCCCTTTTTTGTGTGCGTGTGATATACTGATTGTAGAAGCTAAGGCAGAGATGATGAAAGAGATAGAGATGGTGAAAGTATAGTAAAATTGTAGTATTGCAATAATCTCCACAGTTGCAGTTGTCTCTGAAAAGATTTAGATTAGTACTTGCAGGACTCCATTTCAATGTCTTCTGGTTAAGCATCTGGCCCAAATTCACTGAGAAGCATTTAAAACTATTCTACCTCGCCTTGGGTATGCCTTAACCAGATAAATGAAGGTTACACACTGCAACCACCCAATTAGTCCGCATTATCTATTTCTGCACAAAGCCCAGTTACGAGGGTTCCAATGTGTTGATATAAGTCATTTCACTGCATACAACATTCTCACTGACTAGCCAAGACAAAGATTTTAGACAGTATCCAACAGCAGGTGATGAGATCACTCTGGTCAAGTGTTTAGTGCCTTGAAAGATCTATTGCACATTACAATGGTTGGGAGATTACTTTCTCTGAACCAGCGTTTATGTTTCCGTTTGTTAAAGTAGCCAGTTGCACTTTGCTAGCTTTTACTTCCTATTAGGATCAGGAATTTACTTAATAAATCATAATAGCAAATGTGAAGACTTTTTTTTTTCATTTCTTAAGATACACAGTCCAGTATTAACCATGTCTATATAGACTCCACTTTTTTTTTTTCTTTTTGGAGTATTTGAATTGTGTTAGTGTGTTTTTCAAAAGTCCTGGGTACTACACACATTAAAGAAGAGGTCTACATAGTTTCGTTATACAGACCGAGGACAGGTAAGACTCATCTTTTTTTGGATAAAAATTCAAAAATGTGTTGGGTTATTTTTTTTTTTTTTGTGATGAAGATGAACTAATGTATGCAGTCATATACCAACAAAGAGATTTTCCAGCCTTATGGTAGACAGAAGCCTTGAATTGTTTTTATTGCCCTGATCCAGTGCATTTAGAAACCAAAGACTTTATTGATCACAGGCTGGTACAGGAGCTTCCATGACTATGTAGTGTAATACCACAGTTTCTTCACTGTGAAGATATTCATGAAAGATGCACCATGGCCAATTTAAACATACATAATCTCATTAACCTCTTGGACCAGAATCAAAAATATCATCCCATAGATCTTATATATGTCTTATATTGTGCCAGTAGAGTTTTAGATTGAGTATGGGAAGAATTTCTTCACCAAGAGTTTGGTCAAGCACTAGATGTCCCAGAGAATTGGTAGACTCCTCATCCCTGGAGGTGTTTAAGGGATTTATGGATGTGAAACTGAAGGACATGTTTTAGTGATGGGATGTACTGTACATTTATTTGCATATGTGATTATTTAAGGAAGTATAAACTCCAAGATTAAGTAATTTGAATTCTTTTTCAATAAAATACTGTTCATTGATCTCTTTGAAAAGAAAGAATACAAATTTTAACAGGAATGGGTGAACTTTTTGTTAATTGTGATACGTCGTACTGCTGTCTGCCTTGAAAAAAAACTCATCCGTCATTTTCTGGATTGCAAAACAATGCAGAAGTTGCTTACAAAATTATAATTTATAATTAATTAATTAATTAATTGGCTAATGTAAGATTAATTTAATGGCTCTGGTGCTTCTCTGACTTTGCTGTTAAATAGATAAATTTCCTTTAACTGAAGTAATCTCCAATTTTATTTGTTTTCCTCTAACAAGTCGTTAGCAAATACATTTATACAATGCTACACATATATATGTGTACATACACATGTATGTATGTATGTACCTATGTATGTTTCAATTTTTTTTAACTATCCTGCTGCTGTTCTGACTTTGTTCCTCCTTTCTAGTCATTACCACCTATAATCCCTTGATTACTAGGTGAACTGTGGGGAGGCTAGGACATAGGTGTGCTATTGGTGTTCTATGCAGATGCAAAATGGAGGAACTACTTTGACTTCAAGATTTGAGTCACAGTTTGGTTTAGGGTGGTTTATTGTTGTTTGGTGTTTTTTGGTTGTTTTTTGTTGTTTGGGATTTTTTATCAATATTTTAGTAAGTTTCCTTTCCCCTACCCCCCTCTCCAGGGCTAGAATGTTGCATTCATACAGCACTTCATAGAGAGGGACCTCGATCCTGACCAGGACCTCTGAGTGCTACCATTATACAGATAATAATAAAATGAGGCAGAACAAAACAGGAGCCCTGTGGCTTAGGTTTAATTCTTCTATCTCTTTTTCATCAAAATTAAACCATCTGAAGGATAACACCAAGCAGTTTTGTTTTGTTTTATCTTGCTTATTATTGTTTGACCATTCCATAACACCCATCAAGAAATGACTGCATGACTCATTTTCAAAAGAAGTGATAACACTGAATTCATTTGGTTATACAAGGCAGGCTCTAAGCATACATTGTTTGGTAGCGTTCTGTTCTCCTAGACAAACAGCAATTTTTAAAAGGATTTAATGCTATGAGAAAATGCTTACTTTTTAATTGTTACTATCATATTATTTTAACAATTGTAGTCTGTCAAGCAAATCCACACACACACACACAAAAAAAATGCTTAATACCACAAAAACAGATCGAGCTAAGTTTATGAAATTTACAGATTACCTAAAATGCTAGGAGTTAATTACAGTCTGCTTTCCCTGGCATGTCAGCTTGATTAAATTTGGAGTTCTAAGATGAATTGGCCCAAATTCATTAGCGTTCCCCGGGTGCATATGTTGGTCAAGGTCAAGCGAAGCACATTGACTGTAGTGTTAGTCAGGAGGGGGAAGGGTTTCTAAAGAAGGTGGACTCTTAAAAGGTCTGGGGTTGCAGCTAGAAACTTTGATACTTTTTAACTTAATAAATCTTGACAGCCTAATCATGGCTAAGCCTTCGCAGTGTTATTGGTACAGATGGCAAAGCTAGACATATTTAAAGAGATCTCAGCAGCTAGTGGCAGGAGAGCATTGAATCCAAATGCACTGTTGGGCTCTCAGAGAAAGTGCAAGAAGGGAGGATAAAAAGCTACACAGCATTTCCATCTCTTGACATCTCCAACAGCCTCAGATACAAAATATGATAAGGCTCCTGCTGAGCTAATAAGCCCAACAAATGTCTGTGTCCGTGAAGTAGATGAAGTGGGATCAAGTAGTTGGGGGCTGCTGTATGAAAATAAGCCAGCAGCCAGGGTATAATGGCACCGTAGAAAGCTGCAAGGTCAGGCTGATGACAGAAACACTGGATAAGTAGAGACCCCATCAGTAAAACAGGTTTGCCTGCTGGATCTGAGCCACATAACTATTAAAAAAATCCCTATGTTTTAGAAAACTCATCTGGTTTAGTAAATAAAAGGACAGGATTTGGTTTTGTTGTATGAAAAGCTGCAACGGTTTGCTACTTATTGCCATATAGATTGTATGATGAACTGTTTTCCTGCAAAATATTACATCAAAACAGACCTGAGAAGGGGATTTAACTACAAACTAAAGGACATTTTTAAAGAGAGCAGTAGTATCAGATAAGTTATAGGTCAGCTAGCATGTTGCACTGTTTTAATCTTAATTTCTTATATATCAAATATATATTTATTTTCGCTCCTAAATGAAGCACTGTGTGTCCCAGTAAAATTATTTAAGCTGAAATTCTGCTGGATATATTATGGTGATAAATTCAGCTCTTAGCATTTGCAAAGAAAAAAAAAATAGACCTGCCTTGGTGAAAAAGCATTAAAATAATAATTAGATAGTTTTTACATTAATTCTTACAGTTCTTTTAGTTCTCTAATTCTTTTAATGCAACTTGTAAAGGTGTGTTTGAAAAGGACAGAACATTCCATATGCCATGTGCATTTGTTTATTATGTTTGGGATAAGATGTGAAGAACCTGACAGCAAAGACCACAAAGGTCATACCTGTAATTCCCCTTAATTTAGCTGTGTGATGTTTTTAATTTATGCAAATGTAAGTATTGCTAGGTTCCAGCATGCTGTATGTGTGCCATTGAAGCCAGCAAAAGCCAGATCTGGCCCTGTAAGCAACAACAGCATTAGGAAAATAAATCGGTAGTGATAGATTATGAATATTTATGATTGTTTCTCTCCTACCATTTTAATCATTTACAGATATTTTCAGTTTTCATCCAGTAGAAGTACAACAGAACACAGTGCCTTTCCTGGAGCCCTAAGGAGGACGCATAATAACAAGGCAAACATCCTCCTTCCCTCCACTCAGGGCCAGGCTGTATAACGTATTTGCAGTCTGTATTGGGATGCAGAGCTGTACCGTTCAGCAGGTGCTCCAGGACACATGGTGCCTCAGGCAGGTACAGTGTCTCCTGAAGCTCTGCTGCAGTCTGTGGGGAAATGGTTCAGCTGCTGTGGCCTCTGAGGCCTCAGCACATGCCCCAGCCACATCCGACTCTCAGAGCCAACAAAACAGCAAGGAGACGTGGGGCACTCCCAGGCCTCTTCCCACCAAAGCAAGGACCACTATTCTGTTTGTTCCTTTTGCAATGGTGCAGACTGGAGGACACCCCCTTTTAGTCCCCTTGTACTCTAAGGCTTTTTATTTGGATTAAATTTGTAGGCATCTGCCACTCACTCTAACAGCTCATGTCTCCCTCCCTCCTTTCACTCCTATCTTGCGTACACATGACAGTATTTTTTCTGCCCTGCCAAGCGTTCCAGTCTGTATCTTCCTATTTATCACACAAATGTCTCTGCACCATTTTCCTGTACCACACTTTCCAATCAGTAAAAAAAAAAACACAAAGCAAAACAAAACAAAACAATGAAACAAAACAAACAAACACACACACACACACACACACACAAAAAAAAAAAAAAAAAAAAAAAAAAGAGAGAGAGCAATAATGTATTTAAAGTACCCTGCCAGAGCACTCTCACTGTCCAATGGCTAAGGAGAAGAGGAAGTGAGGAAGTGAGGGAGTTGGAGAGTGGAGGACTGGGAAAGGCTTTGTTCTGTACCTTGCACACAATGGGGTCTTGAGCACAAATATGGGGCTAGACGCAACATTGCGTATAAAACAGAATGCCTAGCATCAGAGAGGAGACTTAGAATTCCACCTTACGTATTCTCCATAAGGGAGCACTGTAAAAACCTGTTGCTTCCTTACATGGATCAGAAAATACTGCCCTTATGCTCTTCTAAATGTTCTCCTAGCACATCAAAAACTGTAAGAAGCAGTCAGTACTGAATGGTATTAAAAAAATATATGTATGTAAGTGACACAGATTTGCAGCAAATGGAAAATGGTGCCTTATGCATTGCAAATGGTGAAGTGACCCTAGTTCAAGGGGTAGGGTTTCAGAGTGAGAAAGATACAGAAGTTAATAAAACACCAATTATCGAATAACAATCTATTGCTGTTTTATGTTGTTTGGAGAGGCAGACTCACTTCACCTTTTCAGCTAAGCCAAACAATTGAACAAGAGGGTAACACCGTTAAAACTAAATACATGAGATAAAGGATCGTTGTTTAACTGCACTGCAGGTTATCTGGCCCATCACAAAGCTGCATGGGTGATGGGTGAGTTGTAAAGAAGGAAGAACCAGGTTCTGTCTTAGGAGCAAACACAAGGAAGGGACTGCTGACAAGCACGGAGAATAGAAGCAGAAATACAAGAACCAGTTTGCTAGACAGATTCTTTGCATGGCTGAAAGTGTTGCCACTAGAACCACCCAATTAGATCTTCCTGCTTTTTTGCTGTTATTGGTGGCTGTTCCTGTCAGTTGTAATGGATCTATATATCATGTTGAAAAGCCTTAGCTTATTCTTTCAGATCTGTTCAACATATTCTTTTTTTTTTTTTTCAGCAGAAAATATTCCTAAAGGTTTTCACCTGCCTTTTTTCATCCATGAAGCTCTAGATGGATCATCATTTGGGATAGGTAGGTGATTGCATTCTAGCCTCAGTTTATCTTTTTAAGATCCGCAGTCTGCATTGCAACCATTCAGACTGCAGCACTCTGGTTTAACATAACCCAAAAGAGATCCACTTCCTCTCACTGCTAGTACTAGATATTTTTTTCATATAGAGAAGATGATCTCAATAAGAAGAAATAGAGGAAGAATGTGTCTTGAAAAGTTTTTATTCAGTGACACTTTAGATAATATTATTTGAATTGGGAAAAACTAAAACAAACAGAAAATATTCATTCTTGTAATTTATTAGTATTTTCAGTTTAAATAGTGGCTTCAAAAATTGAAATTCAAAATTCAAAAAATTGGCTTCAGACCAGTAGATGTGTTTTCCCACTTATGTCATTGCACAGACTGAACATGGAAAAAGATTAGAGAAAGAATAATTTTAGGATGATTTGTGGTCAACTATGACAGGAAATGTCAATGGTCATCCATGAAGCATGTACTTGAGGGACATGGGCAACTATATTTTAAGAATGATCTGGAGGTACTTAGTATTTTAAAAAAAAAGGGGAAGGCAAGGCAAGGCAAGGCAAGGCAAGGCAAGGCAAGGCAAGGCAAGGCAAGGCAAGGGAAGGGAAGGGAAGGGAAGGGAAGGGAAGGGAAGGGAAGGGAAGGGAAGGGAAGGGAAGGGAAGGGAAGGGAAGGGAAGGGAAGGGAAGGGAAGGGAAGGGAAGGGAAGGGAAGGGAAGGGAAGGGAAGGGAAGGGAAGGGAAGGAAAAGGAAAAGGAAAAGGAAAAGGAAAAGGAAAAGGAAAAGGAAAAGGAAAAGGAAAAGGAAAAGGAAAAGGAAAAGGAAAAGGAAAAGGAAAAGGAAAAGGAAAAGGAAAAGGAAAACTTAGAAGCTGTCATAGACATCTGAGTGAAGGATTTTAGGAAAAAGTCCATGATCCTCATTTTATAGTTTTCTTCTTAAAACTTGTTCAAGTATAGATAAAAGAGTTTCATTAATACAATCATACCTTTATATTATTAATATTATTGGATACATCATTGCAGAAATTATTTGGTACTTACCGTCCTTCATTTTTTAGCAGTAGTTAAATAGATTATAAAATGAAGTCAGTCACTGCCTTTTTAAGAACTTTTCAGAATTATGTTAATATGATTCTGAAGAAACAGTTTTTTAATACTTTACTTGCTGTAGTTCTTTGGTATGTCTTCTCTTACTCATTGTAGGACTTCAGTTTTTCTAGTCCTTCATTGCTACAAAGATTTAGGAAGATTAAAAAATCTCCATCTCTTGTTGTTCCATGGGGTTAGGACCAGTGGGCCTGAAGTACCAGAGTGTGCAGCACCCTCAGTACAGCTCAAAGGTAGGCTCTATTTGTTCATCTGCATCACCTATCTGAAAAGTAAATTATGTCTGGAAAAGAGGAGGGCATACTGTCTTCTAGAAGGTGAAGAAATGGGTTGAAGGTGCCGAAGATGCTATTCAATCTCATTTAAAATAACCCAGGAAAACAAATTCCCTTTTTGTTTCAAATTGATAAATGAGGATATCTTATCTGCTGCAGTGCCAATGTGGAGATTTCAACAACCTGTGAGTTGCCTCCTCTGCTGTAGTCAGGCACGAGTGTGGCATCACAATGCAAAAAATGCAAAAAAAAAGTGCTGCTGACAATCCCAAATGCCATTTAACAGAGTAAGCAAATAAGAAAATACAGGGACTATTTCATCTGCTGCCAGTCATTACAATATTTTCAGCTAGGATCAAATTTTCTAGCCAAATTTCCAGTTGTCAGTCTGTTTAGAAAAACACAGATATCTTCTGTATATATGAGTGATGCATCGCATTAAACATATTGTGGTAGCTGCAAAGAAAATCTGATAAAAGTCAGTGATAGAAGTTTTACTACAAAGGTCATTAAAATGTATATTGCAAAGCAAGCAATATACATTCCATTTAAAATGATTCGTTTGAATAAATGTAGAAATGGTTGAGGGTAAATGAAAACAGGGTAAAAGAGGATTTTGCTATCATCTCAAATACTTCATCTAGCTATTAATCTAAAATCAAGGCAATAGGTAACAACAGGATTAATTATATCATGTAGTTATGTTAACATTAAGGATTTATGTAACAATATGCCATATTTTATATATACATATACAGTGAGGATATGTATAATATATAAAATATAAATATCTGCAGTTTAATTCAATATATGCCAGTATATATGGTGCAACTACTAATATATATTTAAATCTCTAAAATATAAAATACAGAGGGTATTTTGACCATGTCTTTAATTTTTTTCATTGCATCACAGCCAATATTTCCAGTCCTTTTCCATTATTTTTTTTCCCTTGGAAGAAGTCTGTCTCTCACAGAACAAAGAAAATGATAGATGTGAGCTTCTATGATTGCTGAGAAGGCAGAAACAGTAATGACACTCAGAAAATTCTCTTCAGTTCAGAAATCATATCTAGTACATTAGAAGCTTTCAAGTTTCCATACAGAGATCTATGTGCGAAATTCTGGCTTTCCCTAGATTCTTGGTTTGTTTTTAACACTAGTTAAATAAAACACATCAAATGAGCGCTTTTGTACCTAAAAAATATGCCATGTAGATTGATTTGATTTCAACCTTTTTTGTTATTACTTTATTTTTTGAGGCACAACAGACATAAAGAGTATCAGATAAGAATTGTACATCTTTGTTACTAATGCAGTATGTAAGAGGCAGTGCGTACTACTACCTGAATGCCTAAGAAATACAGGATTTGAAGGTTAATTGACTCACTGACACCTGAGATTGGATTTGTCCCAAACTTTTCATAAGTACAGAGACTTTTGTATAGATACATGTGTGAGTCTGTATGTCTGTGACCTAATTCTGACTTTCCTCCACCTTCAGCTCAGAGGAAAGCCACTCTGAATGAGTTGTGACAAAAATACGGCAGAGAGAGTTCACAGCGAAAAGCAGTTTCTTTAAAAACGAGGTGCATTCTTTCTTTTTTTTTTTTTTTTGTTTAAAACTTGTGTAGATAGTTCTAGTTTTAGATAAACTTTGAAATGAAAGTTAAAACATTTGTAATTTCCATAATTTCTGCTTACACTGGCAAAAAATAAAGGATCCAGGTATATTAAACGCATTCCATTTGTCCACAGAAATTCAAAATTTGCCAAAGATTTGGGAAGCATTCTAATCATTTATGGCTAAATTTGGTGTTTAAGTTTACAGTGTTGGAAAGTTGCACTATGTGGTCCTTGAATACTAATCGGCCCACAGTGAGCAGCAGGAACCCAACTTCCCAGGATCTTTCTCAATTAATACCTTTACTGGTACCCATCTCTCTGTTCAAGATCTCTCTTATTTTTTTTTTCCTAGTTACATCCATCTGCAATCAGTAGAGACAATAGATCAAAGGGAGTCATTCTATGCAAAATAAATAACTACATATATACTCTAAATTGTTTAAACAGTGTCCAGAACTCGACTGATATACTTAATTTATTTTTCTGCTAGCTTGGCTTAGAGTTGTGATTTTCTTTTATGATACTTATGAATGTTATCACTGCAGGATTTTTTTGTGTTTCTATTTAAATGATTGCAAAGATCGCAATGACCTCGTTAAAAACAATTTTGTATTTGAGATACTTTTTTTAATCCTGTAGCAGATATACTATAAACATTATTTCCTTCTCCTTTGCCTTCATGAAGTTGGCAAAGCACTTTTTTTAATATGCTTTACATGGTAGTATTTTGCATGTTTATTTCTGCTTCCCTAATCATTTTAGATTTTTAGGTGTAATGTAAACAAAAGTTTTTGGATTTTTTTTCTTTTTAATCTTATATTTAATTTCTTTAAAGTAAGTCAGAAGATAAAAATCTGATATTTTTTATTTCCTATTTCTCTAGCAGGGCTGATTCAAGCTGTGAAATTCTTACTGACATCAGAATATACTTTCAGTAAGAAAAAAAGGAATACTAACTATTAAATGTGGTCTATTTAGATTAGCTCAGGCATTTTGTACTTGAGGTTATAACCAATGACCAACTGCTTGTTTAGCTATACTTATGAAAGACAGCTAAAATCTTGACATTGGTGTTTGATCTAGCTAAAGGTTAACATATCACAGATAGTTATGAATGGTTTCTCCACTATGACTCATCCTTTAATTAATGTTGCAGAGGACTCATTTTCTGCTGCATGTCAACATATTCTCCAATTTTTTTTTTCATTTTTTATTGTTAGTTTAATTTTCATTTTCATTTGAATTAAAGAGAAAAAATTTGGTTTTCATAGCAGTGTATGCAAATGTTTTGAATCACTGTGACTTGACCTTCTGTAGTTTACAAGCTGTGCTGGCAAAGCCTGGCTTTCTTTCAGCTACAACAGCTGATATATTGCATTGTCTGTGGTTTTTGTTCTGACTCTGTAGCCAATGAGGGTTTTTTTTTTGTTTTTTTTTTTTTTGGAGCCTTTTTCCAAACTGTTGTAAAGTTATTTGGGGAGTTTCACAACATTCTCATCTTGCAATCTCAACTACTCCTTGCATCAATGTTGCTAATTTCTCAAAAAGATTTTCCCTTCCCCTTTGATTTCTACATTGCTGGTACAGCTTACTGTATCTGCTAACAACTACTCTGAATTAATTTCCAAATACACAGCACATGCTATATATTTAGATTTCTTCTTATCAGGTAGCTATGGATGCATACATAGAGTGGCCTACTAGGACAAGAAAAATTATCTACTGGTAACCTCGTGAGTAGGCATTTCACAGATAGAGCTGAAAGGCCTAGCCGGTATAAAAGCACTCTTCAGGGTAAAGTTGATGAATTGTAGTAATCCTGACTGGTGTCAGGACAAAGGAGTCTCTCTAATTGAGCATGGCTGGAGAATCAGTAAGGGGTAGTATTAGTTAACTGGCCTAAAATGAAACTTTCAATAAACCATCCCTCCCCCTCACAAAGAAAATGAATTGGAGCATTAAAGCCACCCCCCTACATCATCTCTTATCATAGACCTCCATCTCTTGCTTATATACAATATTGGCTGCTCCATAGGCTCTGGTGCCAACACTGCTGTTTCCTCCATTACACTGTGCTATGCAAAATTAACTGTTCTTGTAAATGGAAGCAACATTGACAGCAATGCAGCTTTACCTCTTTGAACCTCTGGAGAACCATATGAATAATATTCATCTGTTGCTGAAGAGAATGAGAGAGACATCTGGATTATTTTTACGAATACCAACTGTGGTTCTGGAGTTTATTTTGTTGATCAAATCCTGCCTGACTGGGTAATTCCAAGAAAACTTATAAAGAATATTTTAAAAAGACAAACAATTGTGAATAAATTTAATAATTATGTACATTATGAAGAATCCTTGTGGAGAAACTAGAGAACCTGAAAAGTCTATACCTGGCTATTAACAGAAACCGGACAAGGTTAACTAAAAAGATTTATTCTTGCCAGACCAAATCTGGGATCAAAGAGGACAATAATCTATTAAAGTTTCTAAGAAATGATAGAGGTAGCAGCAGCTGAAGTAAACTGCCAGAGAAAGACATGTATTTGGTTCCACAAAAGTTGCTGATAGTTCTCACCAATGAATTATGTGACTAAGTTGAGTGGAATTATCTGTGCTATAATAATAATAATAATAATAATAATAATAATAATAATAATAAACAACTATGGTTAAATAGTAAAGGCATAAATCTTTTGCTGTTTCGTTCACTTTCTGTGATTTCTATAATTGAACAAATAAGTAATGCTTTGTTTTAAGAAGTTATTGTGAGTCACTGGAGGCTATCTAGAAAAGTGACTTGAATTAAAAAAAAAATATTTTAGCACGTCTTGCATCCACATGTCAATGTTCTGACTCCTTTTAGGAATATTATGTCAACGCAGAAGTCCTGGCATTCTGTACTTTACTCTGGTGTAAAAAATAACCATGGCTTAAATCCTGAGCAGGTGTATCTCCTAATTATACGGTGTTTGCTCCAAAACCAGTTTGAGACAAGAGTGGTGCTAGAACTATGCCAAATCATTTCAATCTGCCTATGTCTATATCTTCTGATAGTAATTTCCTTTGACATAACTATTAAAAGATGAAACTAAAAATACAAAAGTTGTATTGTTGAAAATCTTTTCATAGTGGACATGCATATAAAACCTCATATCCTGAAAAGGAGCGATTCTTACTGCATCTGCAATTAGATTCAAACAAAAATAAGATTTTTTTTTCCTTTTGAATCCCTGATACACTTTCTGAAGACATAGCTTGCTTGCTAGTATCTGAAAATCAAAAGAGAACTCTGAGAGTAAAACATAAAAATTAACTTGCAGTATATAAGAAGGAATGGAAGTGAAATGTGTCTTTTAAAAATTAGCTAAAGACCTGCAGAAGTAGTTGCTTGAATCATTCCGGAAGCCTTTTGTGGAATAACAGCCATAGACATTTTTAATGATTTTCCACCAGATATTAGAAATTTAACTGAATGGGAATGACGTAAGCATTGTAAAGCTCTTAGCCAAATAGTTGCTTACAGTTCCTTATAGTTGCCATTGCCACTATGATGCAAATACATTTCTGTGTTCACAGAAAAAGGAAACAATAGTGAAAGTGGGAGTTGTACATAAAATCCTATTTTTAGTAAGTATCTGAGTGTAAAAATATATATAATATTTTTTTCCTGCTTCAGAAAGCACTTGGGCTGCTAGCATGACATGGTTAGGAATCTCAGGGTCTGAACCCAGAAAAACCATCTTTGAGTAGCTGAATTTCAGATTTCCTGGTGAAAGACATGCACAGGAAGTTAATACTTAATTATCTCTTCTCAAAAGAATATTAGTGCCCTCTCTAAGTAGGCTAGATGCAAAGCCTTTTCCCCCACTACTCAATCCTGATCTACATGCAAACTTAAAACTAGGTTTATAGCGGGACACCTGTTGGCAAGACCATCACGCCATTTAATCTTGCAAAATGGAGCCTGTATTCAATTTCTTTCCTCAAATGGCATAAAAGAAAGTTGTAAGCCTGAAACCCAGACAAATGACCATTAAATACATGATTAACATGAATTATTCTTGATTTGTTGTGAACTACTGTAGTCTTTACCTTCAGCTACTGCTGAAGAATTACTACATCACCTTGTTATTTCTCCACTAATATAGCTGGAACAGCTAGACTGACCAAAAATTAACTACGACATATCAACCAAATTTGAGACATTGTTTAATATACACAAACTACTATCCTGACTACTTGTGAAATGTGTATATCCCTGAGTGCTCTGAGAAGCTATGAAATTGTCTTTGCTTTTATTCTGAAAATAACTAAAAATGCCTCATTGCTTCTCCCCCTCCTAAATCTCCTGTTTCTGAAGAGGTCTCTACTAGTAAATACTACATTCCTGTACAATATCTTGACTCTAGATATGCTGAAACTTCATCACTTTTAATATCCCCAAATCTTCCATAATGCATTTTCTTTCTTCTATCCTCTCCTTCTGTATTCATTGCTTCAGATTTTGGCATAAGTAGAAGGCAATCATCTGACTTCTTCCATGTATGGAGATACTGTAAGGAGATGTATGACCCCTTCATAAAAATTGTCAAACAATTCCACTGGCACCTCATGTTGTTACAATAAAAATAGCAGTTCTCATTTTTGTTCTTAGATCCAACTTGGGGGTCTGAGGGCTTTGGTTCAGTTTTAGTTTTTTTAGCTTTTGTTTCATAGTTTTGTTATTGTTGTTTTGTTTTGTTTGAGTTTCTTGTTGTTTCTTTTATTTTAAGTTTAAAGATCTTATTACATCATATTACACAATACTTGTAATGGAGCTTGAGCAAAGGAAATATATTTCACCTTGAAGAGGAAGACCTTTAACTTTTCCTGTTTGCCAGGAAAAGCCCAGTGTTAGTGAGAGAAAGGAGATTAGGAGACCAGTGTGAAAGAAGTTCCATGGCTTCAAGATCTAGAGCAACATCTGGGCAACCATAGAGTTTCCTGCTCCCTTACTAGATACGCTTTCTAAGACTCAATTTCAGAGGTCCTTCAGGCAGTAACTAGTCGATGGAGTCTTCTTCTGCTTTGTACCTGATCCTTAAAACTCGTCATGTGGGGATTGTTCCCATGGATCCAACGTTCTCCAATGACCAATTCAAAAGGAGATCTTTAGTGATCATTCCTATTTAGCAATGATAATGACAACTGTATTAACACATAATCATCCACAGAATCTGCTTTTTGGAATCAGAATCGTAGAATGGCTCAGGGTTGAAAAGTACAACAATGATCATCTAGTTTCAACCCCCCTGCTATGTGCAGGTCGCCGTCCGCCAGACCAGGCTGCCCAGAGCCACATCCAGCCTGGCCCTGAATGCCTCCAGGGATGAGGCATCCACAATCTCCTTGGGTAACCTGTTCCAGTGTATCACCAGCCTTTGTGTGTGAAAAACTTCCTCCTAATATCTAACCTAAACCTTCCCTGTCTCAGTTTAAAACCATACCCCCTTGTCCTATCACTATCCACTCTCGTAAACAGCTGTTCCCCCTCCTGTTTATATGTTCCCTTCAAGTATTAGAAGGCCACAATGAGGTCTCCCTGGAGCCTTCTCTCTTCCAAGATAAACAAGCACAGTTCCCTCAACCTTTCCTAACAGGAGAGGTGCTCCAGCCTCTGATCATCTTAGTGGCCCTCCTCTGGACCTGCTCCAAGAACTCCACATCCTTCCTGCACTGGGGGCCCCAGGCCTGGACACAGTTCATTCAGAATCTGCTTCATTCAGAACCTCAGTTTAAGGGGTGAGTGCTACTTCAGATGACTCTGATTTTGATAGACGAAGTGTAGAGCCTCTGAAAGGAACAATTCCTTGTAACAACCTCTGGGTGCAGAAATGAGGCTAGCTTGTGAATGAGTCACATGTCTGTGGAGTTGAGTTGATGAGCAGACTGGTGCACTAAATAATGAAGTACTGCCCATGAAAGATTTTTGACAAGATTTTGGACCAGAAATTAACAGGAACTTGGCATGTGTCAGATGGCCAGATGAGTGCCTTGTAAGAACATGCATGATTGTTGATTACTGTGTGAAAGTTCAGACTATAAATCAATAAGTTACTTAGTATTTGATAAGCAATATACTGCTTTTAACATCTTTTTGGTCTTGAACCTTTGATATTTCATGCTAGAGAAATCAAAATGTCTGACTGTGAATTTGGATTCATCCCAGAAGCGCAGTCAGGAATTATGTATTAAATCTAAGTACTACGTGATGCAAGGTTTCTCTCAATGAAGTACACGTTTCTGATTCTTTTATCCAAAAAGCATACAGTGGAAATGGAATTTATTTATCCTTGTTCTTTATCATAGAAGAATATGGAGTAATAAATGAAAGAAGTTGCTGGAAAGTTCAAAAAAAAAGTAAAGGAGATGCTTCTGAGTACAATATATGTAATCTGTGGAACTCTTCACTATATATTGTAAATATTGTGAAATATCATGTGCCAAAAATGAATGTAAGCAATTCTTATTTAAGAAGTCTTAATTGTTTGCTAGAGTTGGGACAAATATGGGAAACAGTATTATGTGCTTGCCTGGTTCTTATCCTTTCCCCTGGCAGATATGATAGGGCATTTTCAGTGACAGAATATGAGACTAGCTAGACCTTTGTTTTGAATTATTATGGTTGTTCTTATTCTCTTATGTTGTTCCCAAAAATCCCAAGCTGCAATAGTAGCTACAGCTTTGGTCTAAGTGATTACACAGGTGGTACTTCAGTAGACAGTAGTATGGGAACAATAGTGTGGGAGTGTCAAATTTGTGCTGGGAACAACTGCACTGGGATCATCAAACCCAGAAGTTTATAATACACTGCTAGGATTCAGTTGCCTGCTATACATTTAATCTCTGCTTTGGATTATAAATTAAACTGGAATTTAAATAAAAATTGTGGCCAGAGGCCTTTAACCATACTGGTAGATGTCACAAGGCTTCTTTTGAGCCACAAGGCACAAAGTAAAAGGGTTGCACTATTTTTGATTGAACACAGAATTATTTTTCAAACTCCCTTTCTAAAACCATTTAAGTTTCATTTGTGGTTTGGCTCTTCCAGAAACTCTTTGTTCATTAAACTTCTAGTTGCTTCTGTTGAAAACAGAGATACTTTCAAGTGAAATGTTTTAAAGAGGTTTAAAAAATGTTCTGGTATGAATTTTAAAAGTCATAGATATTCCCTTCATTTATGGCATTGTATCGTACATGTATAAGCGGAAAATAATTATTTTAATTGTAGGGGTTTTTTTGTTTGTTTGCTTGTTCTGAGCATGGTCCTGTCTTCATACTGTATGTATGGAGTGCTGGTCTGGTATGGAACTGAATGTCAGTTTTCAACAAAAATGAATTATTTAGAAAAAATACAAATTGAGATTTAGAAAAAGATAGATGAAGTAAAACTCTTGTTAAGTGTATTACTAAGAAATTGAGCTTTGGATAATAATAGAAATAAGTGTAGTAATTGTCATTAGATACCGAATAGGGACAGAGTCATCAAATTAATCAAGCAGTGATTTAGATTTTCAAATTTATTAGAATTTTTTGATTGTTAGCAATTAATGCCATGTACTATTATGAGTTTAAATTGATAAGCCATTTTTTAAAAAACATATAGCAAATGGCCATATTAACTGAAACAAATTATGCTATATTAATGCAGGTTCTTTTAATGATGGAAGATACTGCAGTTATAAACACTTCTTTCTTTTCCCCTGTTTAAATATATTTTCTATTCTTTGAATAGTAAAATACTTAGGACTGACAAAATAGTCACAGTCTACAACCTACATAGGAAAAACCTTTGATTACAGTAAAATTACACAAAAAATGTGTCATTAAAAGGCATTGGACAGACATAAAACCTAACCTTTTGAGCTGAAGAATACTTAATATTCTCTTCATGATCATGCAAGGGGAAATTCTTTGCTATGGAATAGCTATTTTCCTGTTAAGCAGGCTATTTCATCAATGATTTATTCCTGAGATGTAATAGGTCGTTTAAAATGGTGGTTTAAAAGTTAGGCCTTTTTTGTTTAATTTTCTCACAGGTAGTTGGTAATTATCATGGTCCTGCAGTTTCTCTGGAATGCTGTGGAGGGTCAAATGCCAATGGAACCCTGCTTTATAGGGTAATTAAGACAGTAGACATGGTTATTAAATACATCGTGCTAAACTAAACTGGAATGCTGTGAAATAAAATCCAAAATCATAAATAAAATGTGGGTATTCTAGCAAAGGCAAAAAAAAAGAAGAAGAAGAAAAAGAAAGGCTCTCTACAATCATATTTGCAGTAAACAGCTCTGTCTGTATTGTGTCTGAAATTCTGCCATTTAAGTTTCAGCAGATCTGCTAGATGTTTCAGAAATATTTTAAAGCTAAATATAAGAGTAAATGTACTCTGTGTGTGTGTTGTTGCCCAGAAATCGTGTACAGTAATCAAAATTCAACCTCATAGTGCTCGGTGTATCTAAAGAATGTGAAAATATTCCACAATGAATAGAACCTTCTGTATTCATAATTACCATGCAGCATGTGCTGGAAAATATGTACTAAAATAGAATGATGGATGTAGGTTTAATGTGAATAACAAATGAAATTTGGAGAATCCTCTAGAAAATGCCATGGGATGACAGATTTTTTTTAAGATCTTACCACGTGTAGCGTAG
This sequence comes from Tympanuchus pallidicinctus, assembly GCF_026119805.1. Taxonomy (NCBI): domain Eukaryota; kingdom Metazoa; phylum Chordata; class Aves; order Galliformes; family Phasianidae; genus Tympanuchus; species Tympanuchus pallidicinctus. The sequence goes on from NW_026294769.1 coordinate 46,983,535, forward strand.
CTGTTTTGTTCATGTCCATCTGAAAATTTTATGTTTGCAGTATGCTTTTGGACACATATAGGTGTCATATACACAAATATATATTGTATATCTTATGTGGAGGAGAGGTGGGCAAAACTAAAGGTTTGTTCAACATAGATAATGCTACACAGTATGAAAATTGGAATACTGCAAACTGAAAAATATTGTACCTCCCTCAGAATATGCAGCAAACTCATCCTTATGTTTTTTCTTTGTACCAAAAAGACAGGGTAATACAGTCTCTTCCTGGAAACACTGCGATGAGTAACAAAAACAGTGAAAAATTCACTTTGTCAAATGAGTCCAATATAAAACAAAATCCCTAAAATACACCATGTGATATGTACAAGTGATTCAAATATTCTCTTTGTTTAAAGTCTGGAAAATTATATATGCAAGTTTACTGGCAAATTCATTGCATCACCAAAAAAGAAAAAAAAACTATGCCTCCCCCTTCCAAGAGAAAAAGAAAAAATAATAATTCCGATTCTAACTGTAAAACTGGAAGCCAGAATTCGTAGTTGACAGGCAGTGAGCCAGCGGACTTTAGATCACTAGCCTTTCCATCAGATCAGTCTTCCTACTTCCACATGGAACACATTTT
>NW_026294769.1:46986659-47059159 GCF_026119805.1 Tympanuchus pallidicinctus
TGATTCGACCTATGCAGCTTTTTTTGAAAACTGACGTCGCTTGTTTAAGTAATAGCGTTGGCTACCAGATGTAAAACCTCCCAGGCTAGCTTCCTTTTCCGTCCGAGCTCAGGCATATCACAAAGGCTCTCTAATGTGGGGGGATACCAGTAAAACAGTGATGAAAACCATAGGTACGAATATCTGCAAGTGGCTCACATGAAAGCATTTATTGCTTTTCATGCATGTGCGTTAAACCATAGTGAAAAGCAACCCTTGATTGAAAATGCATTAATTATTTGACACTGGTTTTCCTCAGCCTTTTTTTTTTTTTTTTTTTTTGCTATGGGGTGCAAGTGAAAGATTACAGCTGAAAAAATGATCATCATACTTGAGGTAGGCTCACAGAATCTTTTCTTATGTTCTGTGTGAAGTTGTCTTGAACTGAAACCTCTGCTCCTTAAGGATTAAGGGATTGAAAAGCAAAGACTGAAGCTGCTGTAATTTAAACCCAACCATTCTCTAGCATAAAGGTGCAAAATGGACTAAGCCAATCTGTTTCTTTGCCAGTTCAGCTAAGAAATAATTTTTCCTTTTGAAAGTTTTGTACTATTAACATTCCAAAGATGTCATTATCTTTACAGAAAATTTATTCTCTTGATTTTTTAACGTGAGATCAGAGCTGCGAGACAAGCAAAAGGTGGACATGGTTTCAAATTGCAGTTTATGGCATTTCTGAAAAATTCCATCTGTGTGATGTATAGATAAATCATAAAGATAAATTTAATCAATGAGTGCCACTGAGGTGGGTTTTCTTGTTTATAAAAATATCTTGTCTCCAGAAATACTTGCAGAGCACTTTTTTAATGCTATTTTAAAAATGGTTTTGGATTACCGAAGAGTCATAAAAAGTATCAAATGAAACAAACTTAGTTCCAAGGACTGCAAGAATAGAGGGAGCATTATGTTATATTGCAGATAATTAATACATTCGCCAGACAGAAGAAATCCAGTTAATTACTGGGTACATGTTAACTGATTGCAGGTTCTGAGTTTCAGTAACAAAGTGAACTGAATTCACATTTCAGGCTGTTGGTTTCTTTTTAAAGTTTGTCACAAAGACGCAGTATATAATTCTAATCAAAATAAATCAAAACTTCTTTTAAAATACATATATTCCCAGTGGAAGAGCACCGTATCCAGCAGAAAACAAAAACCCATCATTACAGTACGGGCATCGCCGTGCCATGCTGGGGACCTGTCTTTGATTACTGGCTCTTGGGCTCCCCTCAGAGACGAGCACTCCCTGCAGAGGTTGCGGAGCAATGCTTGGCTGGTGAGAAGAGAGCAGCTCTGTGGGCCGGAGAGCGCAGCAGCTCAAAGTGTTTTTTGGAAGTGGCACTAGTGGGTGTGGAGACAGGTTGTCCTCCTTTTCCACCAGCACATTGGTTTCTGTGAAGCAGAGCCTTACTCAGAAGGAAATAAGGGAGTTGTAGTGTTATGGAAATCCAGAGATTATCTTTTTCCTGGGGGAAAATATATAAACATATTCCCTTACAATATACGTAGGAATTTACTACCTATAGGACTCAGTGCAGACCTTGGAATTACTCACATCTACTTTGGGCTACACTGCATAGTTTCCATTTAGCTGAGGAAATGTCATGTAAGTGGTTATATGTTTCTATTTGTAAATCATCTTATATTGCTTATTTAAAACTGTGACTTGCTGTTTATCCATCCATTTGATGTGGAGCTGGCAACCAGCAATAATACCAGCTATCCAGCACTTCCCATTTATAACTTCAAAGCCTAACCTGGAGGACCACCCTCTCTGGAGACAGAAGCAATTCATTTTCCATATTCAATGTGCTTCTCCTGAGAGGAAAAAACTGCCAGTCATGCCAAATTGTGTTGAATAATACAAGGTAAAGCTAGTTTTATCATATGGGCAGCTGACACAAAACTCTTTCACTTATCTTACGCTGGATGGAACTGAGTTCAGAGATGAAAGGTCAGTTCTTTATCCACTAAGCCCTCTAGATATTCCAAAATCCCCAGTACATTACAAATTTGAACAGTTTAAGCTCTCTTAAATAAAAGAATCTCTTCTCGAGGTAAAGTATACAGTGTATATAGATACAGAGCTGGAGAAACATGTGAAAGGTCACAGATGTGACCTTTTAACGTCAATAGTTTTATTTATTGACAAGAAGTCCAGTTTAAAGGGATTAATGAAAAAGCAAGACAAGAATCAAGGAATCTGTTAAACTGCGTAAATTTGACTGACTACATAAATTGTACTGCATGCCTCAAAAATTGCAATTGCTATGAATATTTTCTGGGGCTTATGCTTAGCAGAGGAATCAGCTTCAGAAATCAACAGCCAACAAGTTACACTGGCAGTAGAAAACCTAGTTCTTCAATTTTCCTAATATGGCTTAGGGTAATTAAAATGGTATTTTTATTTCCCTTAACATTTTCTCACATAAGAAAAATAAAGTTTAAATCTAAACATTTGGGTGGCAAAACTGCCCTACAGGTGACTACCCTGTCCATGATGGGGGGAGTTGAAATAGTTTGATCTTCAAGGCCCTTTCCAACCCAAGCCATTCTGTGATTCTACAATTCTTGATTCTATGATTAATACTCTTTGTATGTGGGGCTCACTCCCACTTGAATCAGTGGAGAAAACCCTGATGGCAGGATGATACCCACAAAACTTCTCTAATCTACTGTTTTGTTGGGGGTTTTTTTGTGCTGCCTATAGCCTACATTAGCGATGTTCCATTAGTATTTTGCATTGTTGTACTTTTACATTGCCTTGATGATAAATGTTTTCAATACTGATGGCTCCATGTATGGATGATACCTCTAATATATGACTATTTGCATATGTATATATAAAAGATACATTTATGAAGTGGTTTTCAAGTAGTCCTGAGCAACTGCACTTTCCATTGAAACTGCTGGTTGCTCTAACTGTTTGGAAATTCTGAAAATAAAACCATTTAGCTCTTAAAAATGGTTTTGCCTCTCATCAAGTGCAATCCAAGAGTTCTGAAGATTAAAAGTGGTATTAGAAAATTTGTTTCCTGCAAGAACAGTACTTTGGCCTTTTACAGTGCTATTTATAGACTACAGCATTTTGTTTAGGTGAATCAATTATCTGTATCCTCAAGTGCAGATTTTATTTTCATGGACTTTGGATATTGCCATTTCAGTAATAATGTGTGGCATTATTCTAGTTCAATTTTACAGCTTCTTCTCTGAAAAGACAACTGCCTTTTGTAATGTAATTTAGAGACTTCGTTTCGAATGGGCATCAAGACATACAAATTGAGAACACAGGGAAAAGAAACAAAGCTGGATTAAAGATTGCCTTGAACTGCTGGAGCTCTGGCCCAAGGACTCTGCATTCTTGTTTAAAATGCCTTGACAATAATACTGATCATTTCATCTCTAGTGCCTTTTATGATTTTTTTTCTGCAAAATGAGAAAAGGATAAATTGGGACCAGCTATAATGACAGAAGCTGGAAAGTGCAGTGCAACAAAGTGGTATTGCTAGTTCTAGTAGTAATCTTTTCATCTTATTCCCTTTTACTTTCTTATTAGTGTGCTAAAACACCTTTGCAAATTGATATGGATGATTGATCGTGTAAATAGTAAACAATACCACACCTTTAACATAACTTTGCTTATGAAACTTTATAAACTAATTAATTGGGCTGGGTCTCTTGTCTACATTTCAGACTACCTTTGGTATGACATGATCATGTTCTCTGATCTTTTATGCCACCGAGTATGCTTTAGTTACTTGGTTTTACCTTAAGGTAAAACTGCAAGTTTTACAATACCAGCTTACTCGCTGGTTTCACTCAGAAACGTGAAACTTATTTGTGACACAACCTGTAGCAACTTCACATTTGCAGGTTTTTTCCTCTGTCTGTAACATCAGTGATCAACCTCATTGTGTAGTGAAGCATACGAACACTGGACCATCAGTTCATTCATACTTGTGACAAAGCATTAACTAGACTCTCTTTTGAAGGAAATAAATTGCTCGATCCACATATACAGGAGTAATTTCTTCATTGTTTAAATTATCTCATTGGAAAGAAATTGCACTCACAAAGAATATGTGCAGATGCAACTGACTAGATTAAGAGCAAATTCTCTGGTGCCATTCTAGCTTATTTTTAAGAAAAGCTGGAATGCCCCTCAATTAATCTGCATTATATTGTGCAGAGAAGCCTTTATGTAGTCTCATCACTGTGGTGAAATGACTGTTTATCAAAGGTCAGTTACAGTACTCAGAGCCCCACAATGGACTGAAATGTAGGAGAAGATGAGTAATTTGGAACCTTAATAAAGAAATTTTGCTTTATTTGCACCTAACCTTGAAAAACACTCACACATTTCAACTATTATACTGGATGCAGCAGTACAACTTCTCAAGGGCCTTTTGTCTGCACACCTCACTGCCTGCCAGAAGCTCATTGTTAGCACTTAGTAACCACAGTAATACGGGGTGGGTGTTTCTTGTATTTATTGACATGTGCCTTTTGTTTTCCTTTCCTTTTTTTCCTTTCCCCAGATTTTGATGAGTATTATACTCTTTCTAGCTCCCTTGCTTTCATTTTTATTACAGTATTTGGAGACTTTTTTTTTTTCCTGAGAGAGAGATGCCAGAAAAGGTACTTTATTTTTTCTTCCTGAGCTTCTGGACAGACAGAACCTACTGTATGCAGTCTGAGTGTCTGAAGTACATGTTAAAAGAACAAATGGCTACAGTCCAGCTCCACATATGGCAAATGTGTTATCCTGATATTGCTGTATCCTGTCAGATTAACAGATATATTGTTTTCTATATTTGCAAATGGAACCTGGTTAAATGAGAAGTTTTCTGGTTTGACAGGAGTTCTGTGCATTTTCTTTATTTATTTGTTTGCTTACTTGTTTTTCTTTAAAATGTTGGAGGCACTGTACTGTCATTATGGCATTGAGAAGAGTTACATAAGATAATTACCAAGGGAGTTTTAAACTCAGGAACCAGGTTTTTACAGTGATGAGCAGCCATAGTATTGTCTAAATTTTCTGCATCTATGAAAACCTGGCCTTAAGTTCCTTAGAAAAATTCTGGAAAAAAAAAAGTAATGTTACGATTGCAGGGTGTTCATTTTTTTAACCTTGAAAGTGAGATGAATAAGGGTAGTGAAAAGAAGAAGATTCAAAATTTTAGCTAAAATATAAGAATAATAAAAAATAATATATTGATGTGTAGTTGTAACTAATGACACTTGGATATCCAAAACTTTTCATGATATTGGAAGTCTCTATTTGGCATGCTTTCAAAAACAGAGAGGTGTTGTAACGTGAATTCTGCTGCTTGCTAAAGCCCATCATTTGCTCATCATTTTTCTTTGGACTACATATATCAGAAGCTCAGAAAGATTTTACTGAAGTACTCTGTGCCATGATATTCTGCATCACAATATAGAAATGAGCTGGAAATAAGATGTGTACACTGCCAAGGAAGTTGTGAGAACATGTTGTACTAGTACCTTAGCTGTCACTCCAAGACAGTCAAATGAAGTAAGTCAATGGATCTATGGTACAGAGGTCAGAGTGGCAATATTTCTGAAGAATTCAGAGAAGCTGTCTGGAAACTGCTAGTGTGTGAGATGGAGGAAGAAAGAGAAAGATGAGCAATGAATTCCCTAAAGCTATTCCCCTGAATGTGTTCCATAATAAATTTTAAATGTGTGTCATAGTCACACATTGGGGGTCAGATTTACTAATAATTTGCATTAACATTTGTAATATCTATCTTTTATGAGTCCAATCTCTTTTAGAGTTTTGGAAGTTTATATTCTTCCACAATAAATTCAGAATTTCAACAGCTAGGTTATTCTCTGATATTACATGCTTGATCTGCAGCTTTTATATATGAAATGAAGAGGCTGCTCTGCCTCTCTTACTCCTTTCTTCGGCTGACTGCTTAGCAGACAGAAACCACTGTAATCTGCCACAGCATCAACAACTGAATAGGAGAGCGGATGCTTTCCCTGCAGAACCTAGACAATAACTCTGGACAGGAGGAAAAAGGACTAACACAGGGATCAGATGAGAGAGTGCCTTTCCTCCAATGACCCAGCTGGCTTGCCCATGACAAAGCTTTTACAGGATATAACATAGATGAAATAAGAAGAATGAGAGCATTAAACAATGTGTCTGAAAAAGGGAAAAAGAGGAACTTAAAGGAAGGCAGAGTCTATCTCACCAGAGACAAAAGGCAATATTGCCTGTGTGATTGTTCCAGCCTTCACAAAGGGGATTGTTTGCCTAGCTGGGAGCTGCCGGAAAGGATTAACAGTTTTCCAGGGCATACAACACCCCTGCAATCCCACCTCGGGGTATCTCAGGTGTGAAGTGGGAGCTTGGGGGAGAGGGCAATGGTGCAGGCTCAATTGGCCAGTAGTGCCCTTGGCTGACATCGTAGTTTATTTGTGAGCTTATTAAGCCTGGCCGGTCCTTTGGGGGCACTCTTGGCAAAGGTCACAAAAGACAAGATTTTGCATAATGAATACATTAAAATCTTTTTGTTAGTGCATGGGGAGCAAGAGGATGATGGCAATGAAGCTTTGGAATACAGGAAAGGAGGTAAAAGAAAATTAGTCCCTAAGGTAACAAATATGATCACCATGCGGTCTTGGGTTTCTATTTCAGCCGGTGAGCCCTGAGAAAAAAAAGAAAAAAAAAGGCTTGGAATCATGCTGCCTTTTATTTAGAAACATAGCTACAGCACTGGAGGAGTATGCCACAAAGGGCAAAAAAGCCACTCTCTTCTATGATGAGTCATTTATGGAAGGAGCCCTGCTAGTGAATAAAAAATGTTGGAGAATACTGTATGCATTTTGAAGATCTCAAAGGAAAAAAAGATGCCATGTCAGCGTCCGGGCTGTAAATTTTACTTAGTTATCATAAATTCACACTGAAAATAAAGTTAACATGATCAGATGTTTTTTACCACGAATCTCCTACGGGATTAATGTTGTAGTACAGAAGATGGGACCTAGATGTGCCTTTTCTGGCTCTTTAATGTAGACCCAAATTGGATGGTAAGGATAAGCTAGCGTAGGTATACACGTGAAGATGGCAGTGTCTCATAATTCAATGACCTGGTGATTCAAAAGACTCAGGGCTGATAAAAGATAGAAACACCAGCTATCAGGGTCAGTTCAAGGGTGCTATAAAGGGAACCAAATCCCAATGAAAACAGATAAAATACTACTCTAGTTGCTAAGCTACCTTAATCTGATGAAAGCAAAGTTGTGTGAATTTTTAAAGGATTTATCATTCTTCGCACTAGTTCTAAAAGACAAATATGCATTCTTAAGTAACTGGAATAAAGTTAGAAGAGGGCCTGATTGGGGCATACAGTATCTGGTCTGTACAAGCACATCATGCTGTCTTTAAGCAAGTTTAGGCTGCAGGAATAACTACATTGTTTCTCTAGGATGTCTTTCAATCACTCTATCAAGAGCTTTAAGGTTTTGATAGTGGCACCCTTTTGGCATAGCCTAATATGGAAGCTACTGTATTATTTTAGTTGTCAGTATAATCTTTAGAAGAGTAAATTCTAATTTATACTTATTTTCAGTTCTGTGGGGGAATAATCTCTACTCAAAAGATGTATGTCCTTATAACAGCACATATTTTGAAGTATATGAGCAATCTCTAAGGAACACAGTAATTAGACCATAAATGATATTTAGTTACTTTTCAAAAATGATTGGCAATAGCCTGTTTTGGTAGTTTTGTTGTTTTTTTACAGTCAGTGTGGGAGTTTAATGTTGCTATTCTATATTTCACCTCACTTTCTCTTTGTTTGCGTCTCTGCTTTTCACTGCCTTTATCTTAGCAGATGATGCAGCTGGTAACCAGTTTTGATCTTCTGAGAGAAAATTATTCAACATAAATTGGAATACTTAGTGTTTCTTATCCCAGTGATTCCTTGTACTTGTTGCAGGACATAAGATGGTCCTCACAAGCTGGCAAAGCCAACCTTTTTGTAGTATTTTGAAATCTTTGTATATTGTATATTTACATGCCTCCAGAGCTACTATGCTGTTTTAATCAATTTATTTCACTGTAATGACTAGCAACTGAAGGAATTAAGGTCTGAAGCTTCTGTTTTGCAGATACTTCTAAGTCTCGTAGTATGCCTAAATTAGCCAGCTCCATTACATTTGAAAACTCTTCTCTGAACCTAATATTCTAAAATGAATTAGTGTTCTTCATGTCTAGTATCCATACATGTGTTATTTGAAATTGAAGGAAAAGATGGCTAGTCCCCCTTTACTGTTACATCATAAATAGATGAGATCTACAATGAAAAATAAAAGTTGGAGAGATTGTTGTTTTAGTTTGGTTGTGGTTTTTTTTCATCCAAATTCTTTCTAAATTTGTTTTGTAATGAAGATATATATGTGGTATCGTTATAGATATGAAGCAACACCATCTATATAGGAGCTGGACTCAATGATCCTATCAGTCCCTTCCAATTTGGGGTATTCTATGTGTCTATGATATTTCTATTTGAATAAATGTTGTTTAAGTACTTGGTATACTTTAAGAATATTTTCAGTTGACACTTGAGGGGAGTGCACTATTCTACAACTAGGGCAACTACTTATATTTCATTATGTCACAGTGAATGCTTAGAATTTCTGCCACTCTAACCAGGATACTTTTAAAGTCCTTTTTCAGATCACTGATTTTGGCAGACCGCAACGTAGATGAATATGGAATTTGTTAAGTGAATGATCTCAAAAAAGAGTTGGTCTGTGGTAAATCATCACCAAATAGAAGTGATCTTAGGAGGCTCCTCAGGGATCAGCATTAGACTGAGTGTTATTCAGTATTTTCACTACGACAAATCTAAATCATTCTTAGAAAATTTCTGGGTGCTAGAAAGACTGGAGAATCAGTAAAAGATATTGAGAACAATAGAACCACCCATACATTGTGCTATGAATTGCTGGTAAAACAAACAAACAAACAAAAACATGTTGCAACTTGGCCAAATGTAAAAACTGCGCATGGAAAAATAAGATGCAGATCAACACTTCATTGACTGGGGAAGCTCCACATATCATAGTAGAGGGGTAAACAGGCACAGTTCTGAAAAACAGCATCTTAAATGATATAAATGAGGAAGTGAGGAGCAGAATTTGGAATTTTTGTATTTTTATTTGAGTATTATGGACATATAAGAAAATACTTTGTACTTTTCTGTTGTTCACAGTTTAAAGAGATCTGGGGATTTTTGGATTGTTGGTTTCAGGTTGTTTGTACATGTTGTTTTTTTTGTTGTTGTTCCTTTTTGTGGTTTTTGGTTTGTTTTGGTTTTGTTTGTTTGTTTCTATAAATCTGGAGACATTATAATAAAGAACAAAAGAAAAAAAAAAAAAAAAAAAGGAAAAAATACCTATTGTGAGAAATTTTTTAAGAGTTTATTTTGTTTAGTGCATTGAAAAGTCTTCACTGAAAGATGACTGTAAAGGTGTCCACTCTCACAACAGAAAAACAGTACCAGAAAGCTCTTTAATCAGGTAAAGAAAGAGAAAATAAGATCTAATGGTAGGAAGCTGAACTAAGCCATGTGAGTCGCTAACAACTGGAATAAGTTATAAAAGGGTATGATCAGTTCTCTGTCTTTTAATGTTCACTGATCAAAATAGATTCCTTTTCTGGAAGGTACACTGTACCCAAACAAAAGATACTGAGCCCAATACAAAACTGGGCAAAATGTGAAGACCGTTAATGGAAAGTCAACAGCACAATACAATTACCTCTCTCTTTGTGTTAGCCTCTATGAAAAATGTTATCCAGAAAATTCCATTGGTAATCTCTAGTTCCATTTATTATATCTAAGATCAAACCTTGTGCTTTTGTCTGAAATGATATGCATTTTCATATAAGTTTTTTAAAGTTTTGGAAAAGTCATTGGAAGGCATATTCTGGAGAAGATATATTAGAATGAATGTGGAATGATGATGAAAAATTATAATGATATTCTTAGTTGTAGCAATCTTTTAATAAGCAAACATTTAAGGTATCATTCCTCAGTCCTCAATCCTGAGTAATTAAATAGTTCAGTTTTAATAGTTTAGTTTTGTTTAAAAAAAATCTCTGAGTAGCTTTGTATGTTTTAGCCTTTTTTCTTTTTTTTCTTTTTTTTTTTTTTTTTTTTGGTCAGTAAGTGGGTCATCTCCTCTAACAGGACTGTGACAGGCTCAATAGCATGGTTTAAGGGTATCATCTTTTCATATGACAGAGTAAACATACTCATTTGCTATTTCAGAATGAATGAAAAAGAATTGTGGATCATCCTCCATAGATAATCAGGACTCTCTTTCTGTCTGAGATTGGAAAAACATTAACTCCAAATCACAGAAATATAAAATGTCATGATGCATGTGAAGAGAGAATCATCTAAATTTCAATTTGAACAAATATTGCAGTTATACTTCACATACAGTAGAAAGGCTTTCAGTTGATGGGTTAGGGACATGCACTGCTTTATAACAGGGGCAACTACTGACGTATTGTGGAGCTGCTGGATTGAAGGATTAGGCAAAAGAGTAAGGCTATTCTGCCAGATACAAATAAGCTTTAAGCCCTTAGTAAATTAGGGAAGCAGGAAAGGTAATAGCATCAGTATATGATATGTGTTTTCCCTAAGAAGAGATAACAGAAGAGAACAGAAATAATCAACTATGGACTTGGGATTATTGAAAAATATTGTGAACAGCAAGAAATATATTTCTTCCTTACAATGAATCAAATACAGTGCATAGTATTGATGCAGAAGTTGATCAAATTTAATAATATTCATTCAGAAATTATCAGAGATAGAGCCAACTTTCAATGAATTAAACAGCACAAAGTTGTCCTAATTCCACACAAGATTTCATGTTGTTCTGTTGGTTATTCAATTTACAATGATTTTAGCCTATAGTATGTTAATATTTAATTGATCACTTCTAATATTTTATAAAATTACAACCAGGAGAGATAGAAAAGCAGACCTATGGCATAAACTGAAATTTAAATGAAATTATCAAGGATTATGGAACTCTGTTGCAAAATACTCTGTTCAGTGTATTCAGTATATTAAATCACAGGGGCTGATTCATTTCATATCCCAAACCAATTGCATCAGGGTGCAATCTAACCATTGTCACTTGTTCTTCAGGCTTCAATACAAATCTAGATTTCTAGTCTCCTGGTTTTCTTTTTCAAGAGGTATCACAGAATCACAGGATCACAGGAGTACAAAATGTTTATGGCTACAAGTGACAACACCCATCCCCCTTGAACTGCTGAGTGTTCCCTGTGCACTAACAGCAAATTCCTAACCTTTGTATTACTTGTTTATGATATATGCAGAGCTTCATCCAACTAAGATTTTACTGGCCAACGTAATGGAAACACAAGTCCACTTCATCATGGATTTAATTCTTTAAAAAAATTGAAGAATCTGTCTTTCACAAGAATCACAAGGTTGGAAACGACCTATAAGATCATCCAGTCCAACCGTCTCCTAAAAGACTTTGTAGGCCACTCTTTTAGATTTAGTTCCTCTCCTAGCTATTCTGATGTCACAAGTACACCAGGAAGCCAAGCTCCATTAGTATAGTTCTCTCCTATGAATTTTCCAAATCTATGACAAACCTTTCTTCTGCAGACATGGTGTTTATAAGTATCTGGGTTACCCAGGTTTAAAGAAGTAGTTCTACACAACTGGTTTTGGTCTGGTGGAAGGGGAATGGACAGTAAACTAGACTTAACTTGTCCCTTCATCAGGCCTGGGATTTCTCCTTCCTCTGTGTCTTGCTCCAATTTATAGGAGGGAAATGCGGTTATTTTAATATCTGTATACCCGGCAGGAGATTAACAAACAACGGTTCATATGTTGGTCCAACAGTTTATTATAAATCTTAATCAGGGAGACAGGGAAGGGAAGAAGGGTGATAGAAAAGATAGAAAAGAAGCAAGAATCGCATAAAACAGGGACAGTCACCACCAGGATCCAGTAACGGTCCCATTGCATGACGTTCGAAGGTCCAAGGCAGAAGCAGCAGGGAGGGGAGAGAGAGAAGCAGCATGACCGGCCCTGGGCAGCAAGCAGGTAGCAGGAAGAAGTCGCAGAGCCAATCCGGGAGGAAACAGCAGGACTCAGGTAGCAGGCCCAGGAGAGTCCGTCAGCATGCAGGAATTCTGTAGTGAGGAATCTGATGGCAGACACCTTTGTTCTTCTTCAGCATCGTGGTAGAGCGCAGAGCAAGTCCAGGAGGGAGAGAGGCAGTTCGTGAGGCTTCTCATGTCAGAAACCTCTTCTTCTTCGTGATGAATCTGTTGCCAGAAAACCTAAATCTCATTATTTATGTCTTCATTTTATCCTTCTTCTGCCATCATGGCATTCTTGGGTGCTTGGGTAAGAGTTACATGCAGCACCTCCTGAGATGGCCATCTTCCTCGAGATAAGTCCACACAAAAGACCGCCTCATGGCCATTAATCTGCAGCTTATCTTTCTCTCGTTGCCCCTGGCCTTGTCCATCTGTGTCCCTCAGACAAAGGATTTCACAACCCTTGCCCAGGACTTGCTTGGACGTGTCCATCTGTGTCCCCATTTGAGACAATGATGTAAAAGAATAATCTCTTACATCTGACATCATTCACTGCCACACCACACAGTTGGGTGGAGAGACCACTGCTGTTGGGACCACGGTCTTAGCCAAACCTGTGAAGTGATCTCAATAATTAAAATTAACCTGAAAAGTTACTGAGCTATAAAAAATAGCAACCAGTGAAGGGTCTTAATATTTGAAAACGGGACACATCACTGAGTCAAATTTATTTTTGAAATATGCTGCTGCAAACACAACTGCTGATAATACGAATACATTTTGCTGCTTCATAGCAAGGGAGCTGATATGCTGTGCAGTAGAAGAGTCTCAATTGCTAAATCTAGGTAGAGAATGAAGTACATTTGTGAGACGACAGGAGATGACACTTTCTTTGTGATAGAAACTTATTCTCAGATAGATCTGTCAATTTAGTAAATGCTGAATTGGCACTGTGATCAAGATGAGTGCTTGTTTCTTATGCTTCTTTCTCCTGGTCTGCAAGTAAAGCAGTGGCCTTCACCTCAGGCACTTCATTCATTAACTGAATAACCAATTGATAATGGACCATTGCATCATAATTCCTTAAATAATGATGTTATACTGTGTGAATATAAAGCAGCATTGTTTAGACATAGGTATATACTTATATTGAGATATACCTTACTCCTCATTTGCCATACGTAAAGGTTTTGGTGTTTGCAAATCAGCATTTTAAGGTTATTTCTCACTGATTTTTGAGTTTTTGTCAAATATTTCTTAATAGATTTAATGCTATATAATCAGTGAGCATTTGTCTTCTCCTAGCTGACATTCCAAACAATCTGGGTGATATACAGGCCTGGTTTCACTGAGCTGTTTTCCTTAGGTCACACTTCTATATTTCTCTTATAATTATTTTTCTGCAGTGAAACTGATCCAGTCTAAACCTAGTTTAAGGCAGTTCCACATAAGGAACTACCAGTTAAAACAAGTAATTAGTGCAAGAATTGTAACACTGAAGAGACAGCTTAAGCAAAAGACAAACAAGACTTCAGATGAAGGGAAGTTTATAAATTTGGAAAATCACTGATGGAGTTCTTCAAGGACTGGTTTTCAGACTGCTATTATTTGATATCCTCATTAATAGCTTTGAAACAAATATTAGAAGTGTGTTTATGAAATTTATTGATGACAAAAAGTTTGGAGGAGTTGTCTATATAGAAGTGAGCGGGATATCACACAGGAAGAATTAGATGACCTTGACAACTGTAGCAATAGAAGCTAGATCAAATTTAATAGTACAAAGTGTAAGGTCATGCACTCAGGGACTAATAACAAGAATTTCTGCTATAAGCTGGGAGCTCATCAGTTAGAAATAGTACAGGAGGAGAAAAAATTGGGTTTAATCAGACAGTCACATGATCGTTATCACTATTGGTGTGAAGCTACCATGACAAAGGAAAGTGTAATTCTACGATGTGCTGGGATGTTTTCCAGTATTTGTATAGAGTACCACTTGCACAAAGTCTTGGCAAGATTGCCTCTGGATTAGTACATACTATTTTATTGCAAGACAGTTGCATTTCAACTAGAATACTTAATTTCAACTAAAATACTGCAAATACACAGAAAACTTCTTAACTTCCTTAGCTTAGCAAAATAGAAGCTGAGCTAGTACAGATGTTATTTGTAAATACATAAAATCAGGAGAGCTATTTAAGAAAAAGAACAATAAAAGCTAATTAAATATACTAGAACAGTGGTAAAAAAATTGCATAATGCTTTTAAATATAAGGAGCATAATGTTCTGCAATAAAACTGATGAGAGACTATCTACATTTGACATCAAGCTCAAGAAGTTTACAAAGAAATTACAAGTTAAATTTGTCTACAGTGGTCAGGGATTTCTTCTTTTCCTGCCCAAAATCTTTAAAATATATTGCCAGAAATGTTTACTGTAACACCTCTCTCTAAACTGAATGTTAGCAATTTCATGGCTCAAATCCATTGCCAGTCACATCATGCTCTATTGAGAGGATTCAGTTAAATTTTTTTAAACCCTATTTCAATGAGAACAGTTATGCTGACAGTAATGTTCGGTTAATATCCTGAAAATATACAACTGTTTTCAGCCTATGGTCAAGCACTTTTGTAAGCACATACACAATATTTAGCTGCATTTATTTATACAGATATTGTGAAGACATTTGTAATAATAAAATATGTAATTTTCAATAAAACCCTATAGCTTAATTAAAAATGCTTTCAAATAAAATGTGTTAGAGTACTGAAGAATCAAATGCAAGATTATGTAAAAAGTTTCCCTGATATTTTGATAGGTAAATACCAAAGAGGGTTAATTTATATAAACTATATAAATTTCAAGGTGAACTGCAACCACATAAAGACTTCCATATCTAGACTATAATGACAACAATATCCTACAATATTTTTCTGTATTTCTAACTTCACATGAATGAATGAAGAAGAGACATCTTGAGGAGACTGCCCAATGAACTGAGTTGGACTCACATTAAGAGGCAGGAAAACAGTGACATATTTTTATTATTGCTTTAGGCATGTTCAAACAACCTAATTTATTTAAATCAGATGTATTTCCTCAATTCAGGCTTTCAAAAACAACAGCCTGACAGTTTGATATCTTGGATGAAGAGAAGACTTCGTTGCCACAGAAAAGATCTGGGTTTGGAAGCATTGCAGAATTCTTGCTCCTGGGACATAAAGAAGGCCATGCCTCATGTTATGCCAGAAATGAAGTATTCAAACTAATGGAATTCAGGGTTTTTCAATACTATTAAGAACATTCTTTGTGCTTATGACTGTAGGAATAGGAAGGGTGTGGAAAGGCAAGTAAGCCAACAAAAGGGAAAATAAATGAAAAAGCAGAACTAAATTTCAATACAGAATGAAGGAATAATGGAAATTAAAAAGCTCTGCTCTAAAAGGGATTCTGAAAAAGTCCAGCTGAACCTTTTTTTATTTGTCAGAGCTAGATGAAGAACAGTATATGTAAAGACACAGTTTACATCTCACATTTTCTTTAAATTCTCAATGATTGTACAAAAAATAGAACTCTTATATAAATAATTTTAAAATTAAGTTTATGAGAAAATAGGAAGTATGATAAACATGCAGAATGGTAAACAATATGATGATTTCAAAGAATCTGCGGATAATGTTCAGAGATCTACTTGAAATACAAATACAGTACAGACTTCCTAGTAAAGTATGCTTTCATTGCTTTACTGATTAAGGTATACATTCTTAGTCTTGAAATCCAAATTCAGGTAGATCTTGGAAAAATATAATTTGGATATTTCTCTTTCTTCATTGTTTTTATTAACTGATTTTTTTTTTAAGAGAACTATATTTCTCTGATAATAGAATAATTTCATTGTGTCACCTCAGCTGTCTTATATTTTCTTCTACTATTGCATTGTATACTTTTCAGACTAGGGGAAACAGGGAAATTATGTATGGTAAGCAATTAAGACTTAGAATTTTCAGTCTGTCATGGAAAATTATGGAAGAAATTGTATTTTATTTGAATCTTGCCGGTGTATAATGTCATTTGTCTATAGTCCACCTGTCTATAATCCACTGTAAAAGGTAAATAAATTTCTTTTTTTCTTCTTCTCTGATCTGATACTTCACTCTTAGGGAATGAGAAGACAAAAATACTACCAGAGTGATAGGTGGTACCACTCCTACATTTTATTTTTAACACTTAACATGGGGCAAATTACCGGTATATGCTTTCAAAGAAAGTTTACTGGGAGCCTGCAAAACTTGCAGGCCTGTGTCAACCATCTCAAGTGCCACATGTTTTAAGAACAACATTGTGACTCTGGAAGAATCATGAAGTATTGTCTTTTGCAAGGACTTGGTGGTCTGGGAATAACAAAGCTTGCAAACTAACAAAACTAATGCGATGGAGATTTTATATATTTCAGAACATAAACTTGGAGAGACCCCTTTGGATTCTTGAATACATCAAGACCCAGTAAAAGTGCCAGCATCTATGTTGCAACAAGAACAGCGGTTACAGCTTTCCCAGAAGATATTAGGGCTCGTATTCTTAACCACAGCAGGAAGAATGCAATATCACTCTGAGTACTGGTTTGTATAAATCAAACTGGAATAAACACAGCAATGCTGGGTGCAGGCAGTGTTAAAAGACAGTCCATACAAATTTGTGCAGAAGAAGAAGACTTCTTCCAAAAAGATGGACAGCAAACAGAGATACAAAGCTGGAGAAAACAAAAAAAAAAAACAAAAACAAAAAAAAGTAGGGAAAAGTAGGGGAAAAAAAAAGGAAAAAAAAAAAAAAAGAAGAAGAAAAAGAGGAAAAAAGAGGAAAGGGAAAAGAAAGAAAATGAAAGACACTTCTAAAGTGTAGAGATGCTTCTGAGAAGTGCAAATTGATAAAGAGGATGGAAGAAGTTAGAAAGAAAGAAAGAATAGAAAATTCAGTTCTAGTAAGCTGGGTAACTGGATGTTTAAAATCATAAAGAAGGAGGATCTTAAAGAAATTCTAGAATTCCCAGAATGTAAGAAAAAAAGAAGAAAAAAATATATAAGACAATATATTTTCTTGTAATAATGGAGATTACTCTGTTCTAGATTAGCAGTTTTTGTTTGTTCACAACTTGAGTTTTAAGAGGAAAAATTAAAAGGATTTTTAAAAACAGTGGAAGTATTACTAATTATGTCTAGAATGTTTAGCTTTACTCTGACTTTATTGTTTTTAAAGATAGAAATTAAAGGTCACAGTGAATAGGGGCTTTTATATTATTATTTGTAAGAGCTTCTTTGGGATGTTTTTAATATTTTTTGTGTAGATGTCTCCAGATGAAGTTCAGTGGACATGCTACCCGTGTTGTAAAAAAGTTAAACCCAAGAAATCTTTTATAAACACTGTTGATAAAGTTATATCACTACTGGAAAAGTTGATGATTATGTTAATTTTCATTGTTTTACAGCAATTACACTAAACTATGCTAATTCAGTGCCACTGTGTAATAAACTATACTCTACAGTCATCTTTAATCTTTAATGATAATTAAGAAAATATAAATACAGTATTGCAGATCAGTTCATCCTGCGTGACTTTGGCAAATGTCTTCTATCAAAACTGGAAATGTTATTTCATAAAAGCAATTCTGTTTTAAGATTATGTTTATATGAAAATATCCATAATCAAGTTGTTAGTACTGAGCTCTAAATTTAAAAAGTTTGGTTTTGATATAAATTCCGTTTTAGAAAATATTATCTCCATAAATGCGTTGAGCAAAATATTACAGTGGCTAGCCTATTGCCAAATGTTGATTCTCATTTGATCAAACAGTAGACTTGTCACCTGCAAAAGAAAAAAAAAAATTAAAAGCATTTGAAAACATACATATAAGTGTAAAATAGCTGAAATTATAGTATCTGAAATTGATTATTCTATGAAGTGTGGCTTTATAAAAGAAGAATTTAGGATGCATTCTAAGTATCCAGCTTATTATTGCTTGAAAATGTTAGCAGGCATTTCTAAGGTTACTAGGGTAGTTTGTCAGTTTTTCCTTCAGTCACATAAAGCCTTCATTAATGGCCAGCACGAATTAGACCTTCCTGTAGGCAACTTGAACTCAAGTATGGACTTTTATTAAGGATTTTATAATTGAATGAACAATTTTAATTTTTTAAAGCGGAGTAGTTGTTTTTCTTTGCATTCTTTCCTCCACTTTGCTTCTCTGATCCTGAGGTGTTACTTAGGGGCATAATTAGCATACATTCAGGGCTAATGCCAAAATACTAGATTCAAAGCCCTGATTATATTTTCCTTTTATCTATGTATTAATTTTGTTTTTATGATCATGAAGAACGAGAGACAATTAAACACCGAAAGTTTTCAGAAATGCACGATGATGTAAAAAGAGTCTATATGTGTTCTGCAAAAAAAATGAAAGCATGCTAATACATAACTCAGAACTGTCCTCTACGGCATATGAATAAGACTTTGTGCTTTACTTTGTTTTCATTATAGTAATTAATGATCTCGAGCTGATGAGTAAAATTTTTGTTTCTGCTTTCAATGTTTATATCTTGTATTAACATCTTTTCTGATCATTGGAAACAACAATCAATAGCACAGTATGTGGGAATTAGTAGGAGGAAAAATATCAAAAGCAGGGGTATCTAACAAAAAAAAAAAAAACCACTCAAAGTTTCTCCCATATTCCAGGTAATTTTTAGATAAGTTAATTGTCCATTTACATCTCAAAACAGATAACTTCCTCAGTAGAGAAATCATGAAAACAATAATAGCAATAATGAAAAAGCTGTGCTTGTTGAGTCAAAAATGTGAAAATATTTGCTGCACCAACTGCTTCTCAGCAAGACTGAAAAAAACACCAGATATGTACTGCTAATGGTAATGACAAAACAAAGATTGGAATAGCCAAGGGTATATTTAGTATGAGTGGAGATGACAGCAGAACTTCATAGCATTCTATACTCAGTTTGTTAAAACAATGGAAAAATAAGAATCTATTGCTGAACATGATAAGAAGTTTATAGTCTTTTCTGAGTCAAATGTAACCAAACTGTTTTGATTTACTGTGTTCTGTATACTTGATGCTGTTATCAGTTAAATCAGAGAGAAAAAAAAAGTCTCTTTTTCAGATCTTAAGAAATCAGATAATGTTTGTGAAATAGATTTTATTTTCAGGACACAATCCTGATTTAACATAAATTACATCTTTCCGTGCGGTAGTTTTCTCTGAAGTTTCTGTTGGATAACGAAGCTCTCAATTCCTGTGATAAAACATAGTATATTGTTCCTGTGAACTACTAAGATAGATATGACACTGCTGTCCTTTCTTCTATGCCACTCGTGTCAAATCTAAAGAAAATTATTTCCATGGGAGTCAAGTGGCCCATGTTTATTTACCTATCAATCTATCTTTACAAGAAAACTGCAGTTGGGTAATTAATATCTGTAAGGACTTTTGAGGAACTTGATTTCTTAGAGTAACAGAAAAATATTATTTCACCAGGCAGTTATAGTCTATAAGCACCAATTACTGCAGCTTTTGTTAGAACAGTACACAGCTTCACAGTGTATGGATTGAGATCCATAACAACATCTTTACATTTAGTGGCACTGTGAGTAAAAATGAGGACATCAGTATTTTGTACCAGGAGAGAATCAATTACCTTTTTCAGTTTACTTTGTAGCAAAAAATAAGAAACAAATTCCTTGCAGGTTCAGAATAAATAAGAAAGCATTTTTCCTGAAGACAATTCAACTAAAGAACTTTCCCAATGATCAGTGGCACATGAGGAAACCCACAATTTCACCGGAGTTAGCACTGACAAGTATACAAATGCAGAAGGCACAAGGTGGAGGAGAAAAGGGAGAAGGAAAGGGAAAAAAGGAAGGAACCAAGATATTCTACAAATTCAAGCTGTGTTTGGGCCTTCTTGAATGTCTCCATTCGACATTTGAACACTTAAGGACTTCCATTTATACCACCACATTACTTGCACATCCTCGTGCTTACAAAGCTTTCTATTAAGTTGGTAGACTTCTAAATACAGACATGGATATAGATATACTTATATATATGTAATTGAAAGGTAAATTATAGCCTTTGTTTTCAAATTGCTTGGGCATAACATCATAGACATTTTTTATAGCATTATTTCCTTGGAAGTCATCAGTTTCTGCCCGTTTTTACTGTAACTTATTCAAGTCTAACCTTTCCTTGAAATCTCATTTTAAAATAATGTTTATATTAATGGCCTATTAACAGGCTGTCATTTAAAATAAGGTTAAATGATTAAAAAGTAAGACCAAGCTTAAACCATTGTTCCGAAAAATCTTTCATTTATTGCATTCCTTGTGGCTATTTAAAGACAAAACTGTACAGTTAGAGGATAAATTGCCAATACAGTAGCCTGTTGTATCATTATGATGAAAATTGTACTGAAATTTGTAATATTAATTAAGCTTTATCTGGGATTTTTTACTTCTGATGCAAAAGTTGCTTTTATTGTTGTTTCTTCAAAGTTATGTAATTAATTAAATGTGACATTTAAATGATATATTTCCAGTGCATCTTCATTTTGTTTTGATACTCAGAAACTAGATAGAGACTATTTAGTACACTGAGGAAATACTTCAGTATGGAGAGGATTGAGTGATTCCCATTAATTTTAATGGGAGTTACATAGATAAATCTCTGTTCTGAAATTTGCATGGAGTTGATATCAATAGAATTTACTGTTGCCAATTTTGGACTCTGAAACTTTGTTCCTCTTTACCTGCACCTCTGTAAAGTTCCTGAAAGGAGCAGTGGAGGGAGTACTATGAAATATATAAAAGGAAAGTATAAGAAGTCTGTGGTATGTTTTCAAAGGTAGGAAAAAGCATTTAATATCAAATGGGAGTAAAAGTAGTTTTAAAATTATACTCTCCTTAAAATCTTTGAAATCGTAATCTCCCTAATCGTAGTGCATTTTCTACATAGTATATAGATGTTTTCATTTTTATTTTTTAAGTCATGTAAGAAATGTGTATTGATACTGTAGTCTGACTTCAGAGAGTGTATCAAATGGACATTCATTTATACAATTAAGAACACGAAAATATCCAGAGACTGTACTTAGAATTTAACTTTCATGTATAAATACCACTGCTGGATTTCTGTGAATTGCAAGTAGAAATGGTTTCAAACTGAATTCATCCAGCATCTCTAAAGAAATGTGAGGGGATCTCTTTTGTCAGAGAAAAACAGAAATTACCATTTTTTTAGTTTTCATAAGTAAGCACTGAACATGTAAAGACTTCTAGAAAAAGAAAAAGTTAAAGAAAGAAAAATAGAAAGGAGGAAAAGACAAAAAAAAAAAAAAAAAAGCCTAGGAAAATAATTGCACATGTGAAAATAAATACTTGTGTGCTAGCTTTGGGTTCTGTTCCTTCCATTATCTCTACTGAGATCAGTGGAACTAAACTTAAGAATGAATAAAAGCAGTAAACAGTATGAAAAAAAAGATCAAAATATATTTTTTAATCTTACGCAGATTTTAGCCTTTTGACTCAATGAGCATCTAATATGCTTTGAGAGTTGCTCAGCACTGCCAAACATACCATTCAAGTGTTCCTTTTTGGCAGTGTTGTATGCAGCTTGTACTTATTAGATAGGCAGCTATTTGAGTTGATTAGCTACAAACGTTTCATGAAAAAAAAAATAATTGCTCATTCACTATAAATATATGTAGTTTTCCTCACCACTTGCTGACTCAGCTTCACTTGTGGTCTGAAGGATGAAGTCATATGGGCTCTCCATATTCTTGGTTTAATTTGTGCTGGTGAGAGGAATCAGAACAGCTGTCATCTCTGGCTTGTCCTTGTTCAGTTGTACTGCTATGCAAGACAGAGCATAGAGAATCCCTCCACTAGTCAGTCACCAGCAGACTCACCTTTTGAGTTGGCATACCCAATTGTTACCTTGCTCTTCCTACAGTCTACAAACAAAGGGGTAGGAGAGGAGGAGGCAGCAGTGGTGTGCAGTATGTTGACTATAAATAACTGGCAAACAGCTTAAGAATGAGTGCTGACTGGCACAGGTAAACCTGCAACCCAAGTCAGAACTGGAGCATAGACTGACTTCTTGACTATATCTCTTCCCAGGAAACCCGTGGAAATAGAGCTCAGAGAATTTTGCTGATTTTGTAATCCAGTGTAACTGATCGTGGTCTTGTGGAGGGCTCTTTGAATACACTGGGCACCTCCAAGAAGCAGAAATTACAAGTGACATAACTTTTTACTGGAACAGTTAAAAGATCATGGTCCTGATTTTCATACTGACATTGGGACTGTAACTATTTTACCGGTTTCTTTTTAGCTCACTAATATTCCCAGGTAATATTCTGATCTAGGATGCTGTTAAAACACAGTCATAGCCTGGAAGAAATGAGAAGGAAGCAGAGAATTACTTGACTCCCAGCACCTAACTAATGAGTTCACTCTTCCAGCAATCTTTCTCATTACAGAGGGAAGTTTAGTTTTACTACTGCCCCTTCTGCTTCTTTAGGACATATACTTGGAAGGGTTCCTGCTTCAACTCTTCTGGCTTCTTAAAAACAACAAGTATACACATCATTCTCTTGATAAACTCTGAGTATGAATAGCTCGATGCACACATTTTTTTTAAGACCTGGTTTTTGATGCAACAGGTTCTACTGACACTCCTTTACATGAAAAGCTCTTGAAAATAACTGGCAGGGGTCTGGGGAGACAAGTGCTCAGCACTTGGAGGTAATGCCCGTTATATAGATTTAGAAGGATGGCTACTGTCAAAGGACCAGCCACAATAAAAGAATTATTTCTACCCACATTTGGAGAGAGAACATACTCAAAAATATAATTGTTTATATTTATATTTATTACACGTAATAGATTGCATCAGGCATGTAGGAGAAAATCAAACATATCAAACTATGGAGCCATTGAATGTCACATGAAAGAATGTGGTTTAGTATAAACTCTGTCTTTGCTGTGAGCCAAAACACAGGTGCTTATAAACCTAAACTTATTTCACTACTTTCAGAAAACTCCTTTCAGATAAATATGTAATAGCATAGCCTTTGCTATAATGAACAGATTAAATATACAGAATTTTCTGAAGAGAATCCAAATGCCAATGTGTGTTCCTCATGCACATGCTTAGTTTGGTATTTGTTGAAGGAAAGACATACATAGGGAACAAAGCAAGGTACCCTTGATATTTAGCTATTTATTTGCCTTCAGCAGGATGCTTGAAAGGTAACAGAAGTAACCCTTAACCTAAAATAAGATTTTGTAAGTAGTGAGAGTTCTGAAAATATGTATATATATTTATTAATAACATTTTGGAAGATCATGTGTAACTTGTACCAAACACGTGGAAGCAGGAAAGGCAGGAAAGGAATTCAAAAGTACAAATAGTACCAATAAAAATAACTAAATAAATAAATAAAGAGATGGAGACATAATAAAAATTAACTGAGAGGAGGACAAAAGAGAACAGGTCTTAACCTCTGTTGATGTGCCACAGAATAATCTGACCTGAGGAAGCGTGGTCTGATTTTTAAGAGACCAGTATTTATGAGTGAGTCAGAGCAGCTCAAAAGTAAGGTAGGACATCTTAGTACAAAGCTTATCATCCAGTGACTCCCCTTGCTTTTACTGTCTAGTGGAAACTGCTGCATCTCTCCTCTCCAATGACACACAGCAACAACTGGCAAATGTTTTTGCACAGGCTGTCAGATACTGTAACTAGGATTGTTAAAATGGAAAAAATTAGTTTATATGGCAGTTGATATGGTATCCAGCTACTGCACAAGCAAGTCATTAGTGCTGTATTTTAACAAAATGAGATTGTAATTAGGTGCCTTTGATTCTACAGGCAGAATGAGTTGCACATTTCTGGCTGCTGTTCCCAAAGCGTGACATCAGAGCAATCAGCAATAGACTGTCATTCTCTGTTCAGCCCACATTTTTACTCCATTACTAACTCACAACTAGTCTCTGGGCAAGACTGGATTCTCAGTCATCAGTGAGCAATAAATATCTCTGCCAAGGTTGATAAGATTTCACAGACACGTATAGTACTTTTTATCTTGTTCCTGTTTTTCAATTTCACAAGCTGTCTCTGTGTTGAAGTTGTATCTGGATTGCTGTTGACTTGTGCCTGCTTTGCCTCGGTAGGAGCTAACAGTCCCCCTTTGTTCTAGCTGCCTTGACCAGAATAAGACAGAATGACTTAGTTTCACTCCACCAAGTAGAAAGATTGTCCAGAATAATCCCCAAACCCAAAATTTCCACTTATTGCCATGACCCTATATGTCTTTGAGTGCAGACAAATAGGGTAACCTACTTCTCAGTTTGGGCTGTGGTCAGTGCAATTCAGTTGTAGAATAGGGAAAACATGCAGTTCTGTGTTTTTAAGTTACCTGTACTCTCTTTCTCTTGGAAACTGAACAGAATCTTACTATTCCATTGACTTTAGCACGTAGAATAATTTCAAAATTGAGTCCAGAATCTGGAGCTATACATCCCAAAATGGAGATTAATGACTACATTCAAGAGCTATTCCCCAAAATATGTGGTATTACCATAGGACATAGCAAATGATGTGTGAAATGAGACACCTTTGCCGATTGGCAGTGCACAAAGAGGATAAAGAGAATGACATGTAATTATTACTGTGCTATTAGCTGCGTTATTCAGCCTACACAAAGGCAGAAATGTCCAATAAATTCAAAAGATTTAGGTTATCATTTTTCAAGAATAAATTTGTTAGAAATTTATTTTTAACAAACTGCACCTGAACTTTATTTTGGACATGAGAGGGGTCCCAAAAAAAAGGGGGGGCATTTTAAATTAGTCCCCTCAAAGGTCATCAGCTCATTCCCCTTTAATTTCAGAAACTCGGGCAACATTCAGGTGTACCAGGGTAAGCATAGGAGAGTAGCCATGATGTTCATAAAGCTTTGAGAGGACTGTGGACGTACATTTTTCTGTCAATGTAACAGTTGCAATACTACCTCGTACAGAAAGAAATGAATACAAGGTATTTCTGACAAAGCACAGATTAAGAATTAGCTAAAAATCATTTTCTAACTTTATGAATAAAATTCTTTGTGGAAAACTATGGAGATTACATCACCCATCTGACAAATAAAGTGCTAGTAAAACATGTTAAAAGTAACTGAAGACAGTGCATACACCAGGGCCCAACCCCAGTGTTGTAAGCTTCTTAAAGAAAACATCAATAAATTCAAAAAGCCCTTCATATTTTACAAGATATATGTCAGAAAAATCAGAATCTCTCCAGTTCTGGAATATGAACAGTATTATTATATGAACTGCTTCACAAAGGTGAAATGAAGTTACATGTGCAGAGCAAATTGAAGAACAGTAATTCTTAAAGTTTTCTTTTCTACATGGTCAACTAATTTTTTTATCTTTCTTTGAGTTATGCATCTTCTAATGGTTTAATTGATAAACACACAATGAAAGTTTGTTTTATGATATTTTTATTAAGAAAAAAAATCTACTACATTGCATTAATGCTCATAATTTCAATTCATTAAGAGTTGGTCAACAGGCGATCAGAATATACCTTAAAATGAAAATTGTTATTGACTCTTTTCAGTGGTCATCAGGGATCAGCTCTAGGCCCTGTGCTGCTCAGTATTTTCAACAGTGATCTGGAGGTGCATTGGAAATTACCATGTTAAGGATGAAAGGCAGGTAAGTAGTATATAACACTCGTCTCAGGGAAGAAGAGATCTCTTAACAAGCTAGGCCCATTAAAAATAACAATAATAATTAAAAAAAAAAAAAAAGAGCATTTTGGAAGTGATGAATACAAGCTTGTGCATCAATACAAAACAATTTCACTCCCCCCCCCCAAAAAAATGGTATATTGCTTCAAAATGCATCAACTCTGCAAGGATTTATGGGGCATAGTGTACTAGCAATTCAACATGACTACCTACTGTGAAACTGCATGAACAGAGCTAATATAATCTTTGAATCCTGATGCAACCGTTGGAATATTTCCCATAGTTCTGTTGTCCATATTTTAACAGAAATGGTAGAAGGAAATAAAAAGTTGCAGAACTTGAGAGAGAAAGAAAATCATTTTCTGTGATTAACTGATTATCAAAAAAGAGGATTGGGAGCAACTTGGTTAAAGTTTATAGGTCATGCGAGAAATACTTATATCCAAATCTTATTTATCATGAAGGGAGAATAAAATAACAGCTCCACCCACAAAAATTCTGGGGAAAACTGACAAATCAGATGTAGAACAGTTTTCTAATAGTGAAAACAAATGTTGAAATGTATTTCCCACAAATTGTAAGTTCTTGCTATTGGTATATCTTTAAATTATGATATGAGTTAGAGTTTCACCAAATATTTGTTGCTTTTTAGTTAAATAATAGCTTTATGGTGCTCCACACTGGATAAATCAAAAAGATTAAGGGTCTTCAACAATGCAGCAAAATAGCTGACGTTAGATTCCAGAAATCCAAAACACAATAGAAAAAGTATGAAAAAAATAGAAAGAAATTAGAATGATCTATTAAAAATTACACTGTCTGAAGATCTGAGGCCTGACTTGGGGCTTTTGTTATACTTGTAAGTGAGGATCTCTGACTCTAGACCATATGCTCTACTGTGGTATGTATTGCATAGCTATGGAAAATGTCTTAATGTAGGTATTTTTCATTCGCATAAAATTGTCTGTAGGAATTTATATCCCAGCTGGTATGATGTTATACAGAAACAATATCATGTGTTGTTCTGCAAGCTGTGCATATGCTTGGTTTCTGAGGCCAAAAATCAGGATGTGGTTTGAAGAAAAGTAGGAGGAGTCAACTAGTAAAAGTGTTATACCATATGACAACCTCAAAAAAAAAAAAAAAAAAAAAAAAAAGTAAGAGCCTATCAGTTGTGAAAATATATAGCAGAAGCAGAGACTGCCTTTCCTGCAATAACTAGAGATCTGCTGTGCATATGTGCCCACTCGCATACCACTGCAGTTCTGAAAGCACAGCATTGCAACCTGTTGTTTTGTGTAGTCTAAACATCCATAACAATACAGCAAAATCACTGTTCGTAATGTAACCAGATACTTTGTGCCAGTATGGATTTTGATATATTAATGACCAAGCTAGTTATTAAGAATACAAAATGGCTTCCATGTCTGAGACAGCAGACATGTAGTATGACAAGTCATACTACATACACAGAGGTCGATCTGTAGACTTGTGGATGGAGAATAGAATTCTAAAAATCATCTGTTAGAGGGTAATGATCTGTAGGTTGCTTTAGGGCATTTTAGAGACGTCAGAAGAATAGGACTAATGACTTGGAAAGTAACCAACTTCTAAAATGTTTAACATACCTCTTCCTCAGGTCAGTCATGCACCTGTTCAAGCCTGAAAATAGTTTACTGAAGAACCTAATATGACCAAGTGGGAACAATTTTTTTATCCCTAAGTTAATATAATAAGTCCCCACAAGTATTTTAACTTGTCTCAGAGATTCACATCAGACTGAAAGCAAACTGTTTCTATCTCAGTAAGTATATACGATACAAGAATTAAAAAATAATAAAATGTAAAGAGCTTCAAAAGCTATTTTTTATACCTGTCTACTTTTGATATATTAGCTAGTTCAAACAGTAGGAAAACTAAGTTTCTTGGGGAAACCACAGCATTTGTATTTCCCTGTTTGTTTTCTACATTTATTTCTTGAAGTGTGTTGAAATTTTTAAGCTCCATATGAACACATTTAGTAACATTAATTTCTCTAGTATGTTCAATCAAGTTTTCAGTAGTTCCTTTTTTTTTAATTCCATGTTTTCTGACTGTGTGATTAATGTAAGTGAATAAGTAATCATGAGATGGAATGAAATTCTGCTTCCTGAACTTACGTAAGTGCTGCAATTAAAGTAACTTGAAATAGTAACATGATTAGACTATACGCAAATTAGGCATTTTCACCACTGAAACACGAGTCCAGAAGATGCCCCTTAAAAACTTAAACCACTCTGAATTTAAATAAAGGTAGGTAACACATGAAAGGTTATGTTCATGAGTTACTTTCTGTTTTAATCTTTACCTCACCAGCAATCCTAACACATCCTTCTGTATCATATAATAATACAGTTATAATGTAATAGTTTCTCCTTTTTTTCTGTAGGACCCAATATCTTCAATGGCATCTGACAAGCATATATCAGTGATATGACCTGCACTTTTGCTGTAGGCTGGTGCTTAACCTGGCAAATATGCAGGTAAAGGACATCTGTGTCACTTTGCTGATGATCTCAAAAGTAAAATTCTGCGTTCCTAATTTGGATGTTCTTATAAACCATTTTGGTTCTGTCTTTGATTAGTTGTCTTTCCTACCCTAAATTTCAGATTCAGGCACAGATGATTATTTTTTTTTTTAATATCTCTTGCGTCATAGACTCTGGCCATTTTTCAATGCCAGAAAACCTTTCAGAGCTTCACTGAAAGAACCTAAAGCTACAGGCAAGGCTAGGGCATGGTTTAAATCTCAAGAGAAAAAAATCTCAGCCACACTGCTACGGGCCTATTTTGAGAGTAGGCATCGATTCCAGTATTTTCTGTAGAGATAACTTTTAGTTTTATATAGGTTTTGTACAACTTTCACTAATACCCTGCTGATATCCTTTCATGTAGTCCAAACGTGCAGTCACCAAAATTGTTGAGAGGAAATTCACAGCGATCCAAGTCTTGTCTTGTTCTTTCAAGAAATATTCTCTTTATTTATAGAATCTGAGAAAATCTACAGCAAATAAACTATTGTTACTATAGTCCTATATAACTGCAATGTGTGTGGCTAATATGCCCATGTTGCAGAAGAAAAATTTAGGTTATGCCAGAAGCACAGTGCAAAATATTCTGGGCACTTCACTGTCCTTGTTGCTCAAGTACAAACCAAGGGGAAAGTATTGTTTCTTTCTAAATAATTTTACCTTGGCAGTGTCTACCTCTGCTCAATCTCAGAAAGAGCCCATGACCATTTCCTATGGATCTGGGAACTGATCAGCAAACCACAACCATCAACACAGAGATCTCTGTGCACTTTCCTTCCTTGCAAAATCTTCTGTGAACTCAACAGAGTTGGTGGTTACCAACTGATGCAGGATTCTGTAGCCTTGCCAATGTTATGTTTAGGAATAACAGATAGTATAACAAACAGAAAATGACCAGGCTCTTTAGAATTAGTGTTGAAGTCCTGCTGTCCTCACTTCAGGATCAGTTCATATGGTTCGATGAACCTAATATCTGTTTGAGAATGGAGTACTGGTGTGAGTACCCAGACAATATATCTCAACTTATTGCTCCCCAAAAGAAAGCTAGTTCCTGCCCATGAGGCAACATGAACGCTGTGTTAAACGTAGCACAGTAAGTGGAGATAATCAGGAGAGTAACTTCAGAAGCACGGTCCTGATCTGAAGACATTCATGTATATGTCCACTTGAAAATATGATGCAACCAATTTTTCTCTGTTTATCTTTTCTAGATAACCTCTTCAAGGCTGTGGTATTATCATTACCAATAAGTGTTACTGTGCTGGAAAGTATCAACTTGTTTATTTATGGGGAAAAGCTACGTCATTTACATATTATTTGACTCAATCTCAATTGCTTTAATGGTAAGGAGTCTTCCAGTAATATCGTTTAGCAAACAGGCTTGAGATGTTGGCCAGACAAAGATGTTAGGTTTATTAGCTGAAATGGGAAATACACGCCATGCTAAGTATGTTTTTGTGATGGTGACAGAATTCCACTGATCACAGGACCTCCTAAAAGAGAATTTTTTATTTGCAGAAACCATCCTTCCTGTCAGTCATAGGAGACATACATATTCCACACGTGATACCAAAAATTAGCTCATTAAGCAGTTAAAAAACAAACAACCAATAAGAAAATATATCTCAGAGAAGCTTAAAGCTGCCACCACCACCTTAACAAATGAGCTCTTTCAAGAGGTGTAGCCAAAATTTTCTTCTATCTCAAAAACATGAAGTTTAACAGGCAACTTTTAAGTACACTGTGACACACTTTTCTATTGTATTGTGAAACATCTGAATATTGCACAACACTAGACTGAAGTAGCTGTAATGCTTACTTCAGCTTGTTACTTACAAGCAGGAGAACTAAGAGAGATTAAATGCCCCACACAGTTTTGCCATGCGATAGCAGCATAAACAGCCTCTGAGACAAGTCCTTCAGTCTGCCTTAATCACCATGTCAAATGACAGCTTTCCTCTTTTTGTTTATAAGTTTTAAAGTTTCTTTTAAGTTCCAAACATTTTTAAGGAAATCAACCAACTTTTCTGTTTGCTTGTTTGTTTGTTTATATGTTATCCTTATTGTTTGAGTTGCTCTTGTAGTTTGGAATACAAAAATATTTCGAGCTGCATTTATTCATTTCTGCTGTATAACTTTGACTTCTCAGTGCTTCATCTCTGAATGAATAAAGGCACTATTTGTGCTTTCTCTTAATATCACCATTCATATATCTTGGTAGAGAGTACTTTGATAACAATACATTTCTGGAAATCAGACTGCTTGTTGCTAAATTCAAGCTCACATTCAGGAAAATATGTCTAAAATGGGGTGGGGGAAAATGGCAGTGC
The DNA here is from genome assembly GCF_026119805.1 of Tympanuchus pallidicinctus. NCBI lineage: Eukaryota > Metazoa > Chordata > Aves > Galliformes > Phasianidae > Tympanuchus > Tympanuchus pallidicinctus. Next base: position 47,017,562 of record NW_026294769.1, read on the forward strand.
AGCAATAAACAAATATTTGCCTAAATTCATAAACAATAATGTTAATGAAATGCTCAGTTGAAAGTCTGATAAAAACAGTAAAGGATCAGTCATCACAGGAATCAATAGTTTTCTTTACATCATAAATTCCAAAATCCTAACCAATTAAAGGTCATTCCTTTTCAGAACATAAAAATCTTAAAGAGGGTCAGAGATTTGTCTTGCAATCTCTGATGGTCCCTTTAAGTAATCATTCATGGTGAGGAATGACAGCAGCATCCCATCTTCAACGTTCCTCTGGTAGTACAAAAATCAGATCATACAATAAGAAAAGGAAAATAAAACAAGAAAGCAACCAATTAAATGCTTCTGCCCAAAATATGTGCTTTTTCCTTATAGACTTTTTGAAAAACTTAGTGGTTAAAAACAATAAGTAACAGAGTGACCTTTGAACAGCGTGTTCTGCGATTTAGGCATGTAAATAACTTTTCCTCTTCGAACTTGAGAATGAAGGCTACAGTTTGCTCTGCCACCACTCATGGGGCTTTGTCTGATGACACAAAGGTAGGAGCTTTGAGTAAAATGGAAATGTCAGTTGCCAGAAGCATAACCGTGAGCAAATCCTGGTAAGAGAGGTCTCTTGGCCCATCACAGGTCGCCTGCCCATGTTTGTACCTTTCCTCGTGGCGGGGGCTGCTTCAGCACTGCTGCTACTGTGCCAAATCTCAAGTTGGCAATACAATTCACAGTGTTTATGCACATAATTAGAGGTGAAAGAAGCTTTGAAGTACACAGCTTGTTAAATTCCAGTAAATAAGTTACTGAATATTTTAGGAGCTTCTGACCACACAGTTCACAATTAGCATGCCCATTTCAGCATTAAAAAGGTACCTAGGAAAAGAAAACGTGTGTATAAGTACAGAAATATCAGAATAAAGCACTTAGAATAAATAATTAATACTAATTGAGGTTATGCAACCATATATTTTAATCATCAAAGATGACTAAGGCTACAAATTCTACTTTATTGACAGGGATGCATTTCTTAAGTCACCATTTAAAATGGATTTTTATGGCCTGTTTTAATAATCAAGAGGCAAAAATGTGCTGCACTGCATGGACATGCCGAAGATACGAGTTAAATGACCAAGACTGCTCTCTAGCTCCCTAGGCAAAAAAGCAATAGAACTGTTATCGAGGCAGAACAAAGAAAGAGATATCTTATTATCTCTGTAAATCTGCAAGTAAAAAATATGAGAAAATGTATCAGTTACTCTAAACAAGAAAAAAAAACAAAATTAACAAACTCTCAGTGCTCACAACACATTATGAGTTAACAATATAAGTCTATATAAATAATGATCATCATAATTTTGCTCCATAATGCTACTTCAGCAAAAGTACTCCCAGGAAACATGTTTTGTATCCAAACAAACATTCTCGAAGATTCATCTTCATCAGTGAAGACACTTTCTTCACTACTTCACTACTTCACAAGATTATACTTTTACTAGATTTTCTTCATGTTCCTTCATAGATTACTGACCAAAATTTTTTATTAACAATAATACAGCTTCGATTTAAGAGCTCTTAAAACTGCTTAATATTTTAAGAAATATAGCCTAAAACCTTTTTTCTATCTAGTGGCATGTGTCAACTATGTGCAATATACAATGAAACCTGATTTTCATATATATTCTTATTCTACCACAGTTGCACCATGAAGTTTCCTTAACAATACAAAAACATGTTGAGACATGATTCTGCTGTAAATAGAGTAACTTCTTGTATTTCTGCACTGGCATGAGAGAGAGTTTCATATTCTTATACCTTACATACATTTTCTTCCCTAACAATGCTGATTTATGAACATCTCTGAGGACATAGATTCTAGGACCAAGAAAAGTGGACAGAATATCAAGACAAGATGAAAATTGCAGTTTTTAGCTACAGCATACTCAGAAAAAGAAAACACATATTCAAAGATTTACTTAAGCATACATATATTTTTTAAAACTACTATTTCATAAATAATTATGATTTTATTTGAAAAGTGAGTAACAACACTAAGGTAATTTCCAACCAGCAATAAGAATTTGAAAGGTTAACTTAATCCAATGTAAAGCAATTTGAGACCAGAATATTCCTCAGGAGGATTTCTACAGTGATTATTTGAAAATAGCACACACACCAACACACACACACACACACACACACAAACAAAACAAAAGAAAACAAAAAAAAAACAAAAACAAACAAAAAAAAAACCCTAAAGATTTCATTTTTAAAACATTCCCGAGAGAAATTCTGGCCATGAAAGATGGAGAATGTTAAGCAATAGTAACTGAACTTCTGTGAAGTAAAAAAAGGAAGCTCCTATTCTGTAGCTTTCTTATCTGATCTGGAAAGATTCCAATTCATAATTGGAAGACTTATTTATTTGGAACTGAACATGTAGGAGTCTTTCAGATCAGTGTGAAAATATCCTACAGTCCTCAAGTTTCTTATTTTTTGTTTCCATCACTCACTTACCTATACTATTCTATGTTGATCTGTTTATTCCCACATGGAAATGACCAGGAATACAGTGAGTCCACTTTTTCTTTTTTTCCTTAAGTTATCCTGCATATTTTTGGATCAGGCACATTTTTATTTAAGACTCTATATCTTATTCGCATCTGTCAACAAAAAATGCACATCGCAGTCACACACCAAGGCACAAGTCACAAAATTCACAGAAAAAGTAAAAGAAATGATATTTATGTCATTTTGGTAGTCAAGGGAGAAAAAGTGTCCCACTCCCTCTTTCTAAAAATAATGCTTCATACAGGTGTCAAATCTGTATTTCAGTGGACTTTTGAAAAGAAAAAAGTTGTCATTTATGGAAGCTACTTCCTGCTATTGTAATTAAGTGATCTCCCTTAAATCACACAGTTCAGAAGTCCACACCTCCACAATAACCATTCTTAAATAAACAGGCAAAAATTATCATGTTAAATCTCTATCAATCTATCTGATCTATACAAGGAAAACACACATAAAACTCTCTTATGGTCAGCTATGTCTACCAAAAAATGAATTGAAGGCATTTGCCACATCTTAGAAAAAAAAGAATGAAAAAAAGGTACTCTTGCCACCCTTAGTAATGATAACCTGATAAATAACCTCATGATATTTTCTTAAGTCAGACATATCTAATAGAGATGAAGTCACTAATTAGGGCATTGATTCCACACTGCACTGCAGTTGCAATGCAACCTCCCTTTCTTTGACAGATGCAATACGTGGGTGCAAATTTCTTGGCATCAGCAATCTTCTCTTTTGCATTTACATTGCTAAGCAACGTCATTACTTTGATTGACTTACGTACAGTACTACACTTTCACCTCTTAGGTACGAAAAGAAAACATTGATTCTGATTTCAGTGCCACAGTTTTACAAAGATGCAGTCTCAATGAATTAAGTGCACTTACTCCTAATTTACAGTCATGGAAGAAAAATAGTTTTCTTAATTACCCTCCTATTTAGAAAGCTCTAACTCTTTTGAATAAGAACTCTTTTGAATAGACCAGCTACACTGGTCTAGAACTCACATCATGGTTAAGGGCACTGTTACATGTATTTTTCCACAAGAAGATGGCAGCTCTCCTCAAAGTGTAATGTGAGTTAACCAGGAAAAGGTGATTGACTGATTCTGAGGTTAATTGCTTGTTGGCATGCTAGAAGGCCTATGCTAACAAGTGCTGCTTATAACTAACAAGTGCCAATTATTTCCTTATATTCTAGTACGCATTATGTTATGCTAGGCACTATGCAAACATTCAGAAAGATCCAGGCATCTTTGCCCTGATCTGATGAGCTAATAATTTAAGAAAAGTATGCTAGCTACTGAAAAATTCTTTAGTGCATGTAGCTAATCACAAATGTAGAAATCTTTGTATTATGCTATAACGTGGAAATACTTTTGTAAAGTTGTCAGTGTGCTGAACATATATCCATAAGGAAAGTGTAAATAGTTGTCCGATCTTAAATTTGTTTTCCTGTGTGGGCAACTAAAAATCTTACAATAGCAAACAAATACTGTTTATTATGTTATGAGTATTATTAGAGGCCAGTGAGATCTTTAAAAGTGCTGATATTTGAATACTGTTTCAACATCTGTGTGTGAAAAAAAGAAGTAAATAAATAAAAACATTACTTATATATAATTGGTAACCAATGTACCTATGATCTTGACAAATCTTACCACCTAATAGGTAGATTATTATGCAAAATATTGCCAAATATTTCTATAATGCATTCACCTGGGTTGAAAATATGCTGACAGAACTAGAAAGTGTAACGTAATCCATTGTTAAATTGATCTTAAATTTATAATTTTGTTCCTGAAGCATCAGTAAATACCAATTTTAATTGCATTAATAAAATGTGAGTTATGAAAGAAGAACTGAACTGACTAATACAAATTTCCAGTATGATAATAATGATTTAAAATAAGATTAAAATGTAACAGCTCCTAAAGAAAGAGGAAGTTAATGTACTGAAAATAATAGTGTGAAGCCAGCCTGCCACCCACCTTAGACATGTCAACCACCTGGGGTTAGTGGGAATGAAACAAGTAGAAGTTGACCTGAGAAGCTGACAAATCCTACCAATGTTTCAGGCTTTCTGTGCAAGAAGTCTTAGGGCACTTGGTAAAACTGTACACCTTATCTGTTACTCTTTGTCTGATTTCAAAATAAATGTAAGTAATGACATTGCTACTCAGTGTTAAATTTAACAGCCTTTGGAAGTGCATTAATATTGGAAGTCAGTAATTACAACATCCACCTTCCCGTCTCTAATTGTGGAGACATAGACTGTGTCCAAAATGTTAGTAGTCTTTTGAAAAGATAAAAAGCACTAGGCTGCAGTTTGACCTCTCCTAGTGCTGTAGTGCAGCCAGTGTTTCAGCGCACCGCTATCCCTAGAATTCCAAATCATGCAGCACAACTTCCCTAGCCATGGGTTCTGTCAGCAGGCACAAGCGGTCAGAACAGGACTGGTAAAGTGACTGTAAAAATAAAAATATTTAAGAAAATCTTAAAACATGACAATTGCTTTTGCAAATACAGTATCAGTATTCCTAGAATGTTTTAGAATAGATATGTGCATTTTTGTACCCATCAAACACTTAATAAAAGATAGCTCCTCTAGGCAATTTGCAAACTATAGTTTCATCTAGATATATGTCAGTGTAAATCAGGAACCTTCAGTTCTCAGTTTTTCTAAACAAGTATGCCATAATCTTTCCTAGCCCTATTTCCGTCAGACCCTCATAAATCTCCCACATTGCTCTGTCTCTTCAGAATGCAGTCAAATTCGCAAATATTTTAAAGGTATAGTGAAATACACGTATAGCAAGTCTATCATCCCAGTAGGAGTTAGTAATTTCCTTCATCTGCAGTATATATTTCATTTTAACACATCTTTAATAGACACCAACTAATCATGTTTAAAGGCTACCTCTTTATTATTGCCCTTTATCCATAAACTCTTCTTTTTGCTGACCTTAATATATAAGGTGAAGATAGTCAATTGTTCCATATAAATGCTTACATATATGATTTTGATTTTAGGATATGTAAGGTGGAACTAGTTTGGCAGGACATACCTAATATTTTCTTAATCTTCAAGTGTTGTTGAATATATTTTTGTTCTAAAATATCTAATATTCTCAGAAATACCAAGGACCAATACCAGTGCCTTCATTTTTTCCATATCCTGTATTTGACAAAAGAATAAAAGCATAGTGACATTTATAATTTTAGATCTTTTAAGACTAAAGTCCTATGTGAAATTTATAATATAAAAATTCCCTTTTCCTGGATTTACAGTTTTGTATTTATTGAATGCGTTCACAGGCTCCCTTAGGATGTGAAATGTATGGAAATATATGTGCATTACTAAAGAAAGAACTAAATTTATTCTTTCCCCACATCATGCTCTTCTTTGCAGTAGCGGTTTTTAATTCAACACAGAGGTAGAATGAGATGGAGCCAATTTCCTGGTCTATATGTGTGACAAATGCTGAAAGTGGCACAAGATTAACAAATTAGTTGATGTATATATCTTTAAAGATTTTTTCACTGTGTCCCAAATCAAAATGCATGCTTTATTTGAAATGAAGATTTATTTGGAATTAAGTATTAAAGTAAGAATATTACTATAATTTTAAGAGGGTACATATCAGAACTAAATAACAGCAACCTGAAAAGAGCAGTATATTAATGTTTTTATAGCACATCATTCTAAATGACAGTAACTTTTAGTGCTATAAATTGCATATTTAGTGATTAATACCAATATTTTAATGAGAAATGTGCAGAGGAAAAATTAACTATTTGAGTTCACAAGTATTTATCTTTCATCTAAATATTAACATTGTATTAATTACCAAAATACAAATTTTATACATGAAGTCATATGTCAGATAGAAGCCTTTTTAAAGTGAGTATGGAGAGATCTACAGTATAGACATGTGTGTCATTACAGAAAGGTTTCTTTATGATGGTTTGAAATAGAAAGTATGGAACTTGACCTTTTTAGTTGATATAGTAATCACCTACTTGATGTAATCCAGATATCTAACACCAAACAATAAAAACATCTGTGACAACAAAACCATGTAAACCTTGTGGAATCATTTAATTCTTTAAAAGCAGTATTTAATAATCAGATAAGCCTGAATCGGTTCTTACGCAAAAACTTTGGTGCTGTGCAAACACTCATTTTAAAGGGCTATTAACTTAGACGTGAAAGCTTTTTTAGCTCTCATGCATATGTTTTGGAGTTATCACACTTACTCCGCGTTTAGGACTTTGTCAAAGTCCATCTCTTTTGCTTTCACTTAAACTACATCAAAATAGAGAGAAGAAAAAAAAAAAAAAAAAAGAAAAAGAAAAAAAAACTAGTCTTACTTTTATACTGACTGTACCCAAACACGATAATATGCTTAAAATTCAAGAGAAGCCATATTCAGGTTGCATGTCTCAGTCACCCAATCTCCCTTTCACATATCTGTTCATGTTGACAGACTATGTCATAATACATCAACAGAAAGATCAGCATAGAAGAACAAAAATTCATCGCCTGACAGAAAGAGGAAAACTGATTTCTACTATTAAATTAGCAAAAATATACCAATACTTCACTACCAATAAGGACACTACAGCTAAAAGCATTCATCCTATTATAATCCTGAATGAGCACTGGGAATTTTTTGTTTCAGTAATCTTTAAACACAAAAAGGGGGGCATAGAGAGTGCACTCAAGGATGTCTACATCCTTACAGGGAAAAATATTATTTCTGCCAAATTATGCTCTTCCATTTTGGTTTTGTTGCTACTTTAAATATTGGTTCTAAATGCTCATTTAATTAAAGAGCGCTGAACGCTGATTTTGCAGTGTTCATTTGTGACAGAGGCTCTTTCTTCTGAGGTCAAGGAGATAATGTGGAAAATGCTCTGTATCAATAGAGTGTATCAGCTTCTTTATAGCTGAGAATTTCTAGCCATGTAAAAAATACCCTGACTCCTCATTGCTAGATATAATTTTAATATACTACATTGAGCAGTGGTGTTTCACTAGGAATTTAACAATACCTGGAATAAATAATGTCTTTTGCAGCCTGGGGCAACATCTGCCACTTATGCATTAATTCTGCCCCTGTTTGAACACTCTACAACATATGCACTTCTCTTTTGTCTGTTATCCTTGAGTTGTGTTATTCCCAAATATTGACATCATCTACTTTTATCAGCACTAACTGCTCTGAAGCTTCCTAGTCTCATGCTCAGCTCTATTTCTTTCTATTGATTATCTTCCTCACTCCAGCAGGTAGCTAGCTAGCGAGGCTGTCCTGAGAAATAGCTTCCAATGACTTTATACGCACAATTTACACGGAATTGTTTAAAGAAGATATTAGCCTCAATACAAATCAGTGAACCTCATTTAGTCAATACTGCACAATTCAGCTGTTGGCACCCTGTCACATGTTAGTCTTTAAAGTCAACTACCATACCCAATCTGCACATTAGCTATAGTATTTAGTTTCATATTAAAATGAAGCTAGTTTTTCACTTTTCTTTTTGAAATCAATTCAATATACTTTTACATCACCTCATTGAGCCATATGATAGTAATATAATTTTAAGTATAAAAACCTGAGATTAAATGCTTGATTTTTGACAGTGTCCTTAAATATAATAAATTCAAAGGGAAATACTGTTAAGTTAAAATGGAGTGTTTTTCATTAAGGCCAATCAAATGGTAGACAACAAAGGATCTTTTATTTGAGAATATGAAGTGAAAATGAAAACCAGAAAACCTTTACTAAAAAAAGGTCTAGCTAAATTATGTTGGAAGGAGGTCTCCAGATTGAACCTGGGTGTTTCTTTTGCTAAGAATGAATTAAACTAAGATGCACTATGGGAGAGTAGCCTACAAAGAAGGAAAACCTACTGCTTTACAAAGATGAAAACAGCCTAAATACAGTTAAGTTAGAATAAAAACTACAAAGAAAGATCAAATATTAAAAAAAAAAAAACCCTACTGTAACACCGAAAGTATTCTTTCATCATCAGGATAAGGAAATTTGGGGAATGCTTTTTACCCCTTTTGCATTCCACAGCAGTGCTCTAAAATCCTCACTGGACATTTATATGAAAATAATATTTTCCTTTTAGCCCATAAGACTATGATCCAGACTATCTCTTAGTCTGCTCTGAAAGTGAGGTAGAAGAAAAATAAAGTTTATGTGCTTATCCCTGAACCTGTTACTTGATAAATGAGATATCTCTCCTGATGTTTTCTAACTGTATCAGACTCATGTTTTAGTGTGTTTTAGCACATAGTGTTTATACTACAGTTTCTATGTGCATCCTTAGGCAGCTGGACAATAATATATATATTACTTTTAATTTTTGAAAAAAAGATATTTGCTTTTACTCTATTTTGCAAGGAAATGCTTGCACCTTTGCTGTAATGTTCTGTTCTTATAAAGAAAAATTCATGGATGATCTATAAGAATTCATGGCTATTATATTTTTCCAGGAAGCAAAAAAGAAGTCTGGGGTAATAAAGACTGAAAACAACAACAACAAAAAAAATCCTTCCAAAATGAGAAATCTTATTTTATAATACGTGACTGATATTTCAGAAAGTGGGAAAGCAAAAATGAAGAATCCAATGAGCAGCTGCCCGGACTTACTGATACTCATCTATATGCTTTGGAGGGAAAGTAAACATTTTTACTTCATTATCCCCTGAGAATACCAATGTCTGGCAATAGGCTTTATTCTAAATGTTGATAATTTGGATAGAAAATAAAAGCAATTCTCATGGCCTCTGCTCCCTGCTCTTTTCCCTTTAAGGCTCTGTGAGTAGTAGCTGAGGTGCTGAGCCCAAGGTAGGAGAGAGATGCTGAAAGATGGCCAGTCTCACCCTCCTAATACTTCTTCGTATGCACGTACACACACACTCTCACTCACATATACACATTTATTGCAACCTGCTACTCATAGAAAAGCCTTTTGCCTTCTCTAAGCTCCTGCAAGGAACACTGCAGAAATCAAATGGAAAAAAAATGAAGTGAGGACAAAAATAGCTGCATATTCAGGCAGCAAAAAGGCAGGTGTGGCATGGGAATTCCTAACGTTTGTGTCTACTGCTGCGTGTTTGCTGCTAGAGGATTTGGGGGGCTAATTTCCATGGGTGTAGATATGTTTAGTATAAGTGACATTGGAAAGAGAATTCTTCCAGATGCTTTATGGTCTAATTACTTGGATAGATCTACTTATTTAAACAAACAAACAAAGTTGTGCTATCCTTCAGCTGCTGTCTTCTGTACATGCATCTACCATTAACTACAATTCTTTTCCAATTATATTACAAATTACTAAAGTAAATGCAAATTCTTTACCTATTTATTACATAAAATATTTTATATCTTGGAAAATTTCATGCAACATTTAAATACATTCAATAATTAAATATGCAATAATTGTTTTATTGTAACATCTCCTGTAAAAAAGCATGAACTTGAAAAAAATATGTGAATACTTGCTTCAATCATAATAAAAATTACTAGTTAGAATTATAGTTGGAAATACTATTAATCTTGCTTCTAAAAATCCTGGAATTTTAAACTCCATACATACTAATATGTAACAGAAATTGTAGATAAGCAACTTAGTAACACAGTAAATAAGCATACAATGAGCAATAAAGTAAGTAGGGCATTTTTTGGAAGGTATGGCATGTACAGTAACATAGTATAATAATATACACTTTCCAAAAGTTCACAGAATTAGATTTCCTTAGTTGTTCTCTTAAGGAATTAAAAATATTTGTAAAAAGTATTGTCTGTATCTGCTTTCTCTGTGACATTGGGGGGGAAAATTCTCTTACCACTGATCATCTAATTTACAATCCTTATTGGAGATATATGGATTTACTATGTGCTTAATTTCAGCTGTACTGATCACCTATTCCATATTGTCTTAAAATGGCCATGAGGCTTGAACAAACCCTAGGAAGTAGATAAGTAATATTTAATATTGAGGAGAATGGACAACATACTAGCTGAAACTTGGAAGTATTTGTAGCCTGAACAAACATATCACTTTGTTGTTTATCTTGTTATTTCTATTTTCAAATCTTGGGGTTTCTTTAAAATAAGTATTTACTACACACAAAAAAAATGCACATGAATAATTTACAGTCAACTTTCCTTAGTTATTTGTATTGAGAGTATACTAATAAAAATACCTAACAGGAAAAAAAAAAGAGAAAAAAAAAGATGAATTAAATAACGTTGTCTTTCTCCCCAAGCATCATTATTAAAATATTAATATGTTATATATCAGTATCCGTTGTTAGTTTCTCTGCTTGATTATCTTTTGGTTAATGCTCATAAATTTAAATTCAGACATACTCAGCCCCTTTGATTGTTAGACAGATGTCAGTCAGCATTAGTGTATCAATTTTTCATCAGAAAACAGAATGCATGTTAAAACCACTTCAACAAACATGGAGTCTCTACGTGAGACTATACCATCAAATGCTAATTATATCCTGAAGATAAACATTAACTGGGAAAAAAAAAAAAAAAAAAAGCATCAACTGTTTACAGAGCATGTGAATCTCAGCTGGACATGAAACTTCCTGCTTTCCTTCTTTGGTCTTATAGCTGCTTATGTAGTCTGTAGAAATATCACAGAACTATTAAAGATACTTTAATTACAGATATTCTCCTGGCATGACCAGCTCAGGGTAAATACATCAGCATAAATAACTGGGCACAAGCAGTGGTGTGCCTTTTCATGTTACATAGTTTTAATAACACATGCAGTACAGTGAGTAGTGGGTCAGTGAGCTGTAGTGCGTTGTTCTACCTACTGCTGTGTGTGTATGTGGCCTTGTGAGAAAAGCAGGAATGAGGTCTGAAGGTAGGAAGGAACAGCACTGTCTTCTGGAAGGCCCAGCCTAACAAAAGTCTTGTCCTGTTTGAGAGATGAGGGTGGGAAGGAGCACCACAAGTTGTTCTGCTAGAGAGGTCCAACACTGTGACCCACAGAAGCTGCTCATATTTAGCAAAGGCGAATTAAAGGGAAGTTTTTGCCTTTTACAGGACTTAAAGTCCTTTGAGCTGTATTAAAGAAATCACAGGCTGACACATCTGGTCTAGCAGTAACCTTTGGATGTTTGTAAACTCTTCAGGGTTTCCAGTTAAATGGCAAACCTGATGCAACATTTCACTGGAATTCTAAAGGTAATTGTAAAATGATGCTCAGCTGCTATAATGTGTTGTTTTGCATTCACAATGTGAAATGGAATTTAATTAACAAAAAAAGAAAAAGATTTTGAAGTGTTTTGAGGGGGCTACTTAGCTTCCTCCTAATTCAGCAATTAGTCGTGGCTGTCTTGTCAATCCATCAGTCCTTAAACCAAAAGTTCAAATCAGAATGTATTGTTTTCTCACCTAGCTTAAGAAGCATTAAGCATAGTGAATGGTTTTAATAAACATTAAGGAACAAATCCTTCTGCAGAAAAAAAAAAAAAAAACACTTTTTGGAGTTGGTGATGACATACACAATTTACCTTAGCAAATTTTAAAACTCTAAGTCATGATGCGAGCTCAGTATCTGCCATAATTCTAAAAAAAATAAAAATTGAAAAAAAATCCTTTAATCTTTCAATGTTACTGAATACATTTCAATGCACTTCAGTAACGCTACAGCAGAGCACAACTTGCAGTGTTTGTGTTCCCTTGAGCTGTCTCTCTCTCTCTGTTTCTCTCTCCCTCTGCCCTACACCATTTTGATTTAAAATTTTCTGGAGCCTATTTAGTTTATAAATAACCTTTAACTGTTTAATTGTTCACTAGCTTATCTGAATGGGGACAGCATTATTGAAACAAATCTAGTTAACAAGACAATTAGCTTTTGCAATATTGCTCGGAAGCTTGGAAACCAACAGCTCACCATGATACAGATAGCAGCACATAATGTTAATCCTACACTTAATGGTGGTTCTACCAAAACTGTTTGCATTAGCAGCAAAGATATTGTTTTCAAGGTTTAAAAGGTATTGTATTCAAGGATAGCAAAAATTGATTCATTTCCAAAAAAGCAAAGGGATGAAAATATTTTTCAATATTAACCCACTGTACAAAAAAAAAAAAAAAACAAAAAAAAAAAAAAAAAAAGAAAGAAAAGAAAAGAAAAGAAAAGAAAAGAAAAGAAAGAAAAACAAAAAACAGGCTACTACGGGTGTTGAAAAGATGGGGCTGGAACCAAGAAAATCCTTTTTCTTGCTACCACAAAAGGCTTTGGGCCTAATTATTTTTAAGTATAATCCAGCCAACATCTTCTCATGCTTAGCTGCACTGAGTGACACTATTTGTGATGCCCAGTCTGCTGAAACTGAGCAGGTTGCTGTCAGTTTAAAAATGACTATAATAAAAGTGACCATGAAGATGGATCTTGTGATTTTGCGTTTCTAATCAGTCATCTGTGAAGAACACTTTTGCTTTGATTCAGCAGACTGGTGACAGCCATGATTGATAGTGCATGAGGATGAAAAAAGGTTATTAACTGTCTTCCTATTAAACTCAATGTATTACCCCTCTAGGTGCATCTCATACTTTAAGTTAAAGTACTTACTCAGGTAAGGTCAAGAATGAACTCTATAAACACAGTATCCATCCTGTTGTAGATGATCCAGGAACTCTAATGTTAAATTTTGAAAGTTCAGCATTAAAACACGTCTGAATCTTGCTACCTTAATTACGGTGCCAGAACCAAAAACTGAGCACACCTCTGCATGCATCTAAATAGACAGCAATAGACAAACAGTTTTGTGTGAACAGGGGACAGGTGAATATCTCTATGTGTTTGTGAATGCACACACACAGATACACAGGTATGCATTATTTTTACAGTATTCCCCAAGTAAAAGTTTGGATAATGTTATGCTATCAAAAGAGATGTGAAGTGCCTGTGTGGCTGAAGAGGATCTCACTCAGAAAACAGCGTTTTACCTGTCGGTAGTTAACTTTGTTATTAACTGACTCCAGTGGGATTTTATAATTTATGAACGCTTCCAATTAAAAGAAAATCCAAATGGTTAGCACATGTATAAAAATATGTATTTGCTGTCTTGTAACATTCTAGCTCTTTTCTTCTATTTCAGTCTTTTTACAGATGAGCCTCACATCAGTCAGCACTTACAACCATCTACCGAAAAAGAAAGAGGAAAATGATGTATCTGTCCAGTTTTAAAATAAGTATTTGCTGAAACTCTGATTAATTTCCAAAGATGTCTCTGAGAAGAGATGATTTTACAGGATTTTATGGATAAAAGAGTGGAATGTGCTTCCTGTCTTTGTTACTAACACTGGCACCAGAAATGAGCAGAAAAGGAAAAGTGCTCCCCGTTTTGTACGCAGATTAGCAACAGTATAGATACATACACTTACTGGGGAATAAATGTTGATATGTTTTACCTATTTTTTACAATTAGATCTTTAACAGATACTTCTTCATTATCAGTGGCATTTTAGACATTGGCATGGATTTTACCTTTATGAATACATTTCAGGTGATCTTTGAATTTATGTACACTTCATATTACAACAATTTTCTGTTGAAAATTATTAGACCAAAAGATGAAAAACCAATGCCTCTGACTACAGCATACACACTGTCCTCCGAAGGAATGCACAGACACACTTGTTTAAAATAAGCTCTTTCCATGTCGTATACAAGCTATCCCCAGAAACGCACCTATTTCATATTTCCCTTCCAAATTATCAAAACGCACTTTTAAATTTAGTTTGTTATTTGTCCTTCATTTCCTCTCCTGAATTATATCAGAAGTACTTCTGCACTCATTTGGAATCAGAGATGTGTCAGTGAGAAAAAGGAGGTTATTACACCCTAGACCATTTTCGGAAGAAGAGAAAGGAATTTCCCTATCTCAACTATTCTGTAATACAGTTTCACACACAAGGTCTGCCGTATGGGTACGGATTTCAATTAGTTCAAGGTGCTGTTGAATTTCAGTAGTCCCTTTCATTTTGAAACAAAATGTAAAAGGCTATTCGTAGTGGGTTAAAAGGAATATGGAACAAACATAATCTGCCTAATACAATGACACTATCTCACAAAAAATGTTAAACAATCCTCTGGAAGATCCTTTATTTCTGGAAAGTGTACCTTTCAGGTGCGGGCTGGGGAATAGGCACCAATTTTCCCTTCAGTAACATTTCTGCTTTATAATAAATTGCAATCCCGCTGTAGCCCCGTGTGGATTTACAGCTGGCAGGCTTTCTCTCTGACAATTTGGGGTCACTGTGAATATAGGTGAGCAATAATTTCAGGGGTGATGGTGATATTGACAGAATTTAACAGTCTAAGTTCCTGGGCAAATATTTGTAAAATGTATGCTTCTGCATTGGCTTTTTAGTTAATAGGACTTTGGGATGGTATTGTTTGCCTTGTTTGTGGACTGCATTTTGTCTGGAAGTATCACAGATATTCATTTCCATTCTATGCTTATGTTGGTACTGTGCAACATATAAACTAAAGCTATCGTTCCTCACTGAAGCACATTTAAGCAAAGCAGAAAGTTATCGCTATCGGAGCTCAGCTCGCAAATTGTGCAGGGTGCTTTTAGTAAGCCAGAATTGTATGAGCTGGGGGGACAACAGCTGCAGACACATTTCGGTTTGAGTATCCCCATAGGTGCCCATAGCAGGTGAACCACTGCATAAAACACAGGACACAGCAGCCCTGACCGCAGGGACACGGCAGCAGCCCTGGGCTCACTCACAGAGAAGTGACTGGCAGGATGGGGCCCGTTCTGTTCACTTCGTGCATCTAACCCATAGAGGAAAAGGGACTCTAAACATACAATACCATACATAATACAGTGAAAATGTTTCAGTGAACATGGATGAAATTAATAAAGTGTATTTCTTCCTCTAAAAAGAACTATCACAAGAACAAAACAGAACCCAAATAATGAAACAAAGGAGAGAATAGAGACTTGTAACCTGGAACAACCATTTCCCCAGATTAAGGTTTATTTAAAACCCAGAGAAGGCCTGACACATCAGCTCTTGTGGTACCCTTTGCAATGCTTTTTTTATTCCACTATTCACTACAAACACAGAAAGCAAATCCTGCAATAAACAGCAGGCTAGGGGCATGTGGCCCAACCAGGGCCATACAAAGGCAATACACACATGGCATATGTCATAGCTGGGAGCAAACGAGTGGCTCGGCCAGAGAGAACCCTTCATCTAGATCTCACTCCACAGAATCACTGCACAATAAGGGAAAAGGACCAAAAGGGGTGAAAAAAAAGGAGGAAAAAAAAAGGGCAAAACAGTCTCCTCAGCACGCCCACTCCAGACAAATGGTGGCAGGTAGAAGGCCGGGGAGGTGACCTCTCCCCGCAGAGAGGACTCCACTGAAGGGCACGCACCGCTGGACAGGTTGCGCCCTCCAGCGCGGAGCCGCTGCGCAGGGCGCGCATCTCCCGGCGCACCTGCCAGGCCCGGGGGTGGAGGGGTCGAGCCGGGTTTCCCCTCCTCCGCCTCCCCCTCTGCGGGCCGCCCCAGCCTGAGGCGTCGCCGCTCCGCCGCGCCTGGGCCCCGCGGGAGCGCACGGCCGCGGCCAGTCTCCGCACGGCGGGAGGCGGGTTGCCATAGCGCTGTGTGCGCGGCTCGGGGGCGCTGCCCGGCGGCCGCGGGCGGGGACGGGGGCGCGGCAGTGGGAAGCGGAGCGGCCGCCGCGCATCCCCGAGGCAGCAGAGGTTGCGGTGGGGGCTCCGCGGGGTCGCGCCGGGCCCCGCAGAGAGAGCGCGGTGGGAAGAGAGGGGCGAGTAATGAATTCCAGCAGAGAGCCGCGGAGGAAGCGCCTCTGCCGTATTTAACATTGACCACACTAAAGATGTTATTAGCGAAGGGGGGGCGGGGAGGGCAACGGGGGATGTGATAAGGGAAAATAGATAATGACATATAATCCAAACCAGAAGTTTGAAACCAAGTTACTTCGCAGGAAAAGAGCCACAAGCTCTACTTCTTCCTTTCTCTCTCTCTCTCCTTTTTTTTTTTTTTTTTTTTTTTTTCTTCTTCTTCTTTTCTTTTTTTAATGGACTGGGGCAGAAGGACAGGGAGATAAACTTGTTAGGGAAAGAAATATTCCTCTGGCAACCGGGTAAATAAAATAGCTGAGGAGAAACAGTGAAAGACATGGGGGTAGGGAAACGCAAAGGACTCACTCTTATTTAGAAACCCCAAAGGAAATTGTAAAGTAGGAAATGAAAAGGAGGAGGAGAAACATTTCTGTGGTAAATTAGAGGGAATGAAGATTAGCGGGAGAAGAGGGGGAAAGAGCTGCAGAAGGTCTCGAATCGAACAGCGCTGAAGATGAGCCAATGTTTAAAATATCCCAAGTGAGGAAAGAGAGCGGTGCGCTCATCTCCCCGGCATGGGCGTGCGAGGGGGAAATGAGCAGGGATAATTACTAAGATAGCACATGGCCGGGGGAGCCAATCCAAAATAAGAGGTGAATTTAGCTGGTGAGGACAGACGTGAAAAGGGCTGGGAGAGAACTTAGACAGACGGAGACCTGAGAGGATAGGGAGGGAATTAGGGGAGGAGAAAGGCTCTGAGAGCGCAGGGAAACTTCGAGGAGCGGCTGGATGGGGAGGAAACAGCCACGGCAGAGATGGGGAGAGAGCCTGAAAGTGTGGGAGCCAGTAGAAGGGAAAGATTGGGAAGAACGAATCAACCTGGGAGAGGGAGAGGGAATGGTGGGAGCGGATGGGGAGAAAGAAGGCAGGAGCGGAAAAGTGGGGGAGAGGGAAGGAGGGACGGAGGGAGGGATGTGGGGAGAGAGAGAAGGAGGCAGAGGGAGGAGACAAGGGCTGAAAGCTCCCAGCCCGGGGAAGGTGCAGCGCTGAATGAGAGAGCTCACTCCGAGGGTTAGGTTGGATTTCCAGAGCTCTTAGAGCTCATCGACCAGCCCGCTGGAGTCACTATTCAACCCGAGTCCCAAACACACGCCTCACTAACTACTTTACAGCCACTTTCATTGATTTTCTTTATCAAATAAACATAATACCCGTTACAGCAACACTTCCTCTTCGCGCAGCCAGAATGCCACAAGCTCTGATTGCTGCATTTCTCCGGCTTGCAGCTTCTCACCCTCCACCCCTAAATAAATTGTGTTCTTTCACTTAAATGCTCAAATACATTATTGCTCGCAGAATTTTGCTGTAATCTGGGAAGTGCACTGCGAGCCAGGCGAGCTGCTTAAATTAAAAGGTTCAGGGTCCCCATCCCCACGCCTTGGCGTGGAGGCGCCCGTTTGGTCTCCCCGTTTCAGGAGTAACATAGGTATTAACATACTTATTTTGTGCTAATAAGCGGTAACTTAATTTAGAGGCTGATGTCAAAGTGAGCTCTCCCGCCTGAAAAATACAGAAAAGAATTAACGCAACTCGAGCAGCTGCACCCAAACTGTCACTTGATTTGAGCATCTCAGCCTCCAAACTCAATTTCATTAAAAATAAAAAAATAAAAAAAATCCCCTAAAAGTAGCCCCCTTCAAAAGCTGTTTTTGAACCAGGCTCTTCCATATATGTCAAAGGGCTGTTGAATTATTCATTATTATAATTACTATCATCATTGTCATTATCCCTTTCCATGTGGAAATAATTTTATTATCGTAATTTGATATCTGAAGAATTTCCTGTTAGTCGTTTGATAATCATTTTTTTTTTCTACTGAAAAGAAAAGTTTTGTTTATAAATGAGAGGAAAATATTTTAAATGCTTTTATGTTTGCCATAGATTTCCGTTTATCTAATCGATCAGAATGCCAATAAATCGATTAAAGGTTTAGTGTTTTACAAACAACCATTTTGTGCTTTTTGATTTTACGTTCAGAATGATTTTAATAAAGCTAATACTTTCTCTGGGCGTCTGTTCCCCCCAAACCTAATATTCTATCATTTCTATTATTTACAGTTGCAATTTAAAGTGTTTCTAATGAGAAAAATAAACGCGAATAAAAGGAGGAAATCATCTGTATAAATTACTTTGTGCCTGTGGTCAGCGTATTTAGGCAAAGCCCTTAAAAATCTTGGTGAATTATATGCGATCATACAGTGATTGCGGAATATTAAATTAAACTTAGATAAATCCGCATTGAAGGAGGCAGCACCCAATCCTGAATTTATTTCCCATTTTCTATAACAGCATCACTGCGCTCCTCTCTTTGCAATGACAATGTGCCAAATCTAGGCATTTTGAAAACATTTTCCATATGCTTTAACTGGAGACTGATAGACAAAGAAGAAAAGGAGATGGTCTTTTTTCTCTTGAGGTACATTTCCTTTAACTTTTCCTCCAACCTTTTCTGATCTTCATCATTTTTAAACAAAAGTTTGAAAAATCATTAGGACCTTTTTTATTTTTTTCCCTTTCTTTTTTTTTCTTTCTTTCCCCCCCCCCCCCCCTTTTTTTTTTTTTCTCCTTATCGCGTAATCAATTCCTGAACTGTAGAGTTTCAGTTACGCTTTAATGCAGGACTATAGGACTGTCAGTGCTGTACCTTGGCGGACAACATTTTGGGGAAAAGGCATTGATTCATTTAGCTTTCACTCGCTGCTTTTTGTAATTAAAGGTGGTTTTAATTATACTTTTTTTTTGTAAGTCAGATCAGATGTGCTGCTTGCTGGCTGGAAGGATTTCTTTTCTTTTAACGGTGCTTTTAATTTATGTGTAGTTTTTACGGATAACACAGAGGTGGTGGCTTTTATTTAGCTGTAAAATCCACACGTTTTCTTTGAAAACTTGGCTCCTTGGGCGAAAATAACTTTTGCTGGTTGCTTTATAATCGCTGTTTGTCGCAGAGGTAGTTTAGCATATTGTCTGCACAACAAAGATTCCTGCTTTATTGGCAGGGTGGATTGTTGGGTTTAGATATAAATATTTCATAACTTTCCTCTTTCTGCAGTAAGATCGGCAGTTTTATTGGCTTTTTCTCGCTTTTTGTCTGCCTTTCTACCCGAACCGTTTGCTTTCTGAAGTCCCTTTTTGTCCTTTTCCAGGAGAGAATGTAAAATTTTTCCCTTGGATATATCACCGCTGGAAATATGCTCTTGGGCTTTCTGAAGGGGATGGGGGGGAGCGCGGCGGTAAGCGGTCGTTTTCCTCGATTTGCATAAGAGCGAGCGAAGTGCCTGTGAAGTTGGTGAATTGCTATTGTTTGGGGCCAGTCCTGACTGTTTTTGTTTATAAACACTGGGGTGGTTGCCGGGAGGGGAGGGAGGTCAGAGCGCTGTCAAAGCGCTGACCTCTGAAAGCCCAGAGGGCGCCTGGCTCCTTCACCCTCTCCTTTCTCTCTCTCCCTCTCCCTTTTTCTTTCCCTTCCCATCCAAGGCCAGGAGCTCAGGTTCAGGGCATTTAATCCCCGCGATCTGCCCAAGAAAGGAGCTGAAAAAGGGCTGTTAAGGCTGCGGAGGAAGCGCCGGCAGCAGGCTCAGACCTGGGAGGCTTTTATTTATAGTAACGTCCGGGTGCGCGTTTTGTGCGGCTCCAGCCAAAATAACAACAGCAGGAAAAAAAAAAAAAAAAAAAAAAAAAAAAAAAAAAAAAAGAAAGAAAGAAAAAAAAGCCAAACGGGACCGGCACTTTTAGTTCAGAATGTTATCGAGGTGTCTGTGCTATGCTCGGGTGTGATTTTTTGTCTTAGGTGACCGCTCGTTGGGCGCACTTGCGGGAGGTGAATGCCAAACGTGGGGCAGCGGGGGCACGATCGTACCGCGGTGTCTTGTTGCTAGTTTATTTCTTTCGCGAACAAAACTTTCTAGGAATCGGAGAGGGGATTTGGGGTCGCTTTTCCTCTGCCCTCCCTCCACCCCCCGTTTCCCACCCCCTCCCCCCCTTATAGTTCCCTTATAGTGTGTACCGGAATGTGTTTGGTTTATTCGGGGGGGAGGGGAGGGAGGGGGTATTAACAATAGATTTGTATAAGTGATACCTGCAAAGAAAGAAATAATTAATAAGAGTCAAACGCCTTGGGTTCAGAGTCAATTTCATCTTGGGGAAGGAAAAGAAAAAAAAAAAAAAAAAAGTACAAGAGATTGCTATCAGGTTTAAGTATGTTTTGAAAAGAAGTTGCTGAGTTAAACAAAAATGTTAGTTAACACAGTGCCTTTGTCAAATAGCCCCCGGGAGGAGAAGAGACAACAAAAAGGAGAGGCGGTGGGGGCTGGGGATCTGAAAGTGTCTGTGCCTCAGATAAAGGGTCTGTAACGCTGCAATCTTGTAATACCTCGTTTCAAACTGAGCTCATCTATAGACTTAGGGAACGCAGTCAAAAGACACGGATCCCCTTTCCCTTGGGCTGGGGTCTGGGGAGAGGAGGAGGTGGGGGGAAGGGGACGTTTATTAGAGAATTATGTCGCTTTATTAAAAAGGGGAGCGGCTGCGGCTGTAATTATGCAGATCCTGTGCCCCTGTATGTCCGCAGCTCAGATTTAGGGAGTGAAATGAGCTTGGCGGAGAGACGCGGTGTAATAGAGCCCGCTCCGGGCTGGGATCTCTTTGTCTATCACAGAATGGTCAGTGTCGGGCTCCGGCCCGCACCAGCTCCCCTTGGCCAGGCCAATAAGTTTTCCTTAGGGCTGAGCTGGAGGTGGCAGGAGGACAGAGCGGGCTGTTTTGTTTGGGCTCTTTATGATTTTTCTCCCCCTTTCCTCTCTTTGAAACGTAACGTCATTATCAGAGCTTTTGTGGTTTCAACAGGAGCCTCGGAAAAAAAAATAAAAGAAAAAAATTAAAAAAAAAAAAAATCCCCAAACGTGATGTAACGGTGCCTGCAGGAGAAGTTCGGAGAGGGTGGGCGGGGGGTCCGCTGAGCCCGGAGGAGAGGAGCTGAGAGGTTAGGAGAGAAGTCTTCGGGGGTGATCAGCTGAGCGAGAGAGGGAGGAGAGAGGGGAGCGGGAGCCGCGCCGCGCTGCTCTGGGCCGGGCCGGGCCGGGCCGGGCCGCGCCGCGTGGAGTCCGCCCGCCGGCCCGCACCGCTCCGCTCCGCTCCGCACCGCAGCCGCGCGGGTCCAGGTCCCCCTCGGCCGCCTCCCCCAACCCGCGCCGCGCTCCGCTCTTATCACATCCCACAAACCTGCTGCTGCTGCCTCCCGGAATTAACCTTCTTCGATTTTTCCTAGCTACGTGGCGATCCCCGGGTTTCTTCTAAACTGTTAACATCCCGTAGTGCCTTTTTTTTTTTTTTCCCCTCTCTCCCCCCCTATCGCCCCCCCCCCCCCCCCCCCCCCTTCCGACAGCTTACTATTTTTAGGGAGAGAGAAAGGGAAAGAGTGAGAAAGAGAGAGGAGATTTAAAACGTTGGGAAGGACAGTAAACAGTGACAGAAGAAACCCTGAAAAATGTGGACTCTCCTCTTGCAATTCCTGCCTGTGTCCTCCCCCCCCCCCCCCCCCCCCCCTTTGTTCCTTCAGCTGTAACTCAAGAACACCATAAACCTATAACCCCCTCCAAGAAGAGAGAAAGGGAAAAAAAAAATCCGCAGCCCAAAAAGAATGACTTGACTGTTCTGACGTTTGGTGTTTTGACATTAATGACATTAATGATATTGATGTTTCACCAGGAAAAAAGCACCAGGAATAAAGGAGGTGGTGGGGGAGGTGCGGGGGGACGACTTTAAAACTAAATTATCTTCGTTTCCTTATTCTTCTCTGACATTAAGTATACGTGTTTCTTCGCTTGAATTTGAAATAGATGTATTGTTCTCAGGTGTTTCTTCATCACATTGTATTTAATTGTCTCCAGTCTTAGGAAATGTGTTGCCATCCTTCAGGCATGCACTTGAATGGACAATGCATCCTTCTATCTCACAGTCCCGTCCTGTCTACAATTTAAGCATAAAAGCCCCTTTCCATCATACCCCCTCCAGCAGATAACTAGGAGCTGGTGGCAGAGATTTCATTTTCCCTCTTTGTTTGCATTTTTTTTTTCCACCCTGTAAACAAGGATGCAGAATACCGCTGGGTTGCCTTACTGCCTTCAAAGGGAGCAGGACTCGCGCCGAGCTGCATACATGTGCTCCCTGATTTTTGGTCACCGATGACCTGGTGCAGCACTTAGGTGAGGTCTGAAAAAGGAACAAAGTTGCTCTCCAGAACCCTCAGGTGCCCCTGACTGTTACCAAAGTTGGAGGTTTCCCTGAAGTTTGAGGTGAGGTTTCTGTGGGTTGGTGTAGGGCTGCTCTACGCACCCTGCTCCGTTGGCTCTGGCCCTGGAACAGCCGCACTTTCAGGCTGCCCATTTTTTATGTCTTTTTTTTCCCTTCCCTTTCCAAAGACTCTATTATTTTTCCCCCTCCAAAACTATCAGGACCTTCACTCTGACCTTAAACATCTGCTTTTAGCAGCTCAGTTCCCTGACACTGGCCTGTGCTTCCTTCAGGGCAGCCTTCATTCATCATCAGGTGGGGATTTTCCTCTTAGAGTTGTTCCAACGCTCGCAAACCCTTCCTCTGGCACAAGGGGTTCAGGGCCAGGAGAGGTGCAGCTTTCTGCCACCTGGATTTGGACTGGTTCCTTGTTGTGAGTGCGTGCCCTTAATGGAAGACTGTGATCAAACCTTCCTGCTGGCTTCTGGTGCTTAAGGCCTATGAGAACCTTTTGACGTGTGGCCCAGGAATGGCGAACTTCAAAGGCATGTCAGCACCAAGGTTATGGTTCACCTGCACAGGGTCCTCTCTGCTGTAAATATCCCTGGCATGTATCTGGGGCTTAGACCAGTTCTGGTCTAACCATGGCTGGAATAGCATTATCGAAAAGCCGCACGTGTTCCTGCGGTGCGTTCGGATGCTCTTTGAATAGTCATGTTTTTATCTTCAGTAGGGGGTATTTTAAAGTATGTCTATTCCTAGTTTTAGTTAATTATCTTTTAATGAAAGTGTCAGTCATATTCACATCTGCAGTATTAGGTTAAGATAATTAGATTTTCAAATGAGAAGCAATCTTCTTAAATCCCACGCAAGAAAATATTTGTAGAAGATTCCGATTTATAATGACATCTGTACGTTTCACCCCAGTTCTCATCGCAATAATCCCCCCCACATACACCAAAAAAAAAAAAAAAAAAAAGCAGAAGAAAAAAAAGAAAAAGAAAGAAAAAGGAAAGGTATCTGGTAAAATATAGGAGATAAAATATTGATAAAATATCAATACTTGTAGGGAAAGTGGAAGATGGTGCATGTTATATGCATGACACATGTACCGTATGCAAAGAGCCCCCTTCCCTTGGCTGCTATTTACTTCATTTTGATGAGGCTGTTTACAGTTGACGTTGTATATTCCGGAAGGCTTTGCTTTTTACTTTGTTGATCTCTCCAAGCAATTACATGGCGGCCACCAAATAAACTGCGCTGTGCTTTGTGCGCTGGATGCATGCGGGCTGTATGTATGTGTGTAAATATGATGCAGGGTGCGTGCATGCGTGTGCGTGTGCTTGTAAATAAATTCCTCTTTATCTCAGTATGGGCAGATATCCCCTATCTCAGATATAGTATCTTTCCTTTTACAGGGGTGTTGTGTTGTACGTTCATTACCCCATTGCAAACATATATTTTTCATTAAATCCCCATTAAAAGAGAGGGAAAGAGAAAGGCAGGGAGAAAGACAAACAGCCAGCCAGAAAGAAATATCTCCCTGACGGAATAATTAATTTGGACCCGTTGCTTTTAAGTTCCCCAACAGTTAAAAGAGCAAGTCTGCCCCCTCCTTTTTTTTTTTTTTTTTTTTTTTTTTTAATTTTCCCTAGCCATCCACTTTGTGTGCCTGTGCGTGTGTGTCTGTGTTACTAATGAAGTTTGCAGACTCGTGTTTGCATCCACGAGCTCTTTCCGCTGCCCCTCTTCTCCGGGCTGCCCGCGCGGCTCTCGCAGCCCCGGCGCAGCCCCAGAGCCGCGGCGCTCCGGCTCCCGGCCGCGGGGCTGCGCGTCATTTGCAGCCCGGAGAATGTTGATCACCTCACTAATTACACCTCTCCCTCGCCTCTTCCCTCTCCTCTCCCTCTCCCTCTCGCTCCCTCGCTCTCTCTCTCTCTCCTCTCTCTCCTCTCTCTCCCTCTCTCTCTCTCATTCCCAGAGTGCATATCGGGAATAGACACACAAAGACATGCGCACTCAACTTAATCAGCCATTTTTTTAAACAGGGCTAAAACGATAATAATTAGCAGAATAAAGACATATCGGATTTTCATTTCCTTTCCTCCTTTTCCCAACCCCTTCACAACCAAACAGCGAGACCGCGGTCGGCACATGCTTTAACAACTCCCGGACCCCAAAGGACCGCTCCATGCCCCCCACTTCTTGCTCAATCATTTTTATTTTCACCCAATAAAGTTGGAGGATTATTTTTTTTTATGATTTTTTTAATGAACCTTCTCTCGTTTACTTGGATGTGATCAGCTGTTAAGTAAATAAAGCAAAACAAAAAAAAGAGGCGAAGATCCAGTAGGAACTGCGAGGGGAAATGGAAAGTAAGTTTTTTCTTTAACTTTTATTGAGTAGTTTGTGTTAAATTTAGGTCGAGTATCGATTATCTTTCCAGGCTGATCTTGCACAATCTTTGATATTTCGCTCTCGCTCTCTCTCTCTCCTCTCTCCGTGCCTCTTTCTCTCTCTCTCACATACGCACACACACTCACATCCCCGCATCCCGCGTACCTCTCCCCTCTCTCTCTCCCCCCTTTTTCTGCCTGTTTCCCCATTTTTAGGTACAGTATTTGCTCTCGTTTGGGGAGGAGGGGCTGCTTTTTCTCTCTCCCTTCTTTCTTTCCCTCTCTCTCTCTCTCCTATTCCGGGGGATACGTTTGTTTGTGCATTATGATATTTTTTTTGTTTGTTTTGCTTTACGGATTTTTTTTTTTTTTTCCGGGATGTAACTTTGGGACCGAGCGGGGGACCCTGTTTACTTTGCACAGGAGGGTCTGGGGGTGTCCCTCGCTTTGTATTTCGCTCGTTTTTTGTCTGGGAGATCGGGCTGGGGGGAAGCACTGTCAGATGAGGAGCGCCGTTCCGGCTGTCAGAACCCATCGTCCGCCGCCCCTTTTGGGTTCTCGCTGCCGTCCCGCAGCTCGGGCCCCCCAAAACTTTGAGGTGCTTTCCGAAGGCTCCCCCCCCCCGCCCCCCTCCGTCCCTCTCCTTCCCATCTCCACCCCCCTCGGCCTCCCAAACTTTCGCTTTCGGGAGAGGGGGGGTGGGGTGGGGTGGTGGTGATACCAGCAGGGCAATGGGGACCCTGACTCCGAGCGCGTGTGTGCGGGTGAAGGTGTGGGGTACCCCCCCCTCGCCCCCCTTTATTTTGCAGATAGGTTTCTCAGGAGCAGAGCAAGGGGCGGCTGCGTGTTTGTGTGTGTGTGTGAGCGCAGTGGGACCGCACTGCCGACTGGCTCTGGCAGCCGGAGGAAGCGAAGCCCGTTAGGAGCGCGCCCTGTCTCTGTCAGTCTCACCGCGCGGCCCGGCCCGGCTCTAAGCGGAGCGACCCGGCCCCTCTGCCTCGGGGATGCGCGGCTGCTGCCTGCGGGCTCTGCCGGCTGGGGGCTGGAAGAGCCCCGGCATCCCCGCCGCGCTGTGCTGCGCCGCGCCGCGCCGCGGGGAGGGCTCCTCGCCGGCTGTGTTCAGCGCAGCCTTTCTGAGGGTTTTGCAAGGGAGTGGAGGGGGAGGGGAAGGGGGGGACGACTACGGTTGTTTTGCGGGACGGGACTCTATTTATTTATTTATTTGTTTTAAACCGAGCACCGAGGTGTTGGGTGGAAAAAAAAAAAAAAAAAAAAAAAAAAAAGGAAAACAACAGCCAAGCAAAAGGGGAAAAAAAAAAAAAAAAGAGAGAGAAAAAGGTCATAAACAGCGAGCAGGCAGTTCGATCCCTGCCCTATCTGACTGCTCGTGCCAGAATCAAGTGCATCCCTTCCCATCACGGCGGCTAATGGCAGACGCGTCCCTGCTTCCCCTTCTTGCCATACGTGAAATTTCCTGCAAAAATACTAATAAACTTTCCCCCATCCGATGCCAACTTACGGCGGTGCCCCTCCACTCCTCCCTTCCTTCATCTTGCCCCCCACCTCCCCCAGCCTCCCCAGCAGCAGCAGCAGCAAACGCCCGGGTTGGTATTTCTTTTGTTACCTGCGAGCCGGGCGGCCGGGGTCCCTCCTCGGCTGCTTAGGGCACCGGGTCCAACCGGGAGAGGAGGCACAGCAGTCGGGTTCAGCCCGTTTCACCTCAGCGCCGTCCCGAGGAGGCTTTAGCCACCATTCAATAACACACCCTCCTCCTCCTCTTCCTCCTTAGGTACCAAGGCAGAGAGATCGCAAACATAACACCCCCCTCCCCACCAAAAAAAAAAAAAAAAAAAAAAAAAAAAAAAAAGCCAACCAAAAGACAACTTGCCAGGCTGAAGATGGTGGATTTACATTAAGCCAGACACAGGCAGGTTCACTCAGGAAGTCTGACCATCCCGTTTTCTGACAGTTGCATTTCCTCGGCTCCATTCCGTCCTCCTTTTTTCTTTTTCTTTTTTCTTTGCTTTTTTTTTTTTTTTTTAATTCTCTTTTTTATTAGCCTCGTTCCATTTTTAATCGAGGATTATGTAGTTGGCAGGAGGACAGTGAGAAGGAGAGTGGAAAGAGAGGGCTTGTGTGCTTTTGGGGTGGTTGCTGTGAAGGTGTTTTTTTTTTTTGATGGTGTTTTTTTTTTTTTTTTTTTTTTTTTTTTTCAATTGTGTTTCTCCTGGATTTTCAGTGGCTCAATCCTTGGGAGCTGTGCTGGAGTGTTTAAAAAGATCATATGTAGCATTATATTTTTAGTTTGGTGGTGGATGGATGGAAGAGGTAGTGAGAAGCCTTTGCAGCCCTGCCTGTTGTTGGTTAGATTGAGGCAGAGACTTGGCTGCGATTGGGACGCGACTGTGACATGGGCATCGATCGCTTCCATTGAGAGCAATGCAAAAACACAGCCTGGGTATGTAACACTCTCAGTGCCATCAACACTTGTTTTACTTTATATTTACTGGCAAAACTGACAGAACGATCCGGAGAGCTTTTCTTTGAAATGAGGAATACAAACGTTTGGCTGGGAAGGTGCACAAAGAAGATTGTGGAAATAAATGGGGGGCTGAAGGTTGGGCTGGGGGGGAGAGCCTTGATCATCATTGCTCCACTTCCTATTCATCTGACTGTATTTAAGGAGTTTCTCTCTTTTCTCGACTCGGGGATCCTACTAAAGTGGTGGAAATGAAAAAAATCAGACAATCAACCTTGAGGGAATATCTGCTAGTTTTCAGGGTTTGCGGTTTCAGCCGGTAGGAAGGCACACAACATAAAAGATGGCTAGCCAGCTGTTTTAACCTCTTGCACCTGGCTCCAGATCTGGGGCTCACTAGGATTATTCAGTTATTCGTGCTATCTGTGCCTGAATATTTATAGTGTACGATCTAGAAATCCACACAGTGCATTGTAGCATCTCTTTATCCTTTAGTCGTGGTGGTTTTGGACTTCGTCAACATAAACATGTATTCAATAGTTTTCATTTTTATGATAATGAACATAGAGGGTCAATGAAATATAGAGGGAAAAGTCGTAAATCTGTAAAAGTGAAACCTACCCAAGGAACAAAGAAAGGTCAGGTAAACCATCTGTGTAAGTCACAGTAATAGTACCTGCTGTTTGGCTTATGCAGTGATACTGCTTTATTATTCTCTAAAATGAAACTTACCCATTAGATCAAGCTAAAACTAAAAGAGAGCCGTGGAGATGATAAATGGCGTTGTGTGTGTCTTTCAGAACAAGGAGATATTTTTGTTCCTTGGTTTTTGAATAGTTCAGGTTTATTTGTGAAGATGGTGCACCAGCAAAGATCATACAAAGGGGGCCGAGAAGAATCACTGTTTAATATTGCA
This sequence comes from Tympanuchus pallidicinctus, assembly GCF_026119805.1. Classification (NCBI taxonomy): domain Eukaryota; kingdom Metazoa; phylum Chordata; class Aves; order Galliformes; family Phasianidae; genus Tympanuchus; species Tympanuchus pallidicinctus. The sequence continues at coordinate 47,046,084 of NW_026294769.1, forward strand.
GAATTTACTGCTTCCATTCTGACCATGAGCCTAAATTTACACAATGAAATTTGATTATCTCTAATAACAATATTAGATCCTGCACTGGATGGATGAGAATTGAGGTGGTTTTGTTGATTGCAAGGGTTTAATGTTGCATTTCAGAATCTGATGTGGTTTAGCCTCCCTTCCATTAACTGGAAAACCCCTGAGGTTTTACAATTATTTCTTAAAGATAATACATTTAAGATTGCATTGGTAGGCTGAAGAAAAGTCATAAAGGCAAGAAGGGAAGCCCTTAATAACTCTTGAGATTCAGACATGTTCAGCAGTTAGATTGGCTCTGACTTCACCAAGGGTCGACAATGTGTCATTTCCATGAAGCCAAATTGCCCTCTGCCTATATGATATTAATGTGCAAATCAATATTTCAGGGATTAAATTTCCCTTCTTCATTTTTTATGGTTTCTACCTCAATAAGTCTCAAGTCTATTAGAAGAGGCTGGATGATTTAAAATCTTTCACTGCAGAATGGCTTGTCGTAGCCTTGTTTCACAGACCGTTTTTGGATTTTCGTTATAAAAGACGAAAGGCATTCCAAAGAAGTTGATAGTCAATATAGGGACATGCTCACTGTTGTAAAGCCATTGTTCGATTAAGAGCTAAAAAGGTATTGGAAATATAATATATGTGTTTTTATAATATATATTCATTCTGCTGCTTTAAAAATATTGTGTTAATCACCTATTGATTTATTTCAAAATCGATTGAAGCTTCTTTCTTATTAGTGATTTGTTCAGCATTCTTCAGCATTGTTGTTAATTTCCTTAAGCAGCATGCATGAATTAATCTACTGGTAGAATGTGTTTTGAGTTTTCTTTGAAGCATACTTAAAACCAGGCATTTCTACCTATTTAAGGTGAGTGGTGTGAACTGCTTAGTATTGTTGGGAGAGCAGGGCACTTCGGACTCAGCATTGTTTTAATGAAGCTCAGGGGCATTTTGTAAATATTTTATGATTTCTACTCAGATGCTTATCAGCAATGTTTATGAAAGGTTTCCACTGAATATTCAGGATCAGTTAAAAATCAAAATGGAGCTATCTGATCTGGAAGGAAACAATACATGACAGAAAATTTAGGTCAAAATATGAGGTTGTGACTTTATCACACAATCTTGGGAAGGCCCTACTGTCTATCATTTACTGTTGTTTTACAGTCTTAGACCATCTGGACCAAGTTCCGCACAGCTGCATGAATTTCATATGTGATAGAACATTTTTTCCATTCAGTGTGAAATGTTCCTTCCTAAAAACGTACACCAGACTCGCTTAATTTAGTCTGCTAAAAGAAATGCACATGAAAAAGGACAAAAGGCTCTTTAATCTCTGCAAGCTGTTTGTTTTTCTTCAAGATTCCTGTCTGTTTGGGTTTGAAAAGTCATGTTTATTGAGCTGATGATTCTGAGGTGTGACATTAAAATAATATATGATTTTTGTGCTAGTTTCTGCTCTCCTAGTTAATTTGCAGAACTACTTTTTATGCCTGTCAAAACACATAGTTAATCTATTCTTATTTACAATTAATCTCAATAAAATTAATCTTAACTATGCCTTAGTCAGTAGCTTAAAATATCTAATTATATTCAATTAACTGCTGTCATAGTAATTAACACTGCTTAATTGCCTCTGCATATATTTATGTAAAGCTCATTAGTTACTGCTTGCTCTTTTTTTCCTTTTCTCCTTCCCATTTTTGTGGCTCTGAGAGCACTGACACAAAACCCAGGGCAGGTTTTTGACAATTTGCTTCTTGAAGGATCTATGATAATGGCAGCACATGTGTTTGTAGCATGTTATGTGCATAAATATTTATGTTTTCATCTGCAAAAAGAGTACCAGAACTAGGTCTATAAAGAACTTCCAGCCCTCCTTTCCTTCTTCCCCCCCTTTTCCTACCACAGCACATACAAAAATGTTTTCTAGCCTTGTTGATAGAAATATGAGAAGTCAGGTTAAGCTTTGTGTTTACAAATGAAGAGCTTTTCTGCATCTGCCTTGGGGCTGTACCCAGAAGGCAGAGCTTTGCTGCTCCGAATTCATTCAAAGGGTTAAAGACTTGGCCAAGGTTCAAACCGAGAAGCGCCCAGGGAAAGTGCATGTGAATATGTACAAGTTTCATGTAATTAGTGCTTAATTATATTAACATATGCAAATTGTCAACTTAGGAGCTTGTTGAGCTGGCAAAGATCAGCCAGGCACAATTGCTGTATTGTTCTGAAACAATAATGGATTTCAAGTTGGATTGTGAAAACACATAACTAGCTATCTAATTTAACTCATACCATGGTGAAATTTCATTAGTCTCCATGGAGACTGGTTTAATTGTGCTGACTAATGTTCTGGGCTGCAGAATGTCCTAAAAAGAAAGCGTTGTTTGCCTAATCCACCTTACAATGACACTTGTTTGTACATGTTTCCCTTGTGTGAGAATTTGCATATGCAAATAAATAGTTTCTCTGCCCCATTTGTCATGGCTGTTCATTACCCATGAAGAGGACATTGTTACTAGGCTGTTACTGAGTCTCCCAAGACAGGATAGTGTCAACCAGTCCAGCCACATTCTTTCATAATTTGTTTCTGATTAATAGACCAGAGTGAGGCTCATTCTATTCAGGCCTCTGCAAAGGGAAGGTCAGTTCTGTCACTGAAAAGAGTTTCCGCAGCAACTGAAGTTTTTGCTCTCCCTCCCCCACCCCCTGCTCTCTCTGGCTAAAATAATCATATTTAAAATAATGTATTCTCGCTCTAAGGAATACCTCCGCTAATAATCTCTAGTTTCCTAAAGCAAAAGATAGGAAAATAAAGGAGATTCTGGTATTGGAATATTAATCCTGTTTTTGACAGAAAGGTAAACTGATATAATTGCTTTTCAGTCGAAGGAATGGGGGTTTATACAAGTGTGAAAGCATCGGAAAAGGATTAGCATTTTTTTGCATAATGAAAAGCTCTGTTGAATAGGGCACTGAATGGTTGACTGAATGACTGAGATGAAAGGAAGATGAAAATGCAGGCTCCTCTTTCTTTATGCGTATGTTCAGCTCTCCCTAAAGTTATGTTTGTCCAAGACTTGAGAAAACAAGCAGGAGCTCGGATTTCAGCAACTTTTTAAGATGCCCCGAGTTTCCATCATCATGTGAAGTAATGCGTACGAGAGCAGCGTAGTGAAAAGCTGATAAACCCAGGTTCGGATGGAGAGGAGTTCCAGGAACATGACAGGCAAACCAAATATTGACTATTGGGTATCGAGGACTCCCAGCACCTTGCCTGGGGAGCAGAACAAGAGAGGAGGGGGCTGGCAGGGAGAGACGGACTCAGTTTAAAAGTTGCCAATGGAAATTATGCATCAACGCGTAATAATCTAATAAAGTTTGGTATTCAAGGAAGCGAGGTTTAGTCCATATCTGTTTTAATTATTAAACTATTTCTCTTCTGGAAAAAGTTATGAATTCTGACTCAGTGCTAAGTGTTTAAGTGGTTTGTATAAAGCCTTTCTGGGGAAAATATTACTCTCTTGCTTCAGCTTTTAAAATAGAGAAAGCGTACTGAAATAGAAATTGATGTATGCACACAGCAAGCAGAGTGTTCGGCAGGGCTGCATCCCTGTACTCAAGTTGTTCAGAACTGTTCGGTTCAGGTGGAGAGAAGGGCCCCGGCCTCCTACAGTCAGTGCAGTGCTCTGACTTCAGCCAGAGCAGAATCAGGCCCTGAAATACGGCTGCAACTGGTTAGCTGTTGACAATGTGATCAGTGCTTCTAATTATGTTCTCTCAACAGTAATTAGGGCAGTTAAAATACCATAAGTGTTGAGCCACTTTTGAAAGTGGGAAGTGGTTCTTTTGTATGTATGTAAATCAAATGCAGTGTGAATAATTATTTGTATGTATGCATATTAAATAGGTTTGGAGGTTTGGGCTTTTTTTTTTTTTTTTTTTTTTTTCTCCCAGGTCAACATAATTACCGATTTAGAGCTACTGGGGAAAACTGCTGGTAGCTAGAGTAAATGTTAACTTGTTCTGGGTTTTGGTTGTTTTTGTTTTTTTGGTTTTTTTTTTTTTTTGAGTTTGTAGAACATGTATTTGTAGGTGTTTGTTAGATCAGCATTAGATTTGATATTATTTAAACAGTTAGAGACACTTCAAAGGAATTAGAATTGGTTATGGATAAATGAAATGAAACTGCAAATGCAGAAAGAAGTTGGTAAGAGTGAAGTAAGAAAAATGATCTCTTTTAAGACAAAGTTTAAAACTTTCTGTGGGGCTTGAGAATGTTTTACTGCTAGCTATGAAATTCCTTAAAACTTCTTTTAAAGGAACATGCTTATGGGATATTCTTTTATTCTGGGAACAGCTTATTAGTGTACTTCCATAAGACGAATGTGTTAATTTAAGAAATAAATTCATTTATATTTTAAAATATTGTTAACCAAGCACCATGTGTTGTCTCTGGCGAGGTTCCAGCCACTGTAGAATTGGATAACACATGGGTTAATAATAACTGATGTGATGTCTGCATTCTTACTGAATGGGCAGAAACCCAGAAAACTGAGTTTCAAGATTTTACAGAATAAGATGTAACGCAGAAAATGTTTATGTGAACAGATGCATAGATAGAAGAAACTAGAAATAGTTTGATGGTTGCTTTTACCTGGTAGGTCCTGTAGGGTTGCTGTTGGGATTATTATTAATTTATTGATTAGAAGAGAACTTGTTTTGAGGAAATAAGGGGATCTATTTGTCCTTTAATACATGCCTTTAATACACACTACTGTATTCTCTTTTAGCAGTCGTCCTGTAGGCCATTTATACCTGTATTTCTGCTATTTATCTAGGTTTTATTGATCTCTAAACTATGCAGGAAAAGTTTGTGCCAGGCTGTATTATGGTAATGTTGTTGAGGATCTGATGTTTTCTGCTTAAACAAAATTTTCTAAGGAACAGTTTAATCAAGTTTTATGGTCAAAATAAAAATTTGTCATATTGACACACTCTTCTATGTGTTCATATTACTGAGCATCAGCTTTAAATTAAAAAAAAAAAAAGTGATTTAGAGATGAATTTGTCAAAATCATAGTTTATTTGTTTTAGGTACTTTTGAGGACAATTTGAAATGTGCCCAGAAACTGGTATTTATTTACAGACAACCTTAGCAGAGTTTTGGCACTCAAACTGGTCTCATAGGCTGTACCAGCTCCTAAGTAGGTGCTGTAGGTGTTGAGGTCAATAGTTAATAAACTAAATGCTGTATATGATAGACCATGGTGACTCTGACATTTACTGTATAGGCTGCAATGCTTTCTAATGGACAAGTGATGAGCACGCTAGCCATATATCTAAAATTGGATGTAAGTAGAGAAATATTCTGGTTCTAAAACAAAGAAAACTGTACAAAATGCTTATGCCAATGTGAGTAAACCTAGGATACAAACTCAAAAGGTACTAGAACCTGATTCCTTTTCACTCTCTGCTATATATAATAACAATAATTCTTCTGAAAGAGAGGGAAATATATAGATGTAAAACTGGCAAGGGTTGATATAGGTATAAAAGGCATGAGGCCTTCAGCCACCGGCAGAAAATAATCTCATAAAATCAAATTTTAAGGGTTTCGCTACTTTTTGCACTACCATTTCCAACGACAATGTGCTTAGAGCAGGAGGTGCCACAGTGGTTGTACGAAAGAGGCTTCGTAGGGACTCTGGCAGAGGTGTCTCTGCTCCTTCAGCAGACAACAGCAGAGCTGAGGGGCTGGGAGCAGTGGCTGCTGAGGACTTGCTCCTCCCTGTTTTGACATCGAGGCTCCCTTATAGAGAAATGTGCCTAATCTGAGGTGACAAGGCACCTGTCACTAGCAGTGCTTCAATGTTTGGGGCACTGATGGAAATCTGGAACAATCCCTGTTATTTCTGCACTTGTTCCTGAATACTGTGGTAGAATAGATTGCAATAAAAACTTTTTTGAGGAAAGCAAAGACAAAACTTCTTGTCCCTCACTTGCTGGAGTTGATCCTTTGACTTTTGATATTCAGAGAGCCAATGTTTTCCTACAAAGAGAGAGGGGGGAGAAAAAAATCTTGCATTTACCAAGTGTTGTGTTACCATTTCAAGCACAGGTGGTTTTTCCATGTATAAAGATATGGCTGCCCACCTTCAAATCAGAATTTATCTGTATTTTAATGTCTATTGCTCTGTATGACTTATCTTCTAGAGAAAACAAAGGTCTAAGTGAAAAGTAGTTCCTTATGCAGGGAACTTATTCCTGTGAGTTTCACTTTGATCCTATATATATATATATAGTTATAGTTACTGATTTTGCTTACAGCACTGAGGGTTTAAATTAAAGAAGATGTAACATCTCCAAAATAAATTATTTAGCTACGTGGCAAATGTCACCCCTCAATCCCTGAATTCCTTGAATTTTATGTACTGCTTGCAAAAAAACACGGGATCAGTGTGCTTGCCATGCCACTGTGGCCAGCTGTGGGGTGGGAGCATCGCTGCTGCTGTGTAGCGATGTGCTCAGGGCCTTTTTCCAGCAGGATCAACTGAGTGATTGCTGTAGGGAGACAAGATATGATTTTTCAGCTCCACTAAGAAGCATTGCTGGGGCTGTTTTAAGTCACGACTGGCCATGCCTGTGGATTTCTCGGTGCTGGATGCTTGATGCTTCGTTCCCCCAGCACTGCTGCAGTTTCCCATTTTGACCGAGGGCCTGGTCCAAAGTCCAGCGTTGCCTCATCGATTCCTCCCGGCCTTGGATCAGACCCTCGTACAGAAGAGTGCCATCTGCTGAGGAGCCGGCTGCAATTCAGTGCTGCCGGGCGGCCCGGCCCCAACCCGACCCCGGCCCGGAGCCCTCGCTGAAATCGCAGGGCAAAAGTGCGGCGGTCACAACTTTTTCTCAAGTGGGTGGTGGAAAGCAACGAGAGAGAATGGAGTCCAAAATGTTAGTATTTAAATATAGCAGAAAACTGGGAGTCTGACGATAGCTCAGCTACTAGGGAGGAAATTCAGCCATCTGGAGCTTGTGACCCATCCAGACAGGGGTGGGGGGGGGGGGGGGGGGGGGGGAGAACTTGAAAACGAAGGATTTCATTGAGTGTTGAAATTTATTTTCCGAGCAGGCTGCTGCCTTGCTGTTGAGCAGCACAGGTCTTGGAGTGGTTTTGTGCATCAAAGGCGTACATATTGAGACACCTTGCTTCTTGCCACAATCTCATGTTAACAATAATGTTTCTGGACCAGACTACTTTGGCCTAGCTTTGGGTTTACTGGTTGATTTGAGTTTGTTTTTCAGTGGTATCATCGTTTACAAGTTTTTTTTTGTTTGTTTTGCTTTGCTTTTTGTGTGTGTGTGTGAGGCTGTTTGAATTTTTTATATACGCATAATGGCAGTGATCTATAAACATTCCTGTGTTCAGCTGTGGCTCTGCAGAAAGGCTGAATCTGCTCTCAACAATTTCATTATTATTATTATTATTATTATTTTTTAACATGATTTTAAGAATTGGAGGCAAAGATATTCAAAATCTTTTAGGTTCATTTAAAAATCTATGCAATTTAAACAAACACAGAATTGTGTAAATGGTTTGTCTGGGAATTACTTAGGCTGCACAGCGTAATAACATTTTATTAGCTGTCATTTGTTTTCTAGGAAGAAAATGTTGATTTTTATGTTGTGTGTTACATGCAGACTTGGCACTGACATGGGACAGTCCCGAATTTCTAAAAAGGTGGGACAGTAGTTGCCTAGAAGGTGAAGACTTGAGAAAAATTGGGGTGGGTCATTTCTTTCCTGAAATGAAGCAGGGTACAGATTAGGAGCCATTAAGGTTTGCCAGGAGTTGTTGGTCATAGAAGCCTGTTTAAGTGCTCACTGTCAACAAGGAAATCATGGGCAGCACTTAAAGTGGCTCACCTCTGATTTATTCATAAACCTCACACGAGCACTTGGCTTTGTTCTTGCTCTGGTAAGGGGGAACTGATGCCAATAAGAACAGGAATAAAGAGCTTCTTGCATGGTCCAAAAGTGAATAGCACTTTATCTCAAAGCATGACCTCCATTCCCAAGATCTGTTGTGTTACAGTTGACTCCGTCTAGATGTGTATTCTCGGATGAATTGCCAGAAGAGGTTACAACAAATATATACTTTGTAAACCCTCCAGATGTAACAAGAACCATGTAACTGGAACTTAAGTTCTAACTTGACAGAAAGGTTGCAGCATTTGTTGTGAGCTGGGAGATATCCGCTTCAGACAGCATTTTATGCTGGCGTTTTTAATGTGAGTCAGAAAACAGTGTGATTATGTGGCTGTGATTCAAGTGAAAATTTTATGTTCTTTAAGGGATTCATTTGAAAAATATATTCTGATGCATGTAGACACAGAGACGCGAGCGAGTTCTGAGACAAAAAAAAAAAAAAAGAAAAGAAAAAGAAAAAAAGGACTTCATTTTTAGGCATATTTGATTGCTGTTGCTATATTTTTGTTTCTCTAAAAAAGGCAAAGTAGTGCTAGCAGTCCACGATGGGGGAAGGGACCTTTCAAAGACGGTCAACTGCCATGTTTGCACTGGGGCAGAGGTTGAGTACAGTTACTTAAATCCCCAGAGAAACATTTAGTTAACGCTGGTCTCTTTCTGATCCCGTCTGAGTCTGGTTTTCTTTTCTGCTTTTTAATGAAGTTTGTTTGTTGCTATGTTTAGGTTATGTTTTTAGACTGACTTGCATTTTCACAACAGATTTGACCAAAAGAGTCATAATGGAAGACAGTGATGAGAGTTAATGATACATCTTTGATAAAGCAGTCCTCGTGTGCAATCTGATCACAGCCATCAGCTCATTTGTCATGGCTGAAGTGAAAATGTCAGGACCAATGAGTGTATCAGTGCTGAAGGGGGCGAAAGGGCTTTTGGAGACACTTTTGTGCTGGGAGTGGGCCACAGCTTAGATGCAGCTCTAGGGAAATACTGGGATTAGCCAACTCTGTGCACAAATCCCTAGCATAACAGAATTAGTTGGGAAAATGAGGTTTGTTAGTGAAAAAAAAAAAAGTCTGTAGAACTGCTGTAGGCTGCAGACCAGGAACTATGCAAAACAGTGAAGCGTTTTATTAAAATAACTTTAGTGATGTGCATTTATACACATTCTAACATGTGTGGCATTTGGTAGCCAGCAACAAAACTCATTTTAATGCATTTTGCACATGTATGCTTAAGGAAAAAAATAGTGCACTTAAAATAAATACAGTTCTCACTATCTTAAAATAAGGTTTTCTGAATTTAACACAGAACACGGAGAAAACAACTTATATAAATACCAAGCAGTGCTGCTGATGTTTTTGCATAGGTTCAAACAAAAGTCAGGGCAATCTCCCTGCTGTAGACTTCTCTTTACTTTGAAGGTGTAATTCATGCTATAGGAGCATATTGCTCACTAAACTAGGACCTGGTCTAACTAGACTCTTCTTTTTTTTCTGGTCTGTAGAAGATGTTTCTGAAGATTTTCACAGTAGGCAGATGAGGGGTAACCTCTTGTATGTGCCTGCCTTGCCAAGATTGCAAATACAAATTTTTTAATTCTCTAAAGATCCAGATTTAATTTCCCTTTCAATTTTGTTTGTTTTCCCCATTCATTATAAAAACTCTTGATAGTTTTAGCAGACAATTTCAGTTTTCTTTCTTAATCTCAATACATTCATACTCTTTAACAGTATCCTCCAGCAGTGAGTTCTGCTGCCTAATCCCTCCACAGCTCTCATCATTTTATTTTGTCACAGCCTAACTTTCTTGGAAACCTGCTACTTGTCCTTCAATAAGCCTCTTCCTCTCACCTCTTGTTAAATATCTAGGAAGAGCAGGCTGCTTTTTCCTCTGTAATATCTATAATAATTATGAGGAAATCTTGATTTCTTTGAGGTGGGGGTCATGCCTACCAGAGCTATTCAGCTGCTATGAAGCTGTGCAGATGTTCAGTCAGGTGATGTGGTTCTTGCACTGCTCTAGTAGAAGCAGAATGAGAGAATGTGTAGTTCTATGTCCAGCATGTAAAGTAATGGGGAAATGTCTGAGTAACAGACTTAGCAACTGTCTGCTGTCTGTCTGGCTACATCAGCTAACGATGCCTCAGCCCATGAAAGGGCTAGGTTACCTTTTTGATACAGAAGGACAGAGGGTGTTTTGACTTCAGAGACCCACACCAAGGATGTTCAGGAGACAGCTGCCATTGGACTAAAAGGTGTCTTTCCTTTGTTTGATGTTGTCATTAGAGGTGTCTTTGCACTTAATGGAAGGGTAAGATAGGAACTAAGGCTGGTATCAACACTTGTGTCACTGGCCTGGTAGCTGTCGGCATGCCATTACCATGTCTACATGCAAAGGGCTTCAAAACAGAACACGATGGGGAGCAGCACCAGCTTGGCAGTGCGGGGGCTGTCAGTGTGCCAGCCTTGCCACCATGCTTTTGTCTGCAGAGAAGAGCTCTGGGCTCATTCTTTCCCAAAACCTGGGTGTAAGTTTGGGAGCATGCTGATGCGGAGGGGTGGAGAGTAGGCTCTGCATGGAGGAGCCCCAGGCTGTGCTCAGATAGCAGGTAATCACCACTGGTGGATCCAGGCCTCCCGCAGTGGGTTTGCTGCTGGAGCTGGAGCTGAAGCTGCCTGTTGTGGTGGTGGGCTGCAGACCTGAGGCCTTCTGGGCATCATCATGCTGCCAACATGGCCACAGGTCCAAAGCACCAGGCAACCTTCGCTCTGCTGTAGGAATTTTCAGTGATGCTGCAGCCTTTAAACCCCAAACATTTCTCTGTTTATGCATGTCAGTGTGAGTGGCAGCGGCAAAGTAATTTATTTAATCTAGCTCGTACTTATCTTTGTTAGGAGTCGTCTGCAGATTTCTTCCATTTCATGTACAGTGAATTGTCCTCTTTCAGATAATGCACTCGAACAACCTTCTTTTTGTTTAATTCTATTGATTTACAGTATTGAAGTGAAATATCTGATACCTGTTTCCTGCACTTTGACTGTATGTAGTCAAAGAAGCTGATGAGATTCTTCCCTCCTTTCCACAGGCCCTTTAGCTGTTTTAAATGTATAATTATCATGGCATGTCATTTGATAGCTGCACTAATTGCTGCCAACCATTGTCTGTTTGCACTTAATGCTGAAACCTGATCAACATCCTGCTTTGGTTGATGTTTAGTGGTAAACTTTAATTAACTCTTATTGCATTGAAGAAGAGCTCAGTCTCTGTGCTAACTAATCATTTACCTTCATTATGTCCTGACAGCTCCACTTGTTCCTGGTACTAATAGATACACCAGTCAGTAAATAAACCTGCAAACCTTCATGCCTTGAAGTTGTTCCCCATTGATATTTTGTTGCTTAAAGTATAATGGGGTAAAGATAATTATTTCAGTGAGTTTTGTATCTCTGCTTTTCCAGGCACCAATCTCAAATTGCCTTTTTCATGCCAGACAATATCATTTTAATAGTAACTGTAGATTTAAGATAACATTATTCCTTCAGCATGGTTCCTATACACATGCATCTTTTGAATCAATACAATTAAGCTTGTCTCCTGTTGGAATTCTTGTAATTATTTTTCCTGAAATACTTTTCCTGTAATGATATTGAAGTTAAAGTAATCAGGTTACTGGCAGATCATGTAAAATTCAACTCAAAATTGCTGGCTGCTTGATTTTAATTTGTCTGACATCAAGTTTGTTTGAAAAGGGATAATATGTGGTTAAACCAAGGAGCTTATAATTATGGTTGACATTTGTTTGTTTATAATGAAATCTAATTAAAGTTCATACGTTTTAAAACACAAAAGTTAATTACTGAATTGCTCACTTCACTTATGCACAGCAGTCAAATTAACTTGCAGAACAAAAAATGACAAAAGACTATGCATAATAAAAACAAAATGCCCAGCTGATCTTGGCAATACAAAACAAATTTGCCATGATAATATTCTAGAAAAAACAGTTGCTTTATTAATAACTAAACTGTTTAAAAAACATCCTGTATTTTTATTGACCAGGCTGATTCTGATAGAGTAATATTTAAATGTTCCTCATGACTTACAATACCCAAAGCTTATTTCTTTTCCTTTGCATGTGCATAATTGGAGGAGTCTTGTACTTTTGCAAACGGTGCTCAGAAGCACAACTCTTTACGTTTTCTTTCCATCAAGACTTTCTGGAGTCATCTGGAGTTGTAATATCCTCCCGAGAACTCAAATGTTTGCTCAAGTATCTGCCCTGTGATAACTTCTAGAAAGATAATTGCAGCATTTTTAACATACAAGAAATTTAACATTAGGCAAACAAACAAACAAAAAAAACTCTAACATTTATTTCATAGTTGGTTTTGAGACAACAAAGTGCTAGGTGAATATTACAGAGTTATTTTGACCCTCTAGCCATTATTTGTTGGCATTGCAATCTGGTCTCACTTTCCAAATGTACTGAGAGACTACACAACCAGACTTGAATAAAACCCCAAAGTCTGTGTTAATTTACACTCTAAAAGATTATGCTACTGTATTTTCCATTATTAATGTATTTTAGTATACTTAATTATGCTAATATTCTATTTTTGTTAAATCAGGCTCAAGTTTAATGAAACAAAAAGCTGCAAATGTCTTTTTTTAATTTTTTTTTTTTTCCTTGAGAGCTGTGAACACAATTGGTCTCTTTCATAGTGTTTGAGAACAGGTGACAGATCCAGGCAGTGTGATTTGTAGTGAAGACAATCAGGATTAATTTTTGAGCTGCTTCTATTTAATTTAGTTCTGTGTGTGTTTAAAATAACATCTAATGTAAACTAACTTTAGTCAGAATTAAAGAGATTAAATCGTGAAAGCTTTACAGATTGGGAGTATCGACATATGAATAAACACAGTAAATATGATTTATTAATTCCTAAGGTGATTGATGTGGTGAATTTCTTAAAAGGAAAAAGGAATATGGATTCAATAGATAAGGTTTATATTTAGTAGGATTAGTAACTTGAACTTCTAAATTTAATAGGGATTTTGTG
>NW_026294769.1:47069159-47116659 GCF_026119805.1 Tympanuchus pallidicinctus
ACTATATTGTTGATATATGAATATTGAGCTACCTGCAGTGTCATTTAAAGGATATAACAAAACTACAATTAGTGCTGTGTAAGTTAATCTAGGCTTTTAAGTTACATAAGCATTGCTGTTTTGTTATTTTATTGATCAACTTTCATGCCTTTGAAAATACAAATTCCAGAATGACATCATGCCCAGTAGGAGTAATTAAAGCTATCTGATGAGGGAATTTAGAAGTTGAAAGGGATGATTGTAATTGATCCTGATTCAATCCTATTACAGCTTTTTATAGTTTAAGCTCTAGAGAAAGCAAACTCCTTGTCAAGGCTTTATTTTACAGATTCCTTTGTGTGTGCTATGCTTGCTGGTCTCTACTTTCCCTTTTAATTTTTTTTTTTCCTGTAGTAAATAATGAGCTGCCGCCTGAAATCCGGCTTGCCAGTGGTCAGCTAATGGGTGATGACCTGTCCCTCCTTACTGCAGGAGAGCTGTCACCTTATATCAGTGACCCAGCGCTGAAGCTATTCCAGTGTGCTGTTTGCAACAAATTCACCTCTGACAGCCTGGAGGCCCTAAGTGTGCATGTGAGCAGCGAGCGCTTGCTCCCCGAAGAGGAGTGGAGGGCTGTAATTGGAGACATCTACCAGTGCAAGCTCTGTAACTACAATACTCAGCTCAAAGCGAACTTCCAGCTCCACTGCAAGACTGACAAACATATGCAGAAGTATCAACTGGTGGCTCACATTAAAGAAGGGGGCAAAACTAATGAGTGGAGGCTGAAGTGTATTGCCATTGGCAACCCAGTTCACCTAAAATGTAATGCCTGTGACTACTACACCAACAGCGTGGATAAATTGCGCTTACATACTACCAATCACAGGCATGAAGCAGCCCTGAAACTGTACAAGGTAAGACAGTGACAGCAATTTAATTTGGCACCAAGTAGACTAGGAATTAACTGTTTCGGTGCTAATTGAACAAGACTGTGATTAATCAGCAGAATAAATGTTTGTGGAACATGTGTATAATCAAAAAAAAAAAAAAAAAAGCCTATGCAGGCTGGTTAGGAGGGTGTGCTAGCTGGGAATTGCTAGCAGAGAATTCATCTGAGGGCCCATTCAGCTTTCAGTTTGCCAACAAAGGGAAACTAAGTTTATTTTTAAAAATCCTCTCATAATACATAACTAGAGCAGTTTTACGTGTCTGATAATCTTTTCAAACTTTGTCTGTTACATTCTGCTTTGGAGGCTTGACAGAGATTATGGAAAATGATGAATTTTCCATACTGTGCATGAGGAAGGAGATCACTTTCTGGCTTATATATCTGCTTGCAAACATAGTCTATGACAGCCAAGATATTTTACATTGGTATTTTCAGTAAGGACATGCAATATGCCACATTATTGCCTAGGATATTCAAAAATAAGCTCTGCCATCCTTTTGTCCGGCCTTCTTTTCTAGGACAGTAATGATTTTTCACAAACATGAAAGGGTGTGGTGTAGATAAATATGTTAGTAGAATGGCAACTATATTTTTATCTTTACTGGAAAAAACTATGTGGATATAATGAATATGTGGGAGTGATGAATACCATTTATTACACAACTTGTCATGACTTTTTCCAAACCGTAATTATGGGGTAACTTATTTTCTGCAGTGTGTTTACTGGATTGGCTTGATTGTCTTGGTTCATGTACAAAATATAACACATTCATTTCCAAGATGAATAACTTTGTAACTTATTAAAAACTTCTTTTGTCTAGGGGATAAAAAAAATTCAGGAAATACTGCAAACCATTAGTCACTGTAACAAGCTCTAAATATGATTAGAAAATCCATTTTGCAAGTGTTATCTATTGATTTATACTAGAAATCTGTGATAACTAAACTATAAGGAGTCATCTGCTGATTACAGCAGCTATGCTGGTTTTCTAATCATGTTGAAAATGTGTACATATGGAGCAAATACAGAAAAGCCTTAGGAGATCTGTAGTTTAAGCAAAAAAATAACATTTTTCTGGTGTTCAGCCATGTTCAAATGGTTGTTCCAAGTTAACACAGAGTGGATAGGCAGTAATCTGATTTATAATTTTATAACCTGATAGCTGTAATCTTGGTGGATCTTCTATGACAAAAATGACAGCAATGCAAGATCAGGTCTATTGTATTCTCCCATTGTGCTGGTTGCTCTGCTAATTCAGTCACATATTTATGTAAATTGCATTTTTTCCTTAAAATGGAAAGGTGGGCAGTTTTTTGTTCTTGTTTTCTCTTTCTTTAAAGACCCAAAATCCAGTTTTTAAAAGTGCTACGATAGCTGAAAGTGTAGTGATGAAGTCTGTCTACTTCAGCAGCAAAACTGCCTTCAGATGTTGCTCTTTGTCATTTTTAAAGTGGCTCGTTGCACACTCAAGTTATGCTAATTGTGGAGCCACACTGTAAATCAAGATTTTTAAATGATCTGAATTAAACATAGTTGTTCTCCATCTCTTTTTTGGAGTGTTAATATGGGTTATTTCAGTGATCTGTTGCATAATGCTACCTTTAGAGAGATGTAGCGGTAAACAATGTCACAAGTGGGAGTTGAAGAGGGAGGTAGTGGACTTTTCACATTCAGCTTCAATGCCACAATGCCAAAGCTGCTTCAGGGAACATTGAAAATAAGATTCTTTAAATATATATATATATATATATATATATATATAATATATATATAATTTATATAATATATATATATATATATATATATATATATATATATATATTATATTTATATCTATCTATCTATATATATATATAGATATATAGATGTCCTCGAATATATATATAAAATATATATTATATATAAATATAATATATAAATGTAATGTATTATATATATAATATTATATATAGTATATACAATACGTATAATATATAATATGTTATAATATAATATAATATAATATATTATATATATATATATATAATATTATATTATATATACATATAAAGTAAATTAAGTGATAGGCATAGCTATAGAGTTTCAGGATACAAACCAGCTACTTCACTCTACTTCACTCATACAACCAATCCCTAGAAAAATATTGATCATATACATGTAGTTTTATTATATGAATCATTTGATTTAGAATAGAAGGGAGCAAGTCTCAACTTTTAGCCCTCATGAGTTATAATGTCCTGATGCTGATGCTGCTTTTCTTTCCATATTCTGGTTTGCTACAGTCAATAGTGCCTGTTTGGTACAGCTATCCTATGACAATCAGATGACCACCACCTTAATCTTTTAAGTTCCATCTCTGAGTCAGTTAAGATGAAAGAATGATAGAATCATAGAATAGCATGGGTTGGAAAGGACCCCAGTGATCATTAATTTCCAACCCCCTGCCACACGCAGGGCCACCAACTTCCAGATCAGGTACCAGACCAGGCTGTCCAGAAAGATGTCTCAGAGGAGAAGAAATGCATAAGATCTTAGACACTACCTGAACTCAATGTCCTGCAGAAGGACAATCTAAACGGTAAATGTGGTAATCATAAGGTTGCTAGTCTCCTGATACATTTATTTTTTATGACCTTTCCCTAAGATTGCTAGTGAGAATCTCAACTTTTTAATGTTTTGGTCCCCTATGACTCCCTCAGGAAGCTCAGAAATTTGTACTCTGCTAGGCTTAAGACCTCTCAGAAAGCAGACAGCACATGCACCTATATGCAAATGCTATTCTCATATAATCCCAATTTAAGACAAGTTAGAATTGATCAACTTTTTAGTGTTTTAGAATTATTGTTCTTGAATTGAGGTTGGCAGTGTTGTAGTGTGTTGCAAAATATCAAAATATTCTAGATGGGTGCGCTTTATAACAGAATATAATGTCTCTGTATGTCATCTATACAACTTCAGTTGTAATTGTGGACATATATTCTGTCCTTAAGGTGGAAATAAATGAGATATTGAAAATCTGTTATCTACTGGAAGATTTGATAGTTTTGTTAGGTCTTGGTGAAGCAGTTGACACCAAGAGAGATACAAACTTTTTTTTCTTATACATCAGATAAACTTTTAGAGCACCTAAGGAAAAAAAAGCCATTAATTTGTATGAATAATAGATATACGCCTTGGGAGCAATATTGAATATTCATGAATTGTGTTTATATTCGAGCAGCTCTTCTAACTCTTTTAAAATTAAAGTGCTGTGAATGTGGTTTGGCAATAAAGACTTTAATACTAAAACCATCTGAAAGCACAGAAAAAGAATCTGTGACTTTGTTCTTTTGCTTTGTCAGGCACCTCAGTGTTTTTTTTTTAGTCATTTATATTTATTCAAATGTTATTGTTTTGTGAATTTTCTTTTTATAAGTGTTGCCATAACAGCTTGATTTCTCTTCCTGTGCTTAACTATTGATACAATAAAAGGATGTCTTTTCACGACTATCGCTTTTAAAGCTACCATGAACATCAGAGCTTCCCTTCTGAAGCAGTATAATTTTAGGCGGTATCAAAATGTCACTTTTAAAGTTAGATTCTAAATGTTGTAAAGTAAAACTTTCAGCTGCTTTCTGAGTTATCTTAAAAAGAAATGTCTCCTTGCAGAAGGTGCAGCTGATTATGTGACTGCTAGGAACAGGAGCAAAAATGGCCTTACCCTAAGTGAACTCAGCTCAAGCTAGAAGATGTTCCCAAGGACTTGAAAATATGATGCTTGATATTAGCAAATTAAACCACAGAAGAGTGGGGAGTCCTTCACAGTATCCATCAAGATGTATTTGGTAGCTCCACAAGTAAACAGAGAAAGCCTCTATAGCAACAGAGTGCATTTCCATTCTGCAGGAGGAAGTGTTGGACTTCTGCAGATTTGGGAAGCGGAGGTAGGAAAGCGATCTGGATATAAACTACATAGCGCTGAAACTGCTCTTAAGGAAGCCATTTTGTAGCTTACTCAAATAGCTTTTGGTTCAGGGAACCACATATATCATGTCTGGTGCTCATAAAATAGTTCCCAAATACTTCCAATAAATAAATAGTAAAAGGAGTTAAGAATATGACAGGATAGGGTTTTTTTTGCAAGTAAACTGTACTGGCTATTAAGAAGTTTTAGTTAGCCAAGTAATAGAATAAAGGGATAAATTTCTAATAAAAAATATTTGAAATCAGCGTATCAAAATATTATTAAAATAACTGAAAATTGCTTTAACAGACATTAATTTTATTTGAGGTTTATACTTCAGTTTATGTTAGACATGCAGCTATTTTGGAGCTCAGGGCAAGTGACAAGCAGCAGTTAGCAGGCAAATACTCAGCTGTGTGAAAACTCCATCGGCTTTTCCTTTATTGACAAAATATTGATCCATAACACTATTAATGCTATGATTGTCAGTTCAATTTGGATAGATCGCTTTACCTCTCCTGTTCTCAAACGGCAAAGATATTACCCAAAAGGAGTGACCTGATTTGAGTTTAAGAAGGTTAAAGGTTAAAGGTTAGCTCAAAAGCATCATCTGCCTAGCTGCTTAACTTTAAACTGATCAATTTAATGAAAATCTGTTTTACAGATGGAGTTTTAATGTCTTTGGCAGGATTTAGGCAGCTTTAACATTAGACGTATGCTAGTAAAAATTATTTCTTTATTTGACCAGAACAACACCTTTTCTTTTATGTTTTAAGGTAAAAGGCATGTGGGATATGGTATTTTGGCAAAAGACCCAGAAGCAGAAAGTGTTGATGATTTTTCCATATGTGCTCAAAAACAGAATACCTTTATGTCTATTGCTAACGATGACTGAAGAAACAAACAAAGCTGCATTCATTTTTTTACCATAATGTTTTACTTTGAAACCACAAAAAAGAATTTCAGGCTAAACTGTCCTTGAAAAAGGTTTGTCTTCTTTGCCTAGGGTGGAATGCAACGGTATTCACATTTTTAACCTGGCAGACCGAGCTGATTGTCTCTTTTAAAGCTTATATTTGTAGATAGCAGTGTTCTTTTTTCTGCTTGCAAACTGAGTAGTAATTGTGTTACTTAACTGTAGATACCATAAATAATAAGGCAAATTAGTCAATCCAAATGGTAAATTTTATCTGATGGAGGTTATCTGAATAAACAAAGCATTAGATCCTCAGGAGTGTAAAGCAGAGCTTTGTGTTTATGTCTTCTGAGAATCTGGCCCTCACAATTTTTGCCAAGATAATTAAGTTTCAGCACAAGAATGTCTTTCTATTTTCAGATCTATGCAATTCAATAGGAATTTCTTGGGCTGCTAATGCGGTACTATTATATGTTAGCTTTGTAATTAGCTAGGACTCTATCCCTTTGCTGAAATGCATTGTAATATTACACACACAAGCATAGCTTGCATGTAGCAGTCATAAAAGTGGTGCCCTTTGTTTCATACTGACCTTCCAACTTATTTAAAAAAAGTTTACAATGAGCCTTTGTTTTGTCCACAAATGATCATAAACAGCTTTCTAAAGAGCCCAATAAAATGAGATAATCACAAATGTATAACATCAGATATTGAAAGGGTGGAAGAACAAACGGGGCTTTTACTATATTTTATAGGATGGATTTATAGCCTGTCCTTGGGTCACTTAGGGCCAAGAATTTTCACGGTCAGCTGGTTGGTCTTGCTAGCGAGCATCCTCTGCAGGAAATACAAATACCATGCAGCACCTGCTCTTAAGTCAGAGTTATATGCTCTTGTTTTAAAGCAGAGTGTCCACTGCTCTTCTGGTTCAAAGTCAAAAGCTTAATTAGACTACCTTTTTATCCGTATGCGTCATCAGTGGAGCAGAATAGTCTGCCTGGATTTCTCAGTGTTGTTTGCATATTTGGGTTTTAAATCAGCTGAGGATGTTGAATGCTTTGCTCATCTTTGGTACACACGGAAGGCACAAGTGGGATTTAGTCCATAGGTAACTTTTAGTGTGACAGTTCCCCAAGGAGCACTGCTTGGTTTTTCTCATTATTCTTGTTCTGGATGAAAGCATCGTTGTTAGGAATTAACAACAGATGGGAGTGTAAAGTGTATTCACGTGGGGGTGAATGGACTAACAGCCCCAATCACTTTGTTTGCTTTACTCTGTTTGGCATGAAATGTTGATACTTGATCAGCTCAGAATTTACAGTCACATTCTTTTCATTTCAGTTGTCCTGCACCAACTTTGTAATTTAAAATCAAATATCCTAGGTATGTGCCAGTCCAATTATTTAACTGTCATTGTCCCAGTATGATGGTAAAAGAGGTCAGGAGATTGCGCAGCATTGATTTGCATAAAAATCATTGTGCAAAGGAAATTGGAATATGTCTGCACATCTGAGGAGGCAAAGGATATTTTGCTTAATCTTATTCTTGTTTGTTTAGGTGGGGAAAAGTGTTTGCAGTGGTAAACAAAAGTTATTCTGATTTGTTGCTAAACATAAACCTCACAATAGGAGATATTTCAATTTTTACAGTACTTGAAGATTTATGCTCATTAAAGAATTTAAATGTTTTATGAAATTTAATTTCTACTGCATGTTTTAGTTACTGTAATTCAGATTATGCTGTTGTGCTTGCAACAAAGACAAACAAAGGTCAAAAGTATACTGTGTAGTCAGCTAATGTGTATACTGACTGTACATACTTACACACGATTGTGAAGTAGATTTATTTCCTAAAAATGCAAGTTGGAGAATTGCAGAATGGTAATTTCAAATCTATTCTTTTTATTTTAAATTTAAAACGTGATATTAGAGAAGTATTTTTCACATTACATTTGATGCAATTTTATTTGATATTCAGATGTTGTCTGGCCTTCAGATGGTCCTACGTACCTTGCAAAAAATATTATGTATTGCATTTTGGCTTATGGTACACTGCTAATGCGGAAAAATATTCTCAAATAATGGTTTAGAGAATCATCATTGAAATGTAGTCCAGTATCCCAACCTGAGTGTTGTCCTGGATGAGGATGTAGTCACCCTTTGAAAGGAGACTGGACTAGTCTGTTTGGACATAACTTTCAGTGCACAGCCTTCCCAGGGGAGCATGAGTTTATAGTTTTGCTTGCAGAGCAGGAAGAGTGAGCAAAGAGGAGAGTAAAAGCAGCATAAAGGATCAGCCTCATTTATTCAGTATGCTCAACACACAAAATGGCTGTATAACAGCTGTTTCTGTGCCTGGAGTTCTTTCATTCTGACATTAAGAGAAATATGTAATTATTTCTGACTGAGATTCAAGGTAGAATTGCAATGTATAATGTATGTGAGAGTATTACGTCAATTTGTGTGCATGTGTGTACGTGCATAAATTGACTGCATCTATGAATTTAGCAGCCACTCCCATCCAGCCTTGAAACATAGATTTTCTTGTTCCCCTTAGGAGATTTCATCTGATATTGCACTGCTCACTACAGGTGTCTTCTCTAAAATTTGTAATCTGAGTCTAGCAGACTCTCCCAGGTGGGATTTTTCTGCATCATCTCTTACACATAATTAAGAATGAGCATGGAACAAAAGACTGAAGCATGACAGTAAAGTTGTATTTCTGACATGTGTATATGTACTTAAGCTTTACCAAGTTTTGATAAGTGATAAGGGAGAAATTTCCCATTGGTCTATGTATTTTTTGGTCCATCCAGACAAAATGCAAGAACCAGGAATCTTAGGAGGGTGATCTATTGTTAGAGTAGATGGGAGACCTCATATGTACAGAACTGAGCTTTGAGTGATTTGATACACAGCTCTTGAGACTGCGTTGTCTCTATATGTGTCCATCACACTGGATAGACAAATTAATTTTCAGCATTTGTTTTTTTTTCCTTTAGGGGTTCAACTATCCAGTGATTCTCCAGTCAGATATTGTAAGGGGATGTAAAAATGCTGATGCAAAATGTTAAGTAATACTGATGCTGTTGAGTTTAGCAAGGACTTAGCACAACGGGGGAGATGTATTTTATTGGATAAAATATTCTGTATTTTGCTGCTGAATACACATGAAAATGTGTGTATAAAATACAGTACAATAGGAAATATATATTAATTTCATTGTGTGTGTAGGATTTTTATTTAAAAAAAAAAATATGCAAAAAACCAAAACAACAACAACAAAAAAAACCAACCCAAACAATAAAACCAAAACAACAACAACAAAAAAAACCATAATTGTCAAAGGTGACTTGTAATGTCTGTTTTGTTTTTTTTTTTTTACCCTGATGGTCTGTCTTTTAGGCTGGCTGCAGGTAGTGCAAAATGACAATGGTCATTTTGATCCTCATGATTATATATAAGAAAGGTGAAGCTTTGGTGCAGGACCTTCGCTTTGTGGACAGCTATGAAGGAGGATGTCATGGAAATGACCCCACTGGTCTGCAGAGGATGGTGCCAGCCCTGCAGTTTGGCAGCAGACAGAAACACAAAAGTACTGTGCACCATAACCTTAGGGGAAACTGTATGTGCTACTCTCCCTGTAGGAGGGAAGGCATTAAGATAATCTTTAGCTTTTAAAGACAGGGGGCATTGAAGGAAACAAAAATTGAGCAAAGGTTGTCCTTGAATGATGAAGTGTGCAGATTCCCCAGCCTGGGGCATCCTACTGCAGTAGCACTGACAATAACAAAAAACCCCTGTTTTTATCATATCTGAAGACCGTGAATAATACTCTTGCTTGATATACATGATTAGGAAACTATATGTTTCTAACAGGAATCATAAATGTTTTTTTTTTTTTTAAAAAAATAAGGACATTTGAATACTTCTAGTATCTAGCTACTAGTTTATTGCTGGATTATGTGTAAATAACCTGGGATATAGAGATAGTATTCAGAAGTCTGCCCAGATAAGAGTCTTTATTTATAATTTCTGTTCTCCGTTGTAAATTGTCCCAAAGAACAAAAGCACTCTGCTTTTTTGTCCTTGCCCTGGAAAGAATAATACTAGGGCCACACTACCCATAGAATCAAGCACAGAATCTTCTGTTCAGAGATAGTTTGTGCTCCAGTTTTTCTGATAGAAAAAAAATACCCTTACTCAGATAGGGTTCCAATTCTATTGTGATGACACTGTTTAGAACTAATGTTTATAGTGGACATTTTCCTAACCAGAACTTCAACAGGCAATTCCAGTGGTCTATATCATTCTAAAATGGTTTTGTGTTAATGTAATGTTTCCACTGATACCCAAAACTTGTGATTTGGCATGGGCATCTTTGACTGAGGGAGGAATTGGGAGAAGTTTCTTGTCTCCAATTTTTTTTTAATAGGTATTTTTCAAGAGAAATCCTGAAAAGTTGCAACTATCTCAAGGATCAGGTATGAATGATGCTATTGAGCATTGCTTACACAAAATTATGGATCTAAATGCAAAAGAGAAGGAATTGCACTTCTTATTCAATTAATGGTGTTCCTGTTTTCTGTGAAATCTAGACAAAAACTTGCATTCTGGAAAATCAGCTGAGGTAAAAATACTAAAGTTTTCCAATTAAACAATTTGTGAATGGCCAGAATTTGATACTTTTACAACCAGAACAGACCAGAAAAAAAAAAAAGTCTAAGGATTTTCTTGCTTTTTGTGTCTACTAGAGATGAAAGCATGGAAAAAAAGCTTGCTTTACTACTGAAATGAGACAGCTTTTAGTAGCTAGATGTTACTATTTTGGAAACACCCTTCGGCATTTGCAGATTTGTATGCAGCTAATGAATGAGTGGAAATTAGGAAGACTGAAGCTGGTGGAAAAAACAAACGGCCAAATTTCAAGTGTTTCTGAAAATCTAGTGTCCTTATTTGTCCAGGAACCGATGTGACTCATAATCTTTGACCTAGGAGGAAGTCAGCACCCTGCTGCTATTATATCGGAGCAGGATCTGATGAAGTCAGCTCTAAGATGATTAAAACACAGTCTACAAAAATAGTTTAAGAGTAATTTTACCAATTACCATTTACCAAGTTTGTGACCTAAAACCATTGGACTGATTCAAAGGCACTACGGCATTGGCCTCTAGAATTAATACTGATGCAGATGCATCTCTTGTTCCTAAGGTCTGTGGATATAGGCCTTGTTCCTAAGCTGTGGATATCCCTTGTCAGTTTTTTGCTTGCTTAGTTTCATAAGTCATGATGAATTGGTTCTGCTGTCAGTAGCTCTGTCTTCCTGCTCCTAATCTACTGGTGTGTCTTGCAGTGTGTCAGGCTTCATAACTATCTTCACAGTACTTGAGTTTATGTGTTTCTTCAGAAACGATCATTAGAACTGCTGGAGAGTATTTTTGAGAAAGAGTAAATGCCTTTTGCATAAGGCATTTTGGGGTATACAAATGACAGGAGCTATGGTGTTGGAGACCTATCTATGCAATATTTTTCATGATCAAGGAAGAGGACTGAGCTGATAATGAGTTAGAGTACTCATATCTCATGCTACAGAATTCAAACCTATTACCCAATTCCCTCTGCTTCTGAGTTCTGCAGGTATAAAGGTACTGGGCCTCATGTGTTCACAGTAGGAACAAAACAAATATGTGTCCTTACTTTTAATAGTTTCTTATCCTAATAGCTTTGGAAGATAAGCTCACTCCTAGCACTACTATGAAAAACAGAATGGCCTTGGGGAAAAAAAAAATTGTCTCTAACCAAGCAGAAGTGAGAGAGAGATTAGTCCCAGTATGTTTGGCATTCTTAATGGACCTTATAGACATGTAAATATGCATACTACTTAATTTGTTCATATATATATATATATATATATGTGGAGATATGGATAAATAAGTCTTTCTCTCTGCTTGATTGAGTGTCTGTTGCTGGGAGGGATAAGTTAGAGGTAGAATCTGAAGTTTTCATGAGAACTTTTAAGAGCCAGATATTACCCAAAGCTAGTGTTAGGGTGGAAGTCACAGTTGTTGGAGACTGGGTTTCTTGCACAGAGGGTGCAGTGGGAGAAGCAAAAAGGTAGGTGTGTGTGCTTATAGAAGTGTACACTTCCCAAGAGCATAAACAATTTAAAACTATGTGTGTTCATACGTACAACAGGCTGCCACTGTTACCTCCTATAGTACTGTACGAATATCCATATATGTTAGTATCTGCTGCAGTAATGGTTAGATTTCTATTTCTGTTTTATTTTCCCTCTCACACTTACTCATAATAAAACAAACTCTTCTAGAGCTGAAATTTTCAGGACTTGATCTAACTTCAAAGAATATTTCTTTCTTCTTTGGAGTTGTTTCTGAGTCACTACATCATGATTTATGTTACCTACTTGTCCTAATGAAAAATACTCCACTGCAAATAAAGTTAGTCAAGTACATCTCTTTCAGTAGCTGTCCATAACATAAGAGAATGTTATTTTAGAAGAAACAACACATTAATAGACCAAGTATGTAATCATTGTGCTATCACAGCAAATTATGCCATTAGTCCACCTTATCTAATCTCTTTGCTCCAGACTAACAACAATTGCTCCTCAGAGTAGAGAGAAAGAAAAAAGAAAAAAGCTCTTGATGAGCAAATATGGAACAATGATGCTCAAAAAGGAAGAAAATTCTTTTTCTTCTTAAAGAACAATGGATTAACACTGTACAAATTCAAATGTACATATATTTTTCTTTCAAAAAATGTTTTTTGAATGGTCTTATATGTACATATACATCAACTCAGTTTTTTAATTCAAATTTTGAGTAATCAATCAGCACGGAAGAGTTTCACAGGTTAATTTAATTGGCATATAAATGTAAACTTCCACCTTTAGCTTGTTTATTCATCTAGTAAGAGAAAAGAAAGATGATGTGTTCTTTCTTGCTTTAGGATCTTTCTATATAGTCTTTATTTCTTCATAAATAATCTTTATAAATATTTTATGATCTTTCTATCATATCTCTCTTTTGCTTTCACTATTCATGCACCATACAATTTCAGTCTATTCAGTGTTGCTTTTAGTGGACATTTTTTCCACATTTCTGCTAACCCCAACACTGATCTCTGAACTCTTTCTGCCCCTGCTCATTTTTTTCTAGAGATATTCGGATATTTCAGAACTGAACACACTGTTCTCAGTGGAGCTGTATGATTTTATTGTCCCATGCCTGGTGCATCCAAAAATATAATCTGCTTTACACAAATACTATTGCATTCTGTTCTGGAACTAAGTTGCTTTCATTGTGTGTCTCTTCCCATGCCTCTTTTCATACTGATCCCCATGTCCTAGAGTGGTTAAACTTAATTTAGACTCCAGTAATATGTTTCATTGGTTTCAATTGTTTCTTATAATGTGTATATTTTTGGTTCAGTTTGTCAGTACTAAATTTCACCTGCCTGCTTAGATAGCTTTAAACCTCTTTGGTGTTCTTGATAGTTCTTTAGACAGTCTTGACTGGCATGAATTCTTTTACACCATCTTAAAGACCACTCCTAGTGTGATGGTAGAAGACCCAGAGGTAATCTTTGCTGTTTTGAATGGCTTGCTATTGCTTGTAACTTGGTTTCTGTCTGTCAGTTTCCAATCCATGACTCTTTTTTGCTTCTGTGGTAGTTGCCTAGATTAAGTGGTTAGGCCAACTCCTGCTTAGTTAATGGGGAGAGGGAAAACTCCAGCTCTGAATTAGACTAGAAGAAGTAATTCCCCCCACTATTAAGAGTGAGAGAAAAATGCATTCAGCTTACTCCCTTGTCACACTGCCTGCCTCTTCAGACAGCTGCCTCTTGTTGCTTTCCCACATCTATTGCTACACAGAGTGAATTGAGGGTGAAAATATCAGCAGACAGTTAACTATTTGTTGAGCCTGAAGAACAGAAATAGCTAATTAACCATCTGTCTGCAGGTATTTTTGCCCCAGATATTCCTTTGCAGGTGCAAAACAGAAGGTGTTTCTGAATGCAGACTACAAGGCTGAAACATAACTCAAAGAGACTGTAGTGTGCTCTTTTTATACAGTTAGTGCTAACTTTATTGTATTATTGATCGTTATTTAGGTACACCATGAAATACAGATGGAATGTCTGTTGTGGTTGAACTCATACTGTAGGTGCTGTGTTGACTTTTGAATTTCAGTGGACTTTGTGCTGCTTGACATTAAAACCTTTCACATCAGGATTTAGAAAAAAGCAAAAATATAACTATGTATCCTGTATGTAGTGTGAAGTAATGTGAAACTAATGCCAAATGCCCTCCCCACCAAGTAAATAATACTAAAATAAAATACTAATTTCAGAGCAAGCCAGGAAGTTCAGAATTCCCCGTGTGAGTACATACAAACACTGGCTTAGAGTAGTCACCACCTGAATTTTAATTAGCCGTGCTACCTGCCAGTGCTAAAGGAAGTGCTAAAAGGGAAGGGATTAGGGCTCTGAGTTTCAGAGCAGCCAAGTGCTCCTGTTGATCACCTGTGTTCACCACCCGGGTCCTGGCTGAGCATCAGGCAGTGATCAACTCTTCTGGTCTTGCACAGCCCTCTGGGCTGAATGCATCAGCTACTTTGAAATATGAAAAAGAGTGACATCAGAGATCAATTACTACTGAAGTGTCACTGCAGAGCCCTGTGATACTGCTAATTAGTTAAAGCAAAAATTGCATGTTGATATGCATTTTCCTTGGTTCTAGCTCACTGAATATCTTTTCACAAAATGAAGTTTGAAATACTTCTAGATTCTTCCTCCTTTTTTTTTTTTTTTAATTAGCGTACATAACTGTTTTGTTTTGTTTTGTTTCCTATGAATCCATAAAATTAAACATCAATGGCTTTCATTCTTTCCAAGAGTTTGCATCTTAGAATAGTTTGCTTTTGTTTGAAACACTTCTTCAAAAGGGTGTTAGTCATTGGAGAAAACTTGAAGTACGGAAGTGTACAACAAAGGCACAGGCTCAGGCTGATACTCTCTAACCTTGGCTTCAGTCCCTCTCTGCTATGAATGGAGCGAAAGCAACTAGATATTTACTGTAAGTTCCCTGTGTAGAGGAGAGAAGGGTTGCTCCACTGGTGCTGGGGAGTCCCTGGCTGGCAGTGAGAGCCCTGTCCTTCCGTGGACATTGTGCAGGAGGTATGTTAGGAGAAGGGTCAGGAGGAGCAGCAGCTAGACTACATATCAGTGTGTCTGTGGTGAGAAGTAAATCTCCCCTGTCATGGAGAGATCCCAGGCGGGGCTGGCTGTAGGGGGTGCTGGGGACAGCAGGAAACTTTTTGCCTGGTACAAAAAGGCAGAAGCTGCTGAAACAAGGTGTGAGGTTTTACTACAGTCCTGCTCAGGACTGTCCCTGTTGATCCCTGGCTCAGGTAAGTTTCAATTATTCTCTGTTTACCTTCCAGGGGGCTGGGCTAGGCTGTGTCAGAGGGTTCTGGATTTAAACTGCCACTGCTGTATCCAAACACTGACTGTTCCTTTTAGCTGCTAAAACAGCAATTTCTCACTCAGCCCGCTTCTCCAAGTTTGCATGAAGTACTTTTAATCTAACTTTTTTGCTTTGGTGAGGATTATTTCTGAATTTACCACATAAATAAAATATTCAGTTGCAAATGACATAAGCAGAGTCCACAAAACAATTTCTTTAGTGCAAAAGAACTCGTGCTGTTAAAGTCTGAGCAATTTAAAAGATACAGGGTTTTTACTGTTTGTATGACTTATTATCCTCTGTAGGGTTTGTTTGAGGCTTTAATTTGTTTGTTTGTTTTTTCTTATTAAAATGGTGATGAAAGAGATGGGAATTATGTGGGCTAATCCATCTTTGTTGTAGCATTACTGATCTCGTTAGTGTTACTCCAAGGATAAAACTGGCCCAGGAGTTTTCCAAAATGACTGTGTTTCCTAACTCTGTCAACTGCCTGGGACATGGCTCTCCTGTGGTTTGACTGCTGTGGTTTGTCACTACTGTGAGGAATTATTCAGTTCAAAATGTTCTGTTATTTGGGTAATTTCTTGCTGAAATTGATGGTTACTGTTTCTGTTTTTTTTTCCCCTAAGTTTATTTCTAGGGTTTTTCCATTTGTTTCTCGTGCTCTGGAGAAAAGGGTAGTTACAAAGGGAGAGCCAGAGAGACTACTCCACAGAGAGGGTGTGAGAGAGATGAGAGGATTTGAATTTTGAAGTGTTTTTCTTTCACTGAAACAGCTCCCCTGCTTGATACCTAGTGTGCTGTTAGAACTAAATCCACTTCCTAAATATCTTGTGCAGATCAGAACTAGTTACTGGGTAGCGATAATCGTGACATACTTTGTGAGTGTACATGTTAGGTAACCTCGCCTGTAGCCGGTTTTTCATCCTAAATTATTCCCCACTTGTGAGCATTTTTCAAGCAGCTACTATTTAAAACCAGAAAGCCTCCACCCTGAAAGGCCCCAACCTGTCAGAAACATTTCCTCTCTTGCCTCAAGCTTGGAATTTCACTCCAAAGCTCCGACTCCCTCAGGACTTTGTTGAGTGTCATCCTTGCCTGCTGGTTTGCTGTCTGTAGCCTCAGTCATGTACACATGCTGCCAGTGCTCACCACCTCCCCACATTCTTCCTGCTCTACCAGCATCGCTACGTGTCTGTTTTCACTGTGTCATCTGTGTCTGGATTGGTGTAATTCCTGCTGTACTTAGCTCAATTTCATTTTTGCCAAGGCTAAAACTCCTTTATATTTCTGCTCTTTTCTGCCAATAAGCTTTCCCACTTCCTCTTGTGTATACATGTGAATGTTTGTGTACATTATCACATATGAATTTCTAATTATTTGGGATGAGTGGGATAAAGCTTTTATTGTGTGAAGTTTGAGTTGGCTGTGTTGTTTTTAAGTAAGAAAGACAGAAGGTATGCTGACCATCCCACAGGGAACTATCTTGTATTTCGAACCTTCTGCATATTTTCATTAGGAAAAATATGTTAGAAAGTTCTTTAACTGTATCAATACTCATTTTTTTTCATAAGGCTGTATGTGCTAAGCTGAGCTGTACTAATACTAAGAGGAAAAAAACCGTTGTGATTTTGTGACTAATACATATTAGAAACCTCTTACATTTTTCCTATAATAGCTTTTCCATACGAAATAGTGTTTCAGTATGAATGCCTGACATCTCAAGGCCTATCAGAGTTGAAAAAGAGTGCTAGTGTTCTGCTGGAAAGCTGGAAACTTCCCACTTTCAATGCTATAAAGCTCCTTTTTCAGGCTCACAGATCACAAGATTAACACGTCATTGTAGAAGGCCCATCCTGGGTGTTGGCCCAGTGTAATTTGAATGGAAATTTTTCCATTTGAAAAGAAGCAAGGAAAAATAACTGTTTGTAGCAAAACCAAGCTAATGACAACTTATTTAAGCATTCTGGGCTGGGAGTGTTAATATTAACCAAGAAAACAGTTTTAGGTCTGGTTTCAAGCACAGAGATTATACTGACATCATCTTCGAGGAGAGATTTGATACTGCCCTGAAGACCATTTTCATCTACCTTTTGCATAGCTGGTATAGGAGAGCACCTTGAAGTGCCAGAGCATAATTTGTGAAGAATTCTGTTCCCTTGATGGGTTCACAGTGTCCAACCAAAATCTATGTGGTATCTATATATGGGATGCCAGCAAAATACAACATGTAACATCTCTAGGCCATGGTTTTTTAGGCATAAAAGTGAGGCAAATAGAAGGAATTATCTGTCCATATAAAGGTATCAGGCCAGAAGTTTGACATTCTGAGACTAGGTAATATCATTTAGAAAGTGTTAAGGTCTGGCACATCTCAAGTCAAAAGTGAATTTTTCATTGATTTTGGTGGCGCTAAAATTTCACACATCACACAGTTAAATCTATTTTGTATAATATTTTGTGTATATTCATTTGCATATTATATCTATTGTATAGGTATACAAATATTTCTGTTATATTTTATCCAATTATATAAACCAATTTTGTTTAAACAAACTAATATGCAGATGTCTAGAATGAATTAACTAAAAAGTCTGTACTGTGGTAAATTATTCAGGAAATGTAGTGGAGGCATGTTTAGCACAATTGTAATATTGAGATTTGTTCCACTTACCACGTACCTTCCTTTACTGTAAAACTGTGGCTTTTTTTCCTACTTTTATCAGTTTTCAGCTACAAATGTTTTATGTTATAAAACCATGTAAAGCAAACTAGAAATTGGAAAGTCTAAGAATAGATAAGCTAAGACTTAAGTTCTTCTGGCTAACTTCTTTTACCAGCTTTCACAGATACGGAGAGAGACTGTATCTGAAACCCCTCATCAGAACAGAATGAACATTTTAGCATTCTCGGACATAATATCAGGCTAATGTGCTCCCTGAATGACATCCATTGCATACTGTATAATTGCCAGCCTGCTTCTCCGAGTGCCTTGAAGATTACATTGTTTTAATGTCCCAATATTAATAACCAGATGTGATCTTCTTCCTGCTCAGGGGTCAAGCGAGCTGGCCAGGTCAGGCTGTTGTCTGTGTGCACAGACTGTGAAGTCTATTTAGAATGACAGGTATGGGGTGGGGGGGTAGGGGGATAGGGTGTTAACCTCAAGACCACCAAAAGGGACTTCTACCTGCTGGGAACAAAGACCAGTAGGAGCTTCAGCCTTTTTCAGTACTCCTGGGATTTTAACCAAGTGAACAAAAGATGATGCACAGATAAATAAATACTCTTCACAAATGATACATAATTTAAGATGTTCAGTTACAAACAACTGGATATGTGTTTGTGATTTCATTTAAGTGCAGTCCAATTATCTGCAATCAGTTAATATTTCTGTATGCACATTTTCTGCATGATGCTTTACATGCTGAGAGGATGCTCAATTGCTGATGTTCGAATACGCACTAGCCTTGAAAATAGCCCTAGCACTTAAAGAAATAGCATTAAAACAGCAGCAGTTTCTATGAGGTGTTTTGTGTCCACTAGTTTATGTTGCCAGTCTATGCGGAGAACTATTTTATAGCAGATAGCACAATATACTTTTATTAAACATACAATTATAAAACCATTTATTCATCTCTGTTTTTGTTAGGTAAAAAAATCAAAAGAAGAAGCTATTTGTTTCCTAATTGATTTTGTACGTTACTTGTTCATTGAATAGATAAGTAGTGCCTGTGATATTTGATTACAGAGCAAGGCACCCATTTAACCTTCCGTTCTTTCCTGGCCAGGATTTCAAATACAATACAACGTACCTCCCTTAGGCTCAGTAGGATTAGACTGCTAGCAGTAATCCCTGATGCTATGAAATAGACCTGATAGAACTTCAACTCACTTGTTTAGGATTATGCTCATGAATTTCAGCTCATCTAGTTGCATTAACCCTTTGGGAACTAGTGTGAGTTATGCTTTTGTAAATAACAATGTATACTGTAGTAAACAATGGCAGATGACTATCAAAATCTATAACTGAGTTTTGAAGAATTCACTTTTACTTGGTGATCAAAATGTACAGTTCACATTGAAAAAAAAAAAAGATACTGTACCACAAATCCTCAAAATTTCTTTTAATTCTAATGTTTAGAAACCATCTGCAGTTCAATAGTAGCTTTAAGTGGTTCTATCCCTTTTTTTTTTTTTTTCTTTTGCGTTGATTTTGAAAATTACTTTAATGAATTTTAGTTCTCAAGGTTGCACTGCAAAGGCTGACAAATTATATCTCTAACTATAAAGCACTGGTGTAGAATCTCCCAGTATAGTGATCTGAATGTAAGCATGGTCCTAGGATAATGAAAAGGGGTACTGGTACCTAACCCATTAATTCCTTACTTTTCTGTTGAAAGCAATGATCCTGATAAAGGTAGTAATGACTGACTTCTGATGACTTACATCTGAATCCAAAAACTCTGAGAGTACCAGGCCATTTCTGATGGACTGCTAGACAGCTGGCAGGCAAAAGGATTGTAATCACTGCAGATTTGAGCCACCCTTTTGCATTGTTGACTTCTATTTAAATGCTGATTTTTAATCTGGCCAAATCACAATTGGGAATAAACCTGTATCAGCAAGAAGAAGGAACAGATCCTTTATGTCTTTCATTTTCAGGATCCTAAAACCCACCAGTGAAATAAATATTGTTTCCTATTACCAGTCCATTCAGCCTTTAGTGGAAGGGTTCATTAAATATGCATGTGCACAGCTTATTGCATTAATTATTGAGATGAATATATATATATATATATATGTTTTACAATATTCAAGAAAAATAGAGGGTTTGACTTGAAAACTCATCTACTCTCACTTTCTTGGCAGCAGACAGAATTGGATTAGGTCTGACTGAATATGTATACTAAGGCATTAATTGTTGAAACTACTTTTCCCTCCATATACCTGCATGTGGAACTGCTGTATTAAAAGGCAAGATGACAAGGAGGATAAGTGCTACTAGTTGCATTTGATGACACAGGAGCACCGGGGCATTCCTTTACCCCTTTCTTTACTAGGAAATGGCAAGCCTTTTATTGTAGATCTGTAGGATACTCTTGATACATTTGATGACAAAATGGTGTTGATGAATAGCTGAAGGCCATGAGAGCAATAAATGAAGTTATTCTTGAGTGACTACATTCTTTTTTTTGCAGGGAGAACTCAGGAGTGGAGGCAGTTTGGGGTGGCTGTTCATCAGCCTGGTGGGTGCACTCATGTGCTCCCAGGTGGAGTATTACTGAGTTCTAGTCTGTCACTCTTCTTGATCAACATATGCCTGAGGCCATTAGTGGAAAATCATACGTGCTTGAGGCTGGGGTATCTCCAACATGCAGATGATTTCCATCTGTACAACTGTTTAATCAGATTTGAATGGTAAAATCAGTTGTTTAACTGAGTTTGTTGCAAGGCTTTGGGTTTGGATATACCAGCCATGTTGCAAACTGAGTTCATGCTGGTAGGATTCAACACTTAGTGGAAATGACAAGGGTATCATTCTGTAGCTATCCTACAGTCCATAAACCCTATTGGCTTCTGTGTTGGGCTACTAAATTAACAGTAAGAGTAATAAGCATGCCTTTGTCATTTATATCTGGTAGAGCGGTAATGGGATAGATGTTGCTACTCCTTCATAGAATCACAGAATGGCTTGGGTCATCAGGACCTTGTGGATCATCAGGTTTCAACCCCCAATCAGCCTCTCTCAATTTCTTTTTTTATAGAAATATCTTCCAAAAATCATTCTTGGTCCTGCTGCTGCATCTCAACCTACAGTCATGTTCAATATTTAATATATTTAAACTTTTGTACTCCATTGCTTAGTTTTGGTTTGACACATGGTATATTTCTGTTCCGTGATTGATTGTGAATGTCCCATTAAAAATTGGCTCTTTCATGAGCATTCAGTTTACACATTCAGAATATGCTTTCCTCAGAAATTCTGCAGTATGCATTTACTCATAGCTGTTTCTGAAACAATTCCTTGCTTAGGTCAGCAAATTTAGTTTGCAGAAATTCATAGAAAACAAACAGCTAAGAGATGGGACATAGAAGGAACTAATGCAAAAAATTCAAAATTAGAGAATTCAATGCTTTTCAGTTCTCCTTCCGGGGCTTTCATTCTAAGCACAGAATTTGATGACCTTCACTTTGCTATCTTCAGATTTGGTAAGAAATGAGAGATATACCTCCACACTTCTGGGAGAAATAAAGGTATCTGTCCATTAGCTGGTGTTCCTGACAGTGAGCATTTTGCAGGTACCATCCCTGATCTACCCTATCTCACACAACTTAATTCTTGTTACAGTTTGATTCTGTTTCAACCTGTAAGTGAGAGGGACCTAGATTCTCTCTGAAAACACCTCACTTCATTCATGTAATTCAGATCAACTAGTAGAGCACTGGGCTTAGTCTCAGAGGTACTGGAAGGTTGTATTTTTGGAGAACACTCTGCAAATACAGAATCTGCTTTTTCACTTTCTTGATCAAAATCTGAAATTTTTGATCAGTCTAGCATACCGAAAAACCCGCTTGTCTCTCAGATTCCTGCAGGATAAAGGGTACAAAGGGTCAGCTTGATGGCTTGTATATCAGTGCTATTTATTAACGTGCTTTTCCTTGGCAAAGCAAAAAAAAAAAAAAAAAAAAAAAAGGTGGCTTTTTTTTTTAAATAAATAGACTGTAGGAACCATGGTAATACTTTACACTTCTGTGAAGTCTTTATTCTGGGGTTTTCAAAACGTTTTAACAATGTTAATGGAATTCACTGCTCCTACATTCTGTGATAGCCTAAGTGCATATAGGGCCATCTTCATGTACATACTGACAGAGTAGAAGGAAGCTCCTGGTTAACTGTGTGCAGCAGCACTTTACTGCAAGTATTTTCATGGCAGGTGAAAAAAAAAAACCAAAAAACCTGTATTCAAGCGAAACTGTGTAGGGAATTGCCTGTAGGTAGGCAAAACATAATTACAAGTTGAAATTTGGCCAAGACATTTGTCTTAACACTCTTCCTTGTTTGAAAAAATGCGCCACGTACTTAATAACTTTATTAAGTACAAGCAGTTATGAAATCTGTTCTTTGTTTCACCCAAAAGAAAACATTTCCTAATAGGACGGTGCTGTTAAACACCGAACTAAGGCGCTGACTCATAACTAATTTAGGCAGAGAGCTCCATCAATGAATTACCAAAACTCTTTTTTGTAGTGCTGGTGTTTTCCTTGGAGATCTCCCCTCCAAGTACTGCCCCTGCTTTAGCCTGCGAGATCTGAAGGGATCACAGCACAAGGTGGTATGGCTTAGGGCTGTATATAAAATGATGAAGGAGAGAGTGAAACACAGCCATGTGCTCTCTTTACTCAACATTGTGCTGGAGAGTACGGTGGTGTTCAGTGAAACTTGGAGCTACTCCTTTTTCTGCAGTAAATAATCAGCCTGTGAAATTCCCTGCTGTGGTGGTGGGGGGTTATCTGGATGAACAGTTTATCAGGATTTTTAAGAAGGATAAGGGGATGAACATTAATGATGTTTCTGATTATGCGGGTTAAAACAAAAAGATACAAGAGCATTTGGTTCTTTATTATTATGATTAAACTTAAAATATAAACAGACTCTCTTCCAGGGTCAGGCAAGGATCTCTTGTCACACTGCACAAACATTTTGGTTCTCCAAAGGCTTTTCTGTGAATCTGATATTAGCTACTTGCACAGCCAGCATGTTGGAAGAGCTGGGCCAAGAGTATGATTCATAGTGTTTCTCCTGTGTTTCAATCTCTCTGTCTCTCAGAGTGAACTCAGAGTTTTAAATACAAATATGACGCCTTTCTAATGGCAATTTAAAGTCTTGTTAAGGCAAGATGCTGCTCCAGCAGTAAGTGACCAAATCTGCATGTCTGAGTTATTTTTGTTTTTCTTTGTCAAATTATTACTCAACATGGGAGAGGAGTGACTGCATCATAATTACTGTTTTATTTATTTAATTTGGAAGTACAAACAATAGACAGGAAGGTTCATTTGTCAATTCATTAATTTGCTTCCACTCAAAAACAGAGACAAGTTTCCTTTCAGATGAGCATTTGCAGTACTGTGGACTTGCATTTTCATATTTGATAGCAGTTCACCAGCATTGTGCCATAAACAATTTGAAATCCTTGGTGTAGCATGAAAAGGTAGAGACTTTTAGTATGTTTTTAAAAATTTGATGGCCATTGGAAGCATTTCATAGATTACTCTAGTTATGGCACAGTATTTCTGAATGTTTTTAGGAAGCACAACTTAGCTCCACTTCTTGAAAGAGGATGGGGCATCTACTGCCCAGCTTCTGTGAAATCTCCTTTCTGCAGTCCACATGGGACCATATGAGATATAGCTTGACTCACGTTATTATTTTTCATTGCAATTTTGTTGGCATCACAACAGCATGTTAACTCTCTGTGGTAACAGTTATTAAGTGCTTGGTGCACAATGCTCCAAGCAAGGTTTAAGAAGACAAACTCCAGTGCTGTGAACATTATTATCAGAATAAACAATTCAGATCTCCCAAGGCTGTGTCCAGATGACTTCCTGGGTCTTGCCATGGCTGCTGTCCATCACTGGCCAGTGTGTGGAACAAGGTTTGGAAGGGAGTGGGAAAAGTAGAGAGAGGTATGTCAGTCACAGGAATTTGATCTGATACAAGGCTGGGAGATGGTGGGCACCTGGATTCTGCATTTGGGAAACACTACTGTTTTTTCCTAGTGCAGACCGAGTCTTGGAAAGCAGAAGATTTGAACCATAATAGAGGGATCAATCTTCTTTAAGTGCAAGCATGTTGCTGAGCATTTTTTTTTCATATTTTCCCTTTCCTTGTAAATTATATGCAAAAAACAATGTACTGAAGAAACTGCAGAATTTAGGATATCAATGGGCCTTGAAGATGGTCAGTAAGAAGGAAAACTATTGCTTAACTCAGAAGAACAGGAAAGCTTCTACCAGTAGAAAGGAAGAAATTATGTTGATGATTTGAGTAAAGAACTCAAAGAGAAAATTGTGATATAATTTTGCCTAGTAGCTGGGCTGTAATGTTAAGCACTACAGAGCAAAAAAATTTTGGCTCCAAGAAAACTGCAGAAACAGAAAGCTAAACTAGTGGGGAAGCCAGGTAAAGGGTTGGAAATAAGGGCTCCTCCAAATACAGTCCCAATAGCAAGAGAAACAGAACTGCTGCAAAGTTAAGATGAGAATGGAGCAGTTGTAGTCATGCTGTTCAGTGACTGAACTAGCATTTAACTGAAACTGATTTCATATCTTTCTCACATATTTCTGCAAAGAATTGCAGTCAGTAATGCTGGCATTGTAAGCTAATTGTATTAACAGTATAATATAAGCTGTACTGTAATGTACGTTTTTAACATATCCTTGCATAGAAATCAGGTTTTCCTTTGTTATTTCTAGTCTTAGTCAGAGGTGTGTAGAAGGGGGAGGGGAATAAGGATTATTTTTAATCCTCGAGTCAGACATGGTATGTGAGTGGACATCGGCATGCAAACCAACTAAATCTATTATTCTGAAGCATGTACAGTAGCACCTAAGAATGGACAAGAAAAAATAACATTGACCTAAGACAAGGATGATTTTAAGCCATCTTTCCTTATCCAGCTTTATGGAGTTCTAATGGTAGATGCTGATTTGTCTTTGCATTATCCTGTATAGATGGCTCCTTAAATAATATAATTAGAAACTAGATGTCCATTCTGTTAGTTACTTATTTTTGTATTAGGAGTCATCACAGTAACTTAGAGTAAGTTGAAAATAAGTATCAAAATAACATCAAAAATGTGATGTAAATACAGCATTTATATTGCATCACAAAAGTTCAGATCCAAAGGTCCTCAAAACAAACATGAGTCTTTTTTATTCTCTTTTTCACAGTTGTCCTTTGAATCAAGGATTCAAACCTGAAATAACACAGTGGCATTTGCAGTCAGTCTCAGAAAGAAATGAAAGATTGTCTGGATACTGACACAGTCTTAGCGCTTTTTGCTGTAGCAGCGGTACTTTTAGGTTTAGCTTGAAGGATTTTTGTAGTTCAGACAAAGAGGAAGCTTTTGTCTCTAGGGCTCACACTTTAGCCTCTTCAACAGAAATGGTTCAATTTCAGAAATATTTTTAAGCTTTTTAATAATAAGTGATGAGCCAGGCTTTTAGAAAATATGGCTGCTGTAGCCAGTAGGTAGTAACATAAGGAAATAAAAATCTCTCCTCATCCACTTCTTTTGTGTCATACAGCAGTACTAAATGGAATTTCATTTTAAGTGCATGTACAGGTCAGATTCGCTTTACCCTTAGTGGCTGTGTGAGAGTCAGTCTTCCAGCTGTTACACAATATCCCGGACCCCAAAAACTCAGCAGGAAAAGCTCAGCTAACATGACAAATATGCTAATGAGAGACTGATTTTACCTTCCCCTTCCTCCTCTCCTCTCCTCTCCTCTCCTCTCCTCTCCTCTCCTCTCCTCTCCTCTCCTCTCCTCTCCTCTCCTCTCCTCTCCTCTCCTCTCCTCTCCTCTCCTCTCCTCTCCTCTCCTCTCCTCTCCTCTCCTCTCCCAGTTTTTCTTAAAGCAGATGCCAGATGACATATCCAAATGATCACTTAAAAAATGCTTGGCAAAAGTTTATTCACAGATGTTATTATTACAAGTCCTCATGTGTGCCCCTTTGAAATAAGTGGCCACTTATTAGAGACTAGGGAGAGAATATTTACTTGAGAAAAATTATTAATAAAGCACATCAAAACCTGTTTCTATTAGTTTTGGTCCATGACTACTTTCTACTCTAATTTTAGGGCTTAGGGATGTTTAGTCATACAAGCTCTCCATCCTGAAGCAGGCGTGTACTATATTATTATTATTAGTAGTAGTAGTAAACACCAGTCTTAAATGTTTTGAATATATTTATAAAACATACTTCTCCTCTTCATAAAATTGAAAGCATCTGCTAGAGATTTTCTGTTAAAATGTTGTGGGCATGTAAGTCTGGTGTAGGTCTATGTGCCATTTTGAATGACAATTAAGCTGACAGTGCACCCTGTACCAGTGAGACTGGAAAACAAACAAAACAGGCAGATGGTTCATTTAGTTTAGTAATTGTAATTTGTTGTTCATTAAAACTAATTCCCACACAGACATTCTCTATGCAGATGGAGTATATGGACAATTTTATTTCACCAACCTGTTCTAATAGTTATTTTTGTTAGTGTAATTTGCACTGACGTTTGATAGGCAGTTGATTAGAGCAGTAGGATTTTGTCAAAATTAAAATTAATTGTAATTTTTCCTTCTTTCATTAGTCTGCTTTTGTAACTATCATGACCAAGCAGCAGGGGTTTTGATCTGAAATATCACAGCAGCGTTTGTTGTGTTTTGGGGTTTTTTTGGTTTTTTTTTTTTTTTTTTTTGCTTGTTTGTTTGTTTGGGTTTTTTTTTTTTTTTTTTTTGAGATTACACTTTTTATTTAATGGGCTGTATTTGGAAGAGTTTTTTTTATTTAGTTATGTAATTTAAAGAAGACAAAAACTGTTTTAGGATGACTCTAAACTATGCTTTGAATGGAAGAATATAGAGAGTTTAAAACAAACAAACAAACAGAACAAACTTCAACTAATTGTGCTTGAGATGTTTTTCAGTCTTCTAAGTATTCTTAAATACAGTGATACTATTGTAGCTGCATACTTCTGATGAATAGAAAGACACTTTCTGGCTGCCTATAAAAATGTCCTTACAGGAATAAGAAACATATTGTCCTATGGGTTTTTATACAGGGATCTTTTTCCCCCTCTATAGATTGTAAAATTATGTATGGTAAATAAAATTCAAACGAAGGAAACTAGTACCATCTTGACAATTATAATTATGAATCTGCTCAGTTTGATAATTATGATAAAGTCATTCTCTCTTAGGTGGCTTAAATTAGAAAGTAATTCTTCAAAAAAATATTAAAACATCTTGATAAAAATGTAGGCAGGCAGTTCTGAAGGCGAGTCTCTAGGGCTGTGTACAGCTTAGATACTTTTCTTTCACTGTATAGTGTAGCGCTTCTATCAACCTGCAATATTAGAAATGTAGATAAAATGCTAGATGCAACTATAAGAGCTTCAGGTTGCTTTTATTTTTTAACGTCTTTGTGGTTTTGGTGACTTTGTGAGATAATATTGGTAAAGCAACAGAGCAGACAATTGAAAGTTCTCATCCTATTCCAGTCAATGGCAGCTCCTTCAACAATTTCAGACAAACGAGACCTGTGAAAAAACCTAATAGTTTATTGTGTAAAACAGAGTATAACAGGACCTGCTGGGCAGCATGAAGTAAAATTTTAGCATAGGTAATTTTTTTCTTCTAGAAACTAGTGATGTTTTAAGTTAAATTTTTGTTTCTTCCAAAGCACAATATCCACTGGGGTGTATTTCCCCAAAGAGTTGTGAATGTGTAAGTCAGAGCATGCTTGACCTACTAATTTCCAGTTATATTTTTTTTCTCTTAGAATCTAATTTTTTTTTAGAATTATCTATATCTAGGAATTGGACTGGAAACAGAAAATAAATTCTTCTGGTTTATAACTTGACTCTTGTTTCTGCAAAATATGAACAAGACAGTGTTTATTGTAGTCGGAAAAATAGTTGGCATGATTGTGCGTAAGTGAAGAATCTCTGGATTGTCTCAAAGTGTTAGCTGCCCATTTGCAGACAAGCAAGCTTTTAGTGAGCAATTTAGGTCAATGGATAGAGGGGAGAAGATGTGTTTAGGCGACAGATTTTAAATCACCATAATATAAATATGCTTCCCTTTTCATCCGGAATTTGCTTTCTTTCAAGGTAATTTAGTGGAGCAGACATGCACTTATGCCTGTCTTTGTAATTTTAGGGATTAGGATAGTGAGGATTAAATGCTGACCCTTAATCTTCAATATCAACTTTAAGAGCGAAATATAATATGCAAATGGAATACATTCATTTTGTGTTTATATATTTTAATCTCTGTAATTTAGTTTTAAGAAGATGGAAACTCATCTTTGCCTTATTTATTTTGAATCCCAAAGCAAGATGCCATTAAAATCTTTATCCCTGTATCTTAGAGGATAAATGTTTATCCTTTAGGGATTAAAATATAATTTTTTAAAAAAATGAGTTTAACCTAACACTCTTACATCAATCTAAGAGCTATGTGTGTCTGATTTAAAAGTATCCTTGAGTGTCACGTCAAACATTGATAGTGGGGAAAAAATCATCCTGTGTTTATTTTCTAAAATCAGTGAGTGGAATTTGCATTAACAGAAATCAATTGTACTACAGCACAGATCAATTTGGTCAGTTCATTGTAAGCTTTTCCTAAAAGTTCTGGATGTATTCAAAGTATAGTCCTTGAAGTCTGAGAGTATTTATAAAGATTTAAATATTCTTTAGTTATAAACAAGGAGGATATCTCAACTAGCACAAATGAATTATGGAATACAGAGGAATATAATCAGAAAAATCTGTAATATGAAAATTTGTCAAATAAAATGGGTATGTAAAATATTTTTTCCTTTAGGAATTAATACTAGCACAATTGAATTACTTGACCCAATTAGATTTATACTGGATGTTCACATACATATGATTTGTTTTTGTAAGTGCACATATTTTGATATCACTATTCCTGAAACACTTTTAGAGCAGGCCATCTTATTGATTTTTTTAATATCTGCATTCCACTATTCTCTAGTTTTGCTGATAAAGACTGAGAGGGGATCTTATTTTAATGTTTATAAATATCTTAGGTGTGGCAAACAAAGGGACATGGCCAACTTCTTTTCAGTGGTCTGTAGGGAGAGGACAAGGGGAAATGGCCATAAACTGGGGCGTAGGAAGTTCTGCACCAATATGCAAAAGGACTTCTCCACAGCAAGGGTGACAAAGCACTGGAACAGGCTTCCCAGAGACGTGGATTTGCCTTCTCTAGAGCTATTCAAGACCTGCCTGGATACCTAATCTGCTGTAGGGAGCCTGCTTTGGCATGGGGGCTGGATTTGATGATCTCTGGAGGTCGTTTCCAACCCTTACAATTCTATGATTCTGTGATTTCAACCAGCATGATGGTTTCGAGGTTTCCAAATAATATCACAGGAAATTTGAGATTTCTTCACATTGAGGGCATATAATGTCTAGGTGTGAGCTACATGTAAAAGTCTGTATCATTACATGATAAATGAATAACGGTGATGCTCCTTGTTCAAGTCCAGTAAGTTATCATCCAAGGACCATATTCTGCTAACCAGAGCCTTGCAAAAAATACCTTCTTCTTTGACAAATCTTGCAAGCATTTTGATGTTCTTTGGAGAATAATGTGCTACCCAAACCAAATATGGATCAGCAGGGATGTTGTGAGAGAAGAAAAACAGCTTAAACAGAATATAAATAAATAAAAACATCACCTACCAACTTTGCTTTTATTTTCGTGGACTGGGAAGTTGAACTGGATTGTTGAACATGGTATATCAGGAAGCTCCTTTAACACTGAATTGTTACTTACAGATGAATTCTGAAAAGAAATATTGAAGAAGCAAATGAATTTGTTCATAATTCTCTCTCTGTTTTGGAGATGCTGTCTGGTTCTAAGGTAGCTCAGAGGAAAAGAAAAAAAATCAGGCCTATTATCATAAGGACAAAAGTTTACTGATATCTTTGGTCCTCTCATAGACCTCATAGAAGTGAGAAGCTGCTTTGTGTACTTGTAATTCCTCAACACTTCTGTAAATGCCAGAAACTATCTGGATTTTACTGTACGTTTTGTGTTTTCTTAATTTCCCCAATTGTATTGAATGGGAAAGAACACATCACACAGTAAAAATGCAGTCACACCTTCATTATTGCTCAGAAGAGACCTACCAAGTGTCAAGAGACCTACTGAGCTGATGCACACCTGAAAATTTGTGAAAGCAGAGTACACTTTTTTTAAGGCCTATCACAAACACAACATTGCATATGAATAAATCATATTGATTATGTTAGATCTGCTAGTACAGCTTTAAAAACACAGCACAACTAATAGTGGACACTCAGTTCTTCCATCAAAGATTATATTATACTTTTAAAAAGTTTGTCTGTTCTAAGGAATTACATATGTTATTACACACACTGTTTTACAGATGACATTTCTGTGGGTGGATTTTTCTTGATGTTTTCTTCTAATTTTGTGTTACATTAGGCTTGAGATGTCAGCAAGGATGTCCTCCTATGCAAAAAGAGAGTCTATTTTAACTCTGTTAAACACCAACTCTGTTGGTGTTGATTGCTCAACGTGTTTTTGTGATGCTTCAGTCAAATCTTTCATTTGAACGTCAGGGACAATGTTTATATATTGCAATGGTGTTAAAGTGATATATTCTAAGATAAATAAGTGAGCTGTCTAACGTATGGATAAATGAGTACCTGGAATTACATTTGTGGCTAAATGTACCTAACAGACCAACAGCAGTTTTCTTCTCAGTGGTAATATCTTATGGAATAATTGGTAACACATTAGGAGACTGAAATCTTGTATGATCTCCAAAGCAAAGATTACTGACAGTGCAAAGTATGGTTTTTAATTTTTTTTTTTTTTTTTTTTTTTTGAGTTTCTGACCTGAGAATACAATGTTTTGTTGTTGTTGTTGTTTTTGGTTGTTGTTGTTGTTTTTTTTTAAAGGGTGAAAAAACTCATATCCTTATCATAAAACTTTTTAAGCCTGAATGATTGGAACTAAAAAAAAAAAACCAATAAAATTTGGTAAATTTTGTTAATGATGAAGTAAATTCCCCATAGATCTGCAGATTTCTCAATTTACTTTCCATGGGAGTATGGCAGAGGAAATGAGTGGCACCTAACCTTTCCTTTGTTAGGTTTGCTAACCTTTGGTCAGGGGACCTCTCTTGATACCAGCTATCATAAGCCCAATGTTATAAATCTTAGCTGGAACCAACTATTGGACACAGATAGGAGGATGAGAGAGAAACTGAGGCAGTATGTAGATTTCAATAATTTAGTTAACAGCTTTGATGGGAATGTATTAGCTAATGTATTTTTAATGGGATATACTCAAACAGTGTAAATATTCATAATAGAATCTAGCCAATGTAAAACCTAAGCTTTCTCTGAAGACTTAATTCAACCTAGCTGAGTTAAAAGGTTTTAAGTTGTGCTAGAAAACATGTCCTGATGTGTTAGAAATCTTCATCTAGAGAAATTCTTTAAGATTCATATAGATAGGAACTAGTAGCAGCTGCAGTGTCAAGAGCATAAGTGCTATCTACGAGAAAATTTGCTAAATAAGTGGGCAGCTGCTTTCAGTGCTAGCTGCCATTTTTCAGTGGTCTTCACAAGTGGCCATAAGTAGAAAACATTACTGTAGCCCTTGAGGGAAGTGCACAAGAGATGCTCATTTGAGGGCATTAGGGCTGATTGTACAGTAGGTGCCTAAGGCGCGAGTGAG
This sequence comes from Tympanuchus pallidicinctus, assembly GCF_026119805.1. NCBI lineage: Eukaryota > Metazoa > Chordata > Aves > Galliformes > Phasianidae > Tympanuchus > Tympanuchus pallidicinctus. The sequence goes on from NW_026294769.1 coordinate 47,100,962, forward strand.
GTTCAGAGGATCAGCCTGGGCAATGGAGCCAGGGCTCTGCATCAAAACCTGCTGTTGTCAGGCAGCTGTGCCTGCTGGCTTAGACTGCTTCAGACTGTCACTGGGATCCTTAAAGGAACAAGCCTCCCAAAGGCAGCTTGGATAGGCAAAAAGGCTTCATCCTTGTCATTTTTTTTTAATTTTTAATTTTTTAATTTTTTAAAAAATTTTTTGTTTGTTTGTTTGTTCAGATGAAACAGAAAAAACAGCAGTCAGATATGCCATAGGGAAACACAGAGTTATGCTGAAAAGCTCTTATGCTTGTTCCTCTCTTCTGGATGCCCACAAATATGCTTTGTTCCCAGATATCCATACATACAAGTGTAAAAACCCAAGAGCAAGTACACCCATTCAGCCCTGGAATGCATCTGTGCATTTCTCAGAGTGCTCTGGTGAGCTAGTTGTCCTACCTTGAGCCCTACACCTAACCCTGAGCATTTATCCAAACCCTAATTTCTTTAGGCAATAGGAGACCTGTATGATTCACTAGCCTTGTTAGAGTAATTAGAGAACTTTACAACAAAACGTCCACAGTTACTGTAACATAACATATGGGGAAAGGGAGGAACAACAGAACACACTGGCCTAATAATTTCTTCTAGTCCCTCAGAGGTACTACTTGTTGGAATAGTCTTCATGGCACTAACCACCAAAGTGCTTGAAATATTTGTTGGGAAGTAATAGATCCGTGCAGAGTTCACTTCCAGCACTCAAAAATCTGTCCACTTAGAAACAAGCATTATAACCTCTGGGACTGGTCTTGCTGTAAAATCAATATCTGAAGGTAATCACTTTATATCTGATGCATGAGCCAGAGTGATTTTACTGGCTGCCTGTTGTTAATATGGACCACTGCCTAATTGTCATTCCAGAAGAAGATCCAGATGTCCCTTATTCTCTCTCTCCAGCCCAGCGTGGTTTCATTACCCGAAAAAAAAAATTCCTAAAAGGTGATATCATTTACTGTTAGAAGCTGAACAGGACAAAGGCCATCCCTCCTTGCACCTTTAGTTTCATGAGTAGATTTTAAAATTAACACTTCTCCTCAGCACATGTGATTTCACCTACTGGTCCACAGGCAATCCAATTTAAATATCCATGAGTTTGCCCTTAAAGTCCTCCAAGCTTATGCCTTTTGCTGTAAGCTGTTCCTGTGCCTTCACATGTTGTAGCAGCGGTGTAGGACTTCTTTTCAGTATATTTGCTAGGGAGAGGAACAAATGTGACATTTGACTCCCAACTTCAGCAGCAGTATGCCACAGGTAGTGCTCAAATGCCAGCACAAAAGGTACAAGTGGGAGAGGTAAAATTTGTAAACTGAACAGAAGACTGAGTTTACAATATTAGCAACTGAGTTGAAGCATTTATTTTTCTTTTTAAGATGTTATTTCTATTCTTCACATGGAAATATTCTGGTAATAACCATGAGTCTAAATTCCCTGCAAATACAAGGAGATCTTCAAGTGTTTGAAGTCTACACATGTTTGCTGTAAAACACTCCATAAGTGTAATGTAGCACTTTGTATTGTTTTTCAGAAATGTTACTGCTTACATGACAATTGCTGTTTATTTGTTTGGAGTTGTTTTGTTATGAAGCATGCAGAAGTGCAGCCAACTTGGATAGTAGCTTTTAATCCCAGGAGCTACCCCTCTGTATACTTACTGAGTTTGCGTTTGTTCCTCTTATTTAACTGGCTGCTGAGATTAAGGCTTTTCAGGCTTTCATTTGCTGGAGACACCTGGAACCCTAATAAACCTTTCTAGCACTTCTGTTAGAGAGAATTTCTTCAAGAAAATATTTTCTTCCCTTCCAGTACCATCACCTGTACTCCTCTCCTGTTCTCAAAGCAAGACTGTTTAAGTAGCAGTGAGGAAAAGGTTGTTTTTGCAAGGATTATATTTTTTTCCTGAGTTTTTTTTTTCTTCTTATTTTTGGCCAGCTAAGGAATACAGGTTGCATACTGTTTCTGTTAAAAAAGCCTTTATATTAATTTTAAAAGTTGTAGGACAAAAGACTTCTCTTAAAGGTAAGGGAAATGTGCTTAATACGTACTCCTGAGCTTACTGTATATTTAAAGTAGATATATACCTTGCTGCTATGAATCTTTGACTAAGTGCCAAATGTTGCATTGCCAAAAGGTATAGCATTTCATTTATTTCTTTAGGCTCAATAGCGGTTACTGGTAACATGTGTTTGTAGGGTGTCAGTTCTGATGGAATTTTTTTGCTTGGCCTGTTTCCAAGTAATGTTGGTATGTGTTTAAAATGCTTTAAAAATAAATCAGACTTTTGTGTTTCTGCAATAGAAATTCCAGGCAGAGTGATAAAGTGGGATTCTCTTGCCATCATGATCGTTTTTGCTCTATTTTGTTTGTGGGGAAGTACTCCGTTCTTTTGGTTTGCTTTTCAGTAGGCTAAAAAAATACAGTAACTATAGATAAGTACTCAGGACAAATATCTACTAATTTAAAGAAACTTGTAAATAAGAAATGTATTGTTCTTTTCTCTGTGTTAGAAAAATGCTTTTAATGTTGCTTTCCTCAAACAATTATTCTCTACCAGATGTGATATTTATGATGAAGCCTTTGCAAATTAACTTTTGTGGCTCTGAAAGTTTTCTCTGTTCCCTTTTTGAGACAAAGAGACCTAGCAGAGATCACTCCTTTTCACACAGAGACCTCATGTTGATTGTTGTGCAAATGTAGGATTTCTTACAGGAGATACACATTGTGTATGCCATGGGTGTCCAACATTTTTGTTTGCCTGGGCTGCATTGAGTGAAGAGGACTTATCTTGGGCTGTAGGTCTCTCCAAAAGTAACACCTCCTATTTATTTCCATGGAAAACACAACAGAATACAATAACACTGTTTGATTGACCAAATTATCAACAAAACATTATTTTTAGCTATGCATTTTTTGCCAGCAATGAACAAGAGCCTGCATGCTGTGCTTGTAAAAATGTGAAACAGCAGAGGGGAACTGAAACGCACCGCTTAAGCACACCACCCACCACATCACTGTGCCAACATCCACTGTTTGGTCTCTACAGACATTCAGTAAGTGTTGATGAATGTCAATGAGTGCAATTTTTTTTCCTCATGGAGGAATTCAATTCCACACTTTTGCATCATATGCACTTCCATGTCAGATGCCATTTTGTCAGACTGTCCCTTTGCTGCCATCTGTCACGCGATGACAAAATGTAACCGAATACTGGTGGGAAGATTCAGACTCTACAGTCATACCACCAGCATTCACCTCTGATTTTGTAGGCCAATATTATAACACAGGAGGCATTACTTTTGGAGCAGCCCTCCTAAAATATATAATACAGTTTATTTATATAAAGCAACAAAACTTATTTTAATTTTTAGTGACTTTTATTACAACGTATAAAAAAGAGCAACAAAAACATAAAACCAGCGGGATATGTGACCTTGTTTTTGTGACACTAATGCATCATTATCTGGTTTGATGGCAATGGCTGCAGTTATTTGTGAGTTCTGTGCTTCACCCTTGACCACGGTTGCTCACAAATCTACGTACTGCCAAAAAACAATGATACAAATAAGACATGACAGTGATGGGAGGGATATTTCTCTCTGGTAAGAGAAGTCTTATAAAAGTTTGGTAAAGAAACATGATCAAATTTTTAATTACAAATCTATACATTCCATTTGAAAATTCACAAGTAATGTATTTATGTTGATTGAAAATGGAGTTGCAAATAAACCAGAAATTGAATTTTTTTTTTGGCGATTTTGAAACCTATTCTCAAATTCCTTTATCAGAATGGAAAGCATGGCTCTGTATTTTTTTGTTTCCTGCTGGACTATGTTTAGGCAATGTATCAGACTCCATAAACTTATTTTGACGTGAACTGGCACTGCACTGCACCCCATGGCTTGGTTTCAGCCCAGATGGGGTTAAGAGCGTACTGAATTTTCATTGGTGCTGAGAGATTGTTGGGCTAGAGCTGTCACCATGATGGCACTGGGCAGCGGGAACCACACTGTGAGTTATGCTGGGCCACATGTGGCCTATGAGCTGTGATTTGGACATGGTTGGTATATGCAGTAGCTAAAGGACATTTAAAAGCACCATTCCTCCTAAGTCTGTAGGGACTCTCAAGTAAAGGGAATAAGGCTGTGAAAAATTCAAGTTCGTGGGTCCTCAGGATGTTGTAGCCAGCAAGAACCCCCTGTAAGTGGAATTCAGATGCCTGCCGGGAGCAGAGTTTCTGCAGCAGTACTGCAAGCCTCTGATCTCTGCATGCTTTCCCCAGGTGACAAACTTCCCCTTCGCTTTGTGGGCATCTGCTACCCTGGGCTCTTTCTCCTGTGGATGAATATAAATCTCGCAGCTGGGTAAGGCAGCCAGCTTAAGTTTGCCAGCACTTTATACCAGCTGTTCAAAAGAGGTTGCTTAATGCGGATGCCCTGGATCATGTACCTTACACCTTGCTTACAGAGGTGCTGAGCACCTGCAGGTACTCATCTGCTTTGTTCAGTCTTTGTGAAAACTGGGCCTGGGCTGTCTCAAGCTGAGCCTCTAAAGCTGAAATCCAACCCTCACTGCCCTCACTCCTCGTTCCTCCCCCCAAAAAAAACAGTGACTGTTTTTTTGAAAATAACAGGGACAAACATGAGGTATTGATAAGCCTGATCAAATTTTTGTCAGTTATTCTGAAAGCAGACAGATTGACATATAATAGAGTTTGGCTTGGCAGGTAACTTCTTGCCTTTCTTTAAGTGAAGATATTTTATTTTTTGAGGATAGATTTATTGTTATTATGTGCGTTGGTGGCTTTTTTAATTTTTTTTTTCCAAAGGACATTAGAATTTAGAATCGCTGTACAGTTTTACAGTGGATAATCCATAAACTATTTATAAACTGTAGTGATTTTGAAAAATAAGTATTCAGTATTTAGCATTTACTTTGTATACACAGTAGCAAATACTACTACATTTGCTTCCAAGTTTCATGGTATATCTGGAAGCTTGATAATAACAGTTCGTATTTTCTTACCAAACTGATAATGTGTTATTAATTCAGATTAAAAAAAGAGGTAGCTCGACCAGATTCTTCTGTTTTGTCCCAGGTTTGAAATTTTATGAGAACCAGACTACACATTCCTCTGCTGTTAGACAGTATTATTTTCAGAGATGCTAACCTGTTAGTGATTAGCCCAGACTGGTGTCTTGAATGCTTGTGGTATCAGAAAGCTCTTCCCTGAGGACTTCTCTGGTCTAAAGAGAATTTCCACATTTGAGCTTGAGAAAGATGGTCTGAACAAGGGTGTATTCCCAACTAGGGGTCAAATCCCATGAGTCCATGGGAATTTTGCCTGAGTTAAGACTGCAGGATTTGACCCTTCAGGATTTATTTGTTTCTTGTACAGATGTTTAAGTCATTTAAAATTTTTGTGGTTAAGTGTTCAAAGAATTAGCTGCCTAACAGACATTTTGCTTCTAACCCCAACTAATTCACTGCCTCTGCTCATTGGTGCCTTTGTACTTAGCTCATCCTATATGGCAAATTAAGGAAAATTCAGGCCTCCAGTGAAATGATTATCACTAAAAGTAAATTATAAAATATCACAAAGTCCATGTGGCCAAAAGGTCATTTTAGATTTATTTGTAGAAATAGCTATCACCTTTACAATATTACTGTTAGTAGTACTAGTAGGCAATTCATTTTCTATAATTGTATGTTTCTCTGTGTAGGATTCTGCCCAACGATCCTGATCATTACTTCTGTATGTTCTATTGCTTTTACCATGAATGTGTATTTTTATGAGTGCATCTATGAACATTTAATAGGGGCTTGCTCCATCAGGTCAGGCACTTGAATGGGCCCAGGGAGGTGGCTGAGTGTGGGAGGCTGCAGCAGGCAGGACTTACATTGTCCAAGGACTTACATTGTCCCCAAAATAAAAAAGTTTGTATGGAGAGACATTATCAAAAAAAGAGAAGAGGTAGCAAGTCCAACAGTAAATTTTGTTTAATAGTAAAGAATGTAGCTGTTGATTTGGAAGGGCAGAAGAGAGAAAGAGAATGAAGTGAAAATCTGCTGACTGATAGAGTTTAATTTCTTTTTCTCACTCACCTGTTGTCCTGAAAATGGAAACAGATTCATTTCTGACGTCTGTTTTTTCCCTTCCTAGGAAATGTTGATATTTGCTATGGCATCCATAAAACTTTTCACCACCCTGCTGTATGCATTTCATAACTGGTCATAGGAAATGTCTTTCATAATTTTTCTGCAGTCACAACACAGGAGAGGACACAACACTAGTAATGCCATTTGCTTCTCTTAAGGACAAAAGTAGACAGAAGCTGCATTTCTAAATTGGGCACTGTGTAGTTTTACTTATTGATTTACAGCACTTATTATCAGAGTAGAACACTGTAATGAACATAGCTGAAGACTGAACATTTGTTGAAACATGTCTAAGGTATTTCTACACGTTGCTCGAGGGATGAATTAATTTATATAATGTTTTACTTTTTAAATAAAACAATTTATTATAGAAATCAAAATGTCAAATCTAAAAACTCTTATCTATGAACTCTCATAAATTATTTCCTTGAAGCTTTCTTGGAACAAGACTGCTCACATGTTTCTCCCTCAAGCCTAAATTACACAAACAATAAGTAACAAGTTATTGTAAGTGTAATGGTAATTAACCATTAAAAAAAAAAAAACCAGCAACAAACCCTTAGCTATTTTGATTTTAGTTGATTTTCCCTTTAGGTAAAAGCAAAAATCTCTGCTCTGGATTTTTAGGTTTTCATCACTTCGAGTTTTTCAGCCTTTTTTTTTTTTTTTTTTTGCCCTTTTGTCCTTCATTTTTTTTAAGTGGCCACTTACCTGTGTATGTCATTAGACGAGTGTCTCACAGGTGTTATTAGCCTCCTGTGTTCTCACAAGTTTTTGGCAGCAGCAGAATAGTGATTTCTGTTTGCATACTGGTGAGGTTATGGTGATGAGCCGTTAAATAAAATGATCTGTCCCCAGGCCAACCAGTTGATTCGTTGCCAAACAGTAATCCGGTACAATTAAGTATCAAAGATTGAAGTATGCCATTATTGCAAAAGATCTGACTGCAGCCACCTGGAAAAGCAGAGAACTGAAGAGGGGAAGAGTGATCAGGACATTTGTTTTCACTGGAGTATACTCATTTCATTGGGTTTGATCGAACATATGGGATATAGATATCCATAAATTTAAAATTAGCATTTAAATTTTCAATTTCAACTTTAATTTCCTTCCCAAGCCACGGGTTGACACAAGGAAGAGATGAAAGTAGCAACAAACTGTCTCAATTTCCAAGACTATTTTTGCTGTTCCTGACTAATTCTCATATTAGAACTCAAGATTTTATGGTCCTATTTCAATTTTTGTCCCCCAATAAAAGCTCTTGTGGCAGTTGCCGCTGTACTTCTGCACAGATTTATGTGATTCATTGGTGACAACATAGACAAAAATGTATCAAATTATTTAGCAAATATATTTTTTTACAGTGTAACTTAGAGCAGAGAATGCTAATTCTTTGGTCCACTACTATCTCAATTTTGTCTCCATAACTTCACAATAATAGTTTTTAATTTGTCCAAAGCACACTGAATTCTGATGGATGGAATTTTACTAGGGTATGTCTTTTCTAGCCATAACAACAGTAGCACTGCAAAACAAACCATATCTAATGTAAAGTCTTTTTAAAGTACTGTAAATAGAGGAAATGGTCAAATGTTAGGTATTTGAATATTTTGCAGCTACCCACAGCTAAGCAGACAGCAAATCACAGTTAATGTACACAAAGGAGTGTTTCAGATCTTATTCATGTATAACAGCTGAAGAAAACCCAGCTTTTTGTTACTAAAATACGTTCTGATCTAGATTAACTTTGTAGGTTCAAGTGTGAAAGGGAAGAGCAACTTGGCCTATTTCTTTCCTGTAGGAACTTAATGATAGAAGCCCATAAAATCAGAACAGTCTCCACATTTATAACATCTGAGGAAATCAGAGAGTATAATGATATTAAATGAGCATTAACACAGTCTTCTGAAGACAAAGATGGTATATGGGTTTTATTTTTGGAGAAACTGAGTTATAAGATTACCAAATTATTTGTTATCTTTTAGAGCTCAACTGCAGATTATAATAGCATTCAGGTTTTCCCAATCCTATTTTCCAGCTATAGGTCCTCTTTCTAAAAAGCACTACATCATAGTTTTGAGAAGGATAAAGGATTTGGAGGGGGATAAGGAGAAATCTTTCTAGTTTCGGCAGGGGCTGCTTAAAGATCTATGGATGCCAAATCTCTCCCTCTGCAAAAATGAATGAAGGAAACAACCAGGAAAATTGAAAGTATTTTAAAACAACTTGGAAAAGTTAAAAGAAATGCAAAAGCACAATAAGTAAATACTAGCAAAAGGAGCCAGGGGAAATAAGAATAGCTTTTCAAATATATTGGAGAAAAAAAAAGAAATAATGAAGTGAAAAAGCAAGCTCAGTAATAAATGAAGAGGGTGACAAAATGAAGGCTACTTCTGAAATGGCCAATGCACTGAGCTACTTTCAAAATCAGTCTTTGACAAGAAAAATAAAGGAGTAAGGACATAATAGACCAAGTAATTAAGACCTTTTCAAAATAGTTGTTGCTGGAAAAGTGTAAGGCAATACTTAGAAAAGATGGAATAAATGCAAATCAGCAGGTCTGGATGATAAGCATAGTATGGTCTTAAGAGACATAGATAATGAATTTACATAATCACTAGTAATTATTTTTGAAAAGTAATTGAGGAATTATCATAGGATTGTGAATAAGAAAATCTAGTACCAATCTTCAATAAAAGAAGAGTAATTCTGGTAATTACCATAAGGCTGCGTGTTGTTATTTATAATGTCTTGGGTGTGATACTGAAGCCACAAGAAACTATCATTCTCTCAAAGCAATTTAACTTACTACTTGGTATGACTTAGTCAAACTAGTTGATCTGAAAGGAAAGTGGCATAACGCACAAGAACAGTAGGAATATTTATTTGTGTGTGTTTGTGTGAGTGGTTCATTTTCTATATGTACATATCTTCATGATTGCATAAAGATTTGTGGTCATCTCAAAGTAATGACAGTGATTAAGAAATAAGAAAACAAATATTATTGTTCCTACTCTGAAGGTTTTACCTTGTACTTTCTCTTTTCGCCACTTGCTAAGTCCAAAGGCATTTTCAGGAGGCCAGAAATATCCAGGCAGATGCAACTTTCCCTATTGCCTGCCCCCTCTGACTGCCTCATTTGGAGGCAAGTTAGATGACTCTTTGACCAGGATTTGTTCCTGAACCACACACATGCTCACAGTATGGAAAGAAAAGCAAGCTTGTCGGCCAAATAGCAGTAATGTCTTCTGGAATTGTTATCCTATAGTTTCTTGAGTGGATAGTCTGATGGGACTCTCTTTTATTCCTCCTGACACCTGATCCCAGAAGTGTGTACCCGGGGACTTTTAGGAGAAAGGGAATAAAGAGAGATCATGCCATCTAGTGGAATCCCTCCACTTTTTCCGCCTCTTCTCTGAAAAACATGGAGGACATAATGGCTTCTAAAGGTCCAAGTGAACAGAGAAGAAACACAGTACTACAGAGTGGAATAAATTAATTTAAAAACACAAAATCAGGCAAAAATATTCAAAAATTGTAGTTTAATTAAGAAGGAAAGAGCCTAGATCTTCACTTGTATGTAGAGATTGATAAAAAATTTTAGAAAAGTTTTTGTGGAGCTGAGGAACCAAAATGAACTGAAGTATTCCAGTATTGCCATGTGAATTTTCCAGTTGGTACAAATCAAACTGTATTCTGGGAACGAAGTAATTTGCTCAGAAGTGTTCTGCAGATGTCAGTGAAAGACCCAGTTTGTTGACCATGTGATTAAGTAAGGGGATGTAAACAGATCATTCATTAAATCGACAGGTTGTACTAAAACTGGGAGGTGCTACCAACACCAGTGAGAACAGAGGGAGAAGATATGAAAAGAAGTGAGGACAGGTTAGAAATATGGACAGGAAATCACAAAATGGGATTCAACCTGGCAAATGGAATCTGATACATCTGCTGAAATAATAATGTGAAATGCAGGTACTGAGCAGAAGAAAGATGCTTTGGAAGGAATTGGTGTTGAAAAAAATCGTAGAGGTGGTAGTGGACAGCACATTGCATATGAGTTTGCAATATGATACAACCAGCTTGTGCCCTTCTTCAACAGTTCTGCACTTGCTTGTGTCATAACATAAACCAGAAATCGAATATACCCCTTCATACATATACAGTGAGACCACATGTAAAATACCACACACAGCTTTAGGTATGTCAAAAAGCAATAATAGGTGTGAATAGGTGTATTAATTGTAAGCTCTCACACTGAAACGGCACTGGAATGGTCTGCCCAGAGAGGTGATGGAGTCGCCATCCCTGGCAGTGTTCAAGAGGCGTCTGGAAGACGTGCTGCGTGATATGGTTTAGTGCTAGTGGTGGCAATGGTGATGAGGAGATGGTTGGACTAGATGATCTTGTAGGTCGTTTCCAACCTTGTGATTCTATGATTCTATGATTCTATGAAACGTGAGTGGACAATGAAGCATATAATGGGAAGCTATGCTGCACAGATGGGTGAATACTGCTATCTTTTTCAGCTTAACTTTCATGGTTCTGGACAAAGGAAGTAAAACGGGCAGTAGTTATTGTTTAACCAAGTATCTTTGCACATTAAGCATGTTAATTTCAGATTTTTTCTGGATCAGATATTTTGTTAGCCATGACATCTTGGCACCAAACTAATCATAGCAGACTGTCCCAAGCCCAAGTGGTTCAGTTCACTGCAAGGTGATCTTCAATAAAATGTGTTAGATTTACTCCCTGAGATAGTAGCTTTAGAAGACTACCCAGAAAATAAGACCATCTTAAGGCATCCTCATCCTTGCCTGTGTTTTTAGATGTTTGGATATTAGCAGTTTGAGTATTTTTCAACCATCCAGTCAAAAGTCAAATTTCATGCGTGCATACACAGAAACACACTCTGATACATGCGTCACTCATGTATTTATCTAGTGAAATTTTATAATTTACTCTATAGTTCGAATAGGTGGTTTACCTTTTTACTCATGTCTGCTTTTCTGAAAGAGGGCTGCCCCTGGCAGAAGCAGAAATACAGGGAATACCATTCTTACAACAGCGTCTCCTGAAGAAAGATGAAACAGTTGCTAATAGCCCTTCAATAAGTAGAGCTGTTGCTCCAGGCGTGTGTGGGTACTGCAGACTTTTTGATTTGTATCCAGCTGTTTTTATCTGCTTTTAGTGATACTAGAAAGCCAACTGGCTCATATTTGCCTGAGCCTTTTTGCCAGTTCCCTGTTTCTTACATCCAAAAGTATGTTTATGACCTAGAGGTCATACAAAGAGTCAGGTGAGATCCTGGGCTGCCAAGTAAGTATATCTGCCTTACCCATGTTCTTCACAGAACTGGAATTATTTAGTTGTTATCTGCTATAGCTTTTTTCATGTCACACCAACCACTGTAAATCTAAGCATGTTTATTGACATATTAATAAGACAACAATATAGAGAAATATGTAGTTCAGTCTTTTACCATAGAAGCATACAGAGGTTTTTAGTTACTTGTGTAAGTGAAAATTCATTTTTATTAAAATGAAAGGATCTACTGCTCTCTCTTTTACTTTATAAAAATACCTTTAATGTCAGCAGGGAAAAGTACTTGCTTGCTGACCTTCTGTGAAGTTACCAGTACAGTTGTCTGCTCTCTCTAACACCAACCATATTTGCTACTAAATGAGCCTAGCTTGAAGTCTTATAACATGTTGCTTGATAAAGAGCATACATGGGATTTCATCATCAAATGAATATTGCATTTAGGAGGTTCTACTAGTATAATGGCACTTTACCATGTTGACTTTTTTTCTCACCTAATTAGGTATATTAGCAGTGCACTTATTAAGACAGAAGGAGAATCTTCAGGTCAAGTAGTGTGGTTATATGTTTATGTATACCAAGATAAAATCATGGAAAGGATGAAAATCCCAAAGGAATAAATTGTAATTTCCAACAATTTCTTTTTTTTCTTTTTTTTTCTTTTTTTTTCTTTTTTTTTTTTTTTTCTATCTAAAAGTTGCAATGAGCATTTGGAAAAGGTTTGCAAACTCTTTATCAGTACTTGTGCTACATTTGTGTTGATCAGTTTAAAGAGCTTGGGTCCCGCCTCCTGTGTTGAATACGCATCTTAATGCCTTGTTAAATCAGCTTATTAAACCAGTTCTTGATTTATTGTGTTCGTGTAGAAGTTTCTGATGTTTGAAAAATATAGGCTGGTGTGCACATGCAGCATATAGTGTGTAGTATCAGAACTGGGTTGCTAAAGTTTCCTGTTTCTCATCGCGGCTAAAAAGCTACAATTGCACTTTTTTTTCTTTATTTTTTCTTATAGCATGGACTATCATAGGGCTTTTTGACAGTACTGTCATGGCAGAAATTTTCTTGTTAGTGCATTTATTTCTCTGTTTAGTTATTTATGCAGAGGGATGGATTTTAAAGATATAGTTCAACTACAGAAGAAAAATAGTAAAAGCACTCTGAAGTTCTGAAAATCTGTCCATACAGATACCTTAACTCATGCTGCTTGCCAGCTGCAGACTGACAAATGTAAGGGTGGGAGGAGTTGTCCCCGAGTCTTGGGTTTTCCAGTCTCCCACTTCAGAGGCATACAGGTATACGCTGCCTGCATGAGTGACAAGTGGTAAATAAGAATTCAAGAGTATGATGACCACTCTGCATCTCCGTATATATCCATCCTGTAGACATAAATAGCTTGCCTAGGTTTCTTTGGGCGTTAGTGATGATCTTAACCAAGGTGAAAAAATTGAAAATAATAAGAAGGATTGATGCAGTTTTGGGATGGCTTGGCAACCCATGCCAAAATAAAACTGTAACAAATAAAATGTCATAAATAAATAGCTACTTTGCAAGACATTGCAACATAGTTTTGTAATGTCTTTATTGTCCTGTTTTTTCGATATTTTATCAAGTAAGAGGCTGCTGTCATTTCTATGAAATTCTTATTTTTCATGCTAGTTTTAGGAAACTGAGGCAAAGGACAGACATCATACATAGCAGCCAAGTAGTTTCTCTAAAAGCAGATTGCTTCTGTTGATGCAAGTATCTTAACTTTCCAGATCCAGTTAAAAGTCTTGGTAGTTTTCCTAGCTTTTTAATCTATCTTGCTTCTACCATTTCATGCAAGGTACAATAAATGGGTGAGAAATTAAGTAAATACCCATGGGAGGATCAAAATAATTTATACTACTCCACAGACATTTCAAGTCTTGCAGTGTCTGAGCAACCGCTTGCTGAGCTGAGTAGCTCAAAATGGTAAAGCATGCTCCATAAATCAGAAATCCAAGTCAGAGTTTCTGAAAAAACATTATTTTGCCAATGTTTTTATTAAAAACAGTACAATATGTAGTTTAACATAGGTCTTTTGCAGGCTTCAAGGAATGTGAGAATTTTAATAAAACAAACTTCATTTAAATGAACAGGCAGTGTATTTAGAAAGATATGGAGTTATCAAGCTTTCTAATAATGGTAATGATTTTTATGCAAAACATTTTGCACAAAATCAAGAGCTTACTGGGTACCTGAAAATATAGTGACTATCAAGCTGTGACGTATTTGTTTTAGAAGAATTGTACATGCACATGATGTTAGTGATACCAGAGAATGAACACTCTTGGCAATCAAAATCTCGTCTTCATATATGGTATGGATATAAAACACATTTCTGCATAGCATTATATTTCAAATGGAGTTTCTAGACCATTATCTCCAGCGAAGAGTGAGACAGTGATTTCCCCACATCTCAATCCCCGATGAAGTACTAAATTAGTGCCAGATAAGGTGTTTGCTTTTTTATGATGTGAACGCCTCTGTAAAAAAAAAAAAAAAAAAAGTCTACAAATTAGTCTTTAGGCCAGAGAATAATTATTATAGGGTAGCAATTTTAGTTAATTATTCTGGACATTTTCATTTTGAGGATGAAGGGCACCAAGTGGTAAAGTTGTAAAGTATCAAATGCAAACACCATGGACTGCGATTTGAATGCCAACTTATTTACAGATATTTATTTGACTGATAGAAAACATGAACTTTCCCTCACAACTGCAAGAGAAGCAAGGAAATTATGTTTCTTCTGCTTTTTTTTTATGCAATGTGGCTTGTGATTCTTAATGACTGACAACCCAGCTGCAAGCATATAAAAGGATGGGTATGTAATGATAAAATCAGGAATGTGATTCAGGTACCATTTAGGATAGAAAATGCAGAATTTTAAAATGCTTTGTGGTTCTAACAGTAATGCTGCCTTCATTACTACTGTACCTCAAATCAGCAGAGAGAAAAGCTTCTGAAATTAAGATTACCCATAGGATTTGTAAATCAGATTGATGGAAGTAATTGGTAAACTGCTTAATCAAGCCTTGCTTGGAGGTGAATAAGGACTGCAGGATAGAAAATGCAGGCTGTATAAGTAACCCAACAAGTCAGTAGAGTTCTTTTTTTCTGAAAGAAACAAAGATAGCAGTAATTAATGACCCTGACTCTGTGCCAAAAAAGCTTTCTTCTGACAACTCCAACTTAATTAAAACTTAAGACATTTCAATGGCCTCAGAAAGCCCCTGATGGGGTGAACTCTTGCAAACTCGTGAGAAAATTTTGTAAATTAAAGGAAAAGATGTGTGTTGCCACTGGTGCCATGACTCTAATCCCTGGCAGTCAAAGAATCTATTTAGCCAAAGCCTTTTCTTTTAACTGGCTCACACCTGCAGGCTTACTGGCACTTCCTCTGTACCAGAGAAGGCAGTTTTTGTGTTTTACGGAAGATCAGATAATAGGAGTCTTGCTGTTACTTTTGTTTTTGTTCATTGTTCATTAGGCTGTGAGTGTTGCAGGCACACTTGATATGCTTGGCTAGCTTGGGGAGAGCATTGGCTGAATGCTTTAGGTGGTGCAACATTAGTGAGGATGGGCTGGCAAAAGAAAAAGTAAGTTTAATACAAAAGTACTTCAAATTAAAATCACAGCTGATGAAGCAAGCTGAAAGGCATAGCCTGCTGTTCTTCACACATCCAGGTTGCAAGGAAAAGTATTCTGCACTGGACAGTGCTAGATTTAGACAAAAGGAAATTGGGCTTTCACATTCTCCTGGCTCCTTTTCATGAAAGTGATTTTTATTCATTATGAACCAACTGCTGTAAGAATCCTCCCTAGGTACATGGCATGGAAAGGAAAGCTCTGTTTACATTGCAAGGAAGCAGGCAATTTTGTGAGTTGACCTGCCTACTTTATTAATAAACATAGAATTAAATTCTAGAACTAGCATCAGTTGCATACTAATTGCTGTAAATGATTACTTGTTTTACATAAGAAAAAAGGAGCTCAATTTTATTTCTTCTTTTAGAAAGTGCTTTTGAGTACTGTATCATGAAATTGCCAGTTTTCTCCACTCCTCCCTTCAGTGGCCTTAGGCAAATGCCTGCATCAGAGGTAGTGGAGAAGGTAATATTCTGGATGGTCTTTGCCTTTTTGGATGTTACT
>NW_026294769.1:47121659-47189159 GCF_026119805.1 Tympanuchus pallidicinctus
TCTAATGGTTGTGCAGTGTTGGTGTGTGTGTAGATATGCAACACAGTTAATTATTTTATTCAGTAAATAATTAAAAATTGCAATTTCATTTTTTTTCTTAGAATTATTCTTTGGAGTCGGCCTTTTCATGGCTTAAATGGGAGATTTTTCAACAACTAATCTTTGATCACTATGCAAAATATGCTTAGAATATAAGCATTTCAGTTGGCATTAACTATAAACAAATTTTCAGTGGTATTTAAATGTGTGACCATAAAATATTTCTGCTGGCATTTCCTTACTAGTTAGCAGCTGTTACAACAGTCTCCAAACATCTATTAAGTAAAGGAAGACATTTTGTAATACAGATTAATAGAAATGAGCAAGAAGATGATAGGGGAAGAAAATCTTGGATACAACTGCCTTTTGTTCTTAATTGGGAAAGTGTATAAGCAGACAGAATTTAATTTCATTTATGAATGTTAGACTTCAGCTGAATTCCGTAAGTTATACTGAGTGTAGCTTAACACATTCAATTTCAGACATAACTAAACTAATCAGATAGGGATTTTTTAAAACAATTTATTCAATTTCAATGGAATTTCCATTTTACTAGCTGTAATCTCAAATATGTAAATGGTAGCCAAAGCTGGATGTGATGTTGCAGTTAAGAATTTTTTTTGCCCATTGTTTCTTCTAGCATCTTCTTGCCAAATCTTCTGGAGCGCTTGTAATTTCCTCTGTACAGAGCCCAACAGGCTCATCAGCAGCAGAAGGTAAACATAATAGATGTGAGGAATTTCTGGAGATTTATGAGGTTTAGCTTTCTGAAACGTACACTGTGTCTGGCAATCCTAGGATGTGGCCACATGTGGACTGCGAATTGAAAATGTTATAAATGGGGCATCATTTAGCCCTTCTAAGGAATAAAATTTAGGAACAAAAGATGCTTTCTGCAATAGCACTTAAATATTCTTTCTGCCCTACAACTGCGTGTTTTAGCTCAAAATTAGGAAGGTTAAGCTTTTGTTAAAATGCCTATGAAATTTGAAAAACAGATTAATATACATATTATTTAATAAATTAAGCTTACTACGTTCAGTTACCCCTATTGCTTTATATTGAAACAATCAGATCAGAGATCGTTTTACAGCATCCTAGGAATATGAAACTACTCTGAACTAAGGAGACTGGCATTTATTGGGATTTGGTATCAAAAGCTTCAGAACAAAAAATGTAGAAGTACAAGCGTCGTGACTGTACCATCATTCTAAACATTAATATGTTAAATCCTACCATCCGTTTATGAAAATGTAATTAAAAAAATGCACTCCCACATCAGTTTATTGAGGTGATAAAAATAGACACATTAGAGAAGGCAGAAATATACCATCCTAACAATCATGGCAATATCACTGCATGTTAAAGTGTTCTTTTAACCTTTTTCAGTGGGCTTTACTGATGTTAATTAATCAGCTTGAATGCTGTCAACATCTCAAGCACTAGAGTGCTAGTTCCAGTTCTGTGCCAGGCATTTCTCTGCATCTTTTTCTTTTATATGTTTAACTCAATTGCCTAGAAGAGCATTAGCAGAACAGTATAGAGACACCTCTTCTTTCTGCCATTGTTTACCCATAGTATTGCCTCATGTTCATAAGCCTAGGTTTTTCAAGGCCTGCTTCATCAACATTCTCAAGGACTTGCATAAATGAAAGATGGGATCATTTGGAGATAAATAGTGCTGAGAAAATCACTTTAACCCTCATCTTCCACAGTACACTGAGATAGGGAAAAGATAGTCTTCAGTGAGAAACAGGGTTGAACAGAATCTTTTCGGACTTTTGAGGTGAATGACCATTGAAATGTTGCTCCTTGATGTGTTTAAAATCTAAAAACTTTGCATAACTCCCTTGTGTTTTTGCTTCTGCTGGGTGCCAATGCTTCCAGATGTAGCTTAATTGCTAAGATTGAAATGCTAATCATTTACATATCAGCTCTGGGCCAATACCGGATTCTAACAGACACTGTTTCCAAAAGTTTTTTGTGTATTGATTTTCTAACATTTCTCACATTTCGCTAACACTGTAAGATTGGAGAATCTAGGAGAGTTAATATTTTCATCTTCCAGCCTTCATGTGCATGTTCCTAAATCGTATGGGCACTTTAAAAGTATTAACAGTATTTTTTAGCTTTATTCGAAAGATAAAATATTTCAAAGACCAGGGTATAAAAAGCTAGCTATCATTGGAAAAAAACATTTAATTATTAATGAAAGCAAGACATTGGCTTGGAATGAAAAGCGACTGCTTATTTACGGGAGATTTTACAGCAAAGGTAAATAATGAAATCTGTTTTCTAACCTAACCTACATAGCAGTTTTGATTTAAAGCTATTTCTTTACAAGGAAAACACAAATAAGCATTTTAATTCCCTGCAAAATAGGAAAATAGGTGTCCTGAGTTCGTACAGGTTTTGTGTGCATTTCACACTAGGAGCTATTGTGGAAGTGGGATTACTGCCTGACAATTTCATCATGTCTGTGAAAGTAATGTTTAGGAGGTGAAGTAATACAATGATGCTAATCCAGCTTTTTATAATCAGCCTCCTATATATATAATATTTATGTTATTGTCTGTGCGGGGTTTTCTTTTCCTAGAAGCATTCCTTATCTACTAGAATTCCTGTTTGACAAATGAGATTGGATTACCAAATCACAGCTGCATACACTGGTTGATGTATTGCTGCAAGATTGA
The DNA here is from genome assembly GCF_026119805.1 of Tympanuchus pallidicinctus. Lineage (NCBI taxonomy): Eukaryota > Metazoa > Chordata > Aves > Galliformes > Phasianidae > Tympanuchus > Tympanuchus pallidicinctus. The sequence goes on from NW_026294769.1 coordinate 47,124,392, forward strand.
TAATTCCGAAAAGCAATGTAGTATCTGGGGGGTTAATTTTCTTTTCTATCTAATGCTTCTTGCTAGATATTTTCTTCATTTTTGTTATCTAAGTTTTACCAGGTTTAGACTAGTTATTGACTCAGTTAATGTAAAAAATGTTGATATGCTGTCAATATTAATGTAGATGTCAGTCCAACACTAGTCCCTAATGTATGTAAGAGCAAGTATTTTTTACCTTGATACAGAAAGGCAGTCATGTGTGAGATTTAATATACATCCTAATCTATCTTGTCATTGCACTAGCCATGGGTGATGTGCTAATGTATGGGCAACCATTTTCTTTTTCTCTTCACACAATAGAATAGATACACATGAATGACAGCTAAGTCTCTGCTCTGTAATTATTTGGAGGGCAGTTAGACTGTGCAGAGGGAATGTGGTAGTTTTACTTACAGACTTTTAGTCTGTGGCCTTTTTTTTTTTTTTTTTTTTTAATCTTCCAAGTAACCATATGATCACTAATAACTGAAAATAGTAGTAACAACCAAGAAACAGCTAAACCTGTAAGCTTCATAACATACAGAGTCTGAAATTTCAGTTCTGCATCCTTACACACCCAAATATTACAATATTTACAATATTATTATTACAATATTACAATGTTACAATATTACACAAGCAAATATTTTTATGCATTTGAACACATTCTTTATTTCAACATCATCATTTTTATTCACATTCTTGGAAAAATATGTTTTACGATGCAGAAGATTTGTCATCAAGTATTTCCAATAAGGGAAGAGTAAAATGAACTCTTTAATTAAATGTCTCCTTTATATTCATTTTCCTTTTCCCTTTCTCCACTTATTTTTAAAATTGTAAACAATTATGGAAATATGGGATTGTAAATATAAGTTGACACAATGTAAGATAAGCAAGAAAAAATTAATGTTCATAGCCTGTTTCATCTTTGTGCATCTTGGCAAAACCAAAAATTTGAATGTAGCTTTGTACATAAAATAAATTTTGATGAGATTGCAGTTTCCTAAAAAGCAAGTCCAAAATTACATATTGCTTAACACAGCTTGAGTCAACAAATCTTTAACTTCTCATATTAATTTATAATATAGCTTCCTTTTATTCCTGCTTTTGAACTGTAAGAAACTGTCTGTATGCATTCAATCTGTCTTCACGTGAGAGAAAATGAAAATGAGGCACATTGGCCAGATCATATAGATAAGCAACTGACTGCAATTTCATTATTTTTACCATATATTTAGAGAGGGTGGGTAAATTTTCTTCCTTTTGGTTGGATGCTATTATCTGTAGACTAAAGGTATTGCTTTCCTGGCACCTTCCATTGTTACACTCAGAATTAAAATCACTATGCACATCTTTACTTAACTGGTATGATTTCAACAATGGAAACTGTGTGCAAAATTCTTCATACAGTGCTTTATGTGGAAATATTCCTTTTTGCCAAAAGAAGAAAAGAAAAAAGGAAAGCTATAAGAAATCCAAAACAATCTTTTTTTAGAATACGTTATAATTCTCATACTACTTCAGTTTCCTATGAGTAGTTCTTCTCTGAGAGTAGTAATGTAAGGCTAAATTGTTACCTTATGTTTTCATGAAGTAGGTTTGTGACCACTGACAGTTATAATTTACAGTGATTATGGACATTAGCATACTTGACTCCTGCTATTATTTTTATTTTGACTACAAAGAGTTTCAGCAGACTAATCGCATGAGGAGTGGATGTTTTATCTTCACAGACTGCTGCAAAGTTCCTATCAGACTGCAGTGATGCACCAGCCCTTGATCACAGTCAATAGGAAGCACTTATTTGTACCTTTGAGAGAATCTTGTGTAAAACCATGCACTGAGCCACAGTAGGTTCTTCTGTCAGTCTCTGTGTCTACTGATCTATCTAGCTACCTGCTACACAACAGAGTGTGAATATTTTTCAAAACTGCTAAAAGGCAGAATGGAGGGTATCAAATACTTTAATATGCAAATGATTTTTGCTCACTAAAGACTTCATAGTGACTGCTGTGTCATTACTCATTCATGTAAATTCTGCATTTTTCTGTTTCTAGGGCCACACTGAACTAGTAATGTAAACTTTGATGAGACACAAGAGATATCAAAGCAGCTTGATAGGCACTAGAAGTACTCTGTGTTACAAACTTCTGTATTTTGCAAAAAGAGAATTTTCAGAAATTTTGTTCAAATCTTCAATCTTCTGCCTTCTATAAATGAAATAAAAAATCTATGTCCAGTTAATATTCATATCAAGGGGTAAATCTGAATTATTTTCATTTAAATGCTACCATTCCCTCTTGTAGATTACTGGTGTTGCTAGTAGTAGGCCAAAATGTACATACGGGGTAGATACTGAATTAAAGATATCTACAGTAAGTTGTTTGAAAATCTAAGAATATTGATGTGACATTGAGAATATGCATTAAATTTTTCAGGAGTAGGAAATCAGGTCTTTGCTTATAAAGAGTGTTTCTATGACAATTTTTCTTGTCTAAGTATTTAACAACACTCATACAGTGCATGAGACCATACAAACCGGTTCACTTAGTATGTTTTCAGCCTGTCATGTTAATATGTAAATACATGTGCATATGTATTTAGACAAATCTAAAAACATGCATTATTTACGTGCTGTAACAGATTTTTTTTCTGAGTCATTACAGTCTATTATGTAAATATATATTTAAAGGGCATAATATATTTTTTTAATTTCATTGGATTTTTGACTTGATAGATCATAATGGCTAAGATCTCTTACACAGTACCTCATAATTTATTTCAGCCTGTATTATAGATGTTGCTATGATGTTAATATGAATTTGCATATAAAATATGCTTCAAGAAGTTGCTGTACACATGAAGATTAATAATTCACTGATTTTAAATGGAAGAGAGAACATCAAAACTGATTAGTTTACATAAGGGTAAGATTCATCCACTCTGCAGAAGGCTAGCACAAAAACTAGGCATCATTTAAGCCTCACTTAAGCCCTTCAAATGTACTTTAAATGGCTCTTAACTGGTGCATAGGGGTGCATAGGTTTTGCTCTGGCCTTTGGTGAAGTACTGAGTGCAATCCATAAGAAAATAATGTACTTCTAAAAGCTCCTCACTTCTAGACATGAATTGATATGTCTCCTAGGAGCTCTGAATTACCAGCTGTTTCCCCAAATCTTACCTCACTGTTTGCAAAAAAGGTGAAACTCAGTTTTTGGAGGAATAAATAAAGACCCTTTCCATGTGTTTTGGGTCATGTCTTCATCAGCAGTGGGTAACAGCACAGAGGTAGCCAAACTAGTTCAGAGTACCTGTTTGCATCTTCTAGAGATTGAGGAAATTTACTTATCCCAAATTTATATCCCAATTCATGCAAATTAAATTCCATCTCATATTAACTAATTAGATATGGAATTTAGCCATTGAGTGGATTCTGAGGTGCTTTCATTCATGGAACCTGTGTGTTCATCTGGTACTGGGATGAGGTTTAATGTTTGGATATGTTGATGTTCAGTCAACAGATCTGACTAAACACAGGCAGAATGGAAAAAAAAAAAAAAAAAAAAAAAAAAGATTGTTCCTTACCAACTAATACTTCTGGTTATGGGACAGTGCTGGCACTAATAGATGGTTTTGTAATAGGAACCTGACAGCAGCCAGTAGCATATGCTAAGGGAATGAACAGAGGAAGAGGTCAAGCATACAGTCATGCTTCCCTGGCATAGCATCCTAGCTTCTGGCAAGTTTTCCAGACATCTAGTTTTCAGCAGACCAGGCTTAAGCTGCAAGCACAGGAGAACAAAGAATACCTACAGAGTTTAATAATGGAGAATCTCTCAGGAGGGATGGTAGGAAAAGAGAGAGTGTGACTTGGGCTCCAAAGCCTGCTGGGAGTGAGAATGTTAGAGGAAAATAGACGTGTCTAGGTAATTGTGAAATGGTAGAAGTGTAGTTAAGCTGGATTTGTGTTGGGTGCTGGTTGTTTAAAAATACATTTATCTAATACTTTGTTTCTAAGCAATATGTTTTGAAGTAGAACAGCTGTTTGTAGGATATGCCCAGGATCAGATTGCAGAAAGAGCTGCAGGGCCTAACTCACGTCAGTGCTGTGGAACAAAACCAGGTTATGATACACAAGATATGCAAAATACATTGCATCACAGAGATACAGGGGGATCTGGGATGTAAGATATTCTTCCAAGGGCTACAGTAGTCCCTGCAAACTGGAGAGGCAAAGAATCCATCCAAAAATGCCTTGAAGACAGGGGCTCACATCCTTCTGGTCAAACTCTTCTCCACAGTGCTGCTGGAGTTACCCCTCTCATTGGGAAAGAGGAATAATCTACAACTGTTCAAAATAGGAAGAAGAGGAGTTTAGCTTGTTTTCATGCCAGCCTCACCTTACAGAGGTTTCAGCTAACGTTTTTCAGTGTGATCCAAAATGAGCAAACATGAGGTCAGGCTGTTTAAATGATCTGACTATGATGCCTATTGAGCCTGGGGCCAATTGGTAGCTACCTAGCCTAGGTATGACTCTGTGGCCTTGATACTGGTTCTTCCCACAGGGCAAACTATTCCGGCAATAGAAGAGGATTTGTTGTAAAAGCAACATTTTGAGTAGTGGGTCATGTTTTAATGGGTATGGAGTAGAAAGGTCCTGATATGAAAACAGAAATATATCTACTAAAGGGGCTGTTCCAGGCCTGCTTAAATAAGAAATTTAAAGTGGTATCCTGAGGGCCTAGCTGTGCAGGAGAGCTCATACAGAAAACAAAGCTTCTTTAAATCTGTCGCACCATGTGACACAGGACTGAGGCAAACTGATTTCCCTTCATTTTTCTCCCTTTCCTTATTTTTTCACCCTTCTGTCAAAGGCAGACTTCATTCTTCTGGCTTTAAGCAATTAGAGGTAGACTTTCATAGATGCATGTCAGCTTCTATACACATAATGGAAGTGCTACATTATCACTAAATATATATTAATTATTAAAATTAATTTATAAAAGCTACCAACAGTGAGAAGTTGTATACAAATAATTCTGAGTGCCCTGAAATGTATGGGTAGAAGCTGCCTACATTTATAAAGCAAAAATAAATAATAAATGACATTTGGAGGCAGAAGTTATATTATCTATGCTCTGTATGATAATAGTTTCTTCATATTCATATTATGAATGCATATGAGTATGTTTTATAGGAATTTTTACAGTACTTGTCTGAACACCTCTTTTTTAATGATTATGAATCTCATTGCTTTTGTCTTTCGAGGGAATTACTAGCTACAGTTTTGTTATTCTAATGTACATCAAAACAATGGTTCAACTATGTAAGTGTGAAAAATCTTCGGGAGACATTTTGTTTGCTTGTTTTTACTTTTTAATTTATAACTCAAAAACACTCAAAACCAATTCCTTTTCTAGCTTGATTAAAATAATCATATGAGCCTCGATATAGATTTACTTCTTAGCTTTTCTCCTGGAGCAAATTTTCTAAAAAAGCTTGGAAGAAGGGCGTTGGAGGGGAAGAAGCAAAAGGGAGGCAGGAAGGCAGGAAGGCAGGAAGGAAGGAAGGAAGGAAGGAGGGAAGGAAGGAAGGAAGGAAGGAGGGAGGGAGGGAGGGAGGGAGGGAGGGAGGGAAGCCTCACCAGTGAAAATGCTGACTGAACCTTAACTATTGCATTGTGAATGGCAATGCAATAATACAATACTAACAAGGACTCCTGAGATAAATACATCAATTAAAGGCTTGCAGGTGTGTCACTAGGGGTGGATAAAAAGAGAGAATGGGAAAGGATTTGTGCCAGCAGACCTTATGGTTTTGTTGTAATTAGTAATCTGTGCAGGTGTCTATTATGACTAACTGACAATAAATCTTGGTTTCTGTTTTGAATATTGCTTTTGTTTCCCAAGTTCCATGCCTGAAGGGGAGAAAGAAAATGACTAGAAGATTAATTACTGCAATGGTTACTCCCAACAAGATAAAACGGAAAGTAGTAATCTACTGAATGAGATTAAATGTTCTTCTTATTATTTTCATATTTTATTTTGATAACAAAACTGAAGGCAGTGTAGGTTTTGTGTGTGGGCATGTATCTACTATTTTTTGTATAATGACAGAAAAATAGCCTAGTTTGTCAACAGACTTTCTTTGAGTTCTGTGCATATGGCACATTCCTTTTTCTATCTCAGGAAAGTGATAGAAAGGTATCCAAACCTTTTCCACTTGTGCAATAACCTCTAATTTTGAGCACAGTGACAAACTGTAAGTAAATTTTGCCATAGAGCAATGTTTTCCTTAGCCTCTCCATCTGCTCGTTTTTGACACCCCTGTCATTAACTGTCATTTTCCTTTAAATATACAGTGAAGCTGAAAGGCCAGCTCTACATCACATCATTTCAGATTAGGGGCAGTTCCTTTGAGCTGAGCACTGTTTAGGTGTCAGAAAGAAGTCTCTGACCTCTCTTGTACCACACTGCCGCAGGGCCTTAATTAGTACTGACTCCAGCCATTACTGCAGAGAGGACAAAGGCGACCACATCATTTTTCTACTTAGGAAGTTAGCGTCTGACCTAATACTTGTCCAGGCTCGTAGGACACTGTAATGGCCGCACAATGGTAGTGGGAATTATTTGTCAGATTCCTTCCTTCCTGAATAATCAGGGAAGTTAACTATTGCATCCTGCAGTCCCGCAAAGGATCTCGCTGTTGGTTTGTTGCTTAGAAAATGACAGAGAGAAAATGAGTCAGAAAAAAAAAAAAAAAAGGTAATAACAAAGTATAACACAAGAGTGTTTCTTGTCCTGGCTAGAAGTGTCTGATTATTTTAAACATGGCTCTTCTTATAATATCAGTTCTGGGGCTGTTGAGTTTAGTGGAATGTTATCACTGATTTCATGAAGAGCAAACTTGAATCCCAATCAAATGAGTCCCTTTTTCCTCTGTCTTTCTTTAAGGATGAAGATCTGTCTTCCTCCCATCCCCCAGTCTCCTAGTAGAAATTCACTCTCATATGAAAAACATTTTACAATGCTTTTGGCTCAGCATTTTTGGTCTATTTCACTAGAAATTGAATGTATTGCATCAGATGTCAGTAGTAATAGTTCTACAGAATCTCCTTAATTTTCCCTCTTGTTTGGTAATGTTCCACTGAAAAAATGTCATGCCAAAATATAAGCACTTCTTAATCTAGATTTATTTTTTATAAATAAAGCAACTGAAAGTGCTGTAGAAATTGCATGATCTCATACTACATTCCTTTATTATCAGGCAGCATCACATGCTGCAGCACAAAGGCACAATTTACGCTACTGCAGCAGAAATTATTTTCACTGTAAATGCATTTCAGAGAATTGGCAAGACAATCTAAAACTTGCAGCAAACTAAGACTTTGCTGATGTTGAGTTTGTCAAGGTACAGATAGGATGTACACTTAGTATTTTTGAAAGCTGTTTAACTGTAATCAATTAGTTTACTACCTTGAGGCCTGATTTCTGTATTTCTTTTGTAGTCAAGAAGTAATTCTTCCTGCCTTACACTGTCCTCAAAAAAAAAAAAAAAAAAAAAAAAAAATTAAAAAAAGAATTATAATTTTAATGTGTTCTTCCACACAACTTGGTCTTTGTAATTCCAATTCTAGTTAGGATTAATTTTACCACAGTGACTTGGAGCCAGATTGGTGTCTCAGAAATGGCATAAAGTCATCACATCTCTAAGGAAATCTCTTCTGAACTGATCACAGAAAGATAATTACTGTATTATCAAAGCTGCAAAATGCTGCCTAGCATTTCTTGCTCTCAAATAGTACATAAAGCAGTAAGATACATTTATATTCTACAACATTGCAAAGCCAGGGCTATAATATGGGATAAGAGAGTTGGGACCAGACCCTTCAGTCTATAACTGTGTGATCAAGCATTATTTCATTTAGTCTATGAGCTGAAATAGCATCCAATAAAGCTTTCAGAGTAGTCCTTTGACTACATATCATATATTCCAATTTCCTTATTCTCTTTTAGATTACACCCATACATTGATTTTTTTCTATGCAGCAGAGAGGTGAACTTTACCTTTCCTAGCATAAATAATTCCAGATTGAAAAATACTCTTTTCACAGAAAGATACAGCATGGAAGAGGTCCATATAAAGAAAGAAACTTCTGAATTTCAGTGGGTCTCTATGGTTATAGAAGTTTATTGTCCAAAGCCAAGAATGGAACCTGCTGACAGCTATTTTAGCAGTTGAACTGATGCTTTTTGTCCTCTATTTGCTAAAGAACAATATTGGATCTGTAGTTCTATTGAGAAGTTAGACTAAAATTTTAAGGCCTACTGGCTTCTCCTTTGCAAGGACTGGCAACTTTATTGTGGAAGCAGAATTATACTGGGCAGCAATGCCAGTATTCATGCAGTATTCATCGTTGTCCCATTGCACTGAGGCACTGAAGGACAGCAGATGGAGAGGAACCTCAGTACAAAGTAAAGGCATCTTTAGGCATGGGAGTCCCTCCCACCTGCAGCACATATGATATTGCAGACAGTCATGTTCAGCAGTCATGGATGAGTGATAAATAGGGGGATCTCATTTTCCCCTCTGTCATTTATTTAATCAAGATTAACCACATTTTCAGATTACTGGCACTTCACTGCCTCACCCCACTGGTAGAGAGGTAAATGAGTTGTTCTAGAAGAGAGATATGAAGCTGCCAGGGCTTTAGGTGTAGAGTCAGAAAACAGGGAATCTAGTTAACTTACTTGTATGAGCTTTTTTTCAGTGACACACTTTTTTGTGTTTTAGTGGATGGCTAGAATTCCTCCTAAGCTGATTGACTTACCCAAATACAACATTCACACTCAGAGGACAGGTATACATTATGAGAAAAGGCTCTAAATAATTGAGATCACATTTGTGTAAATGTATTTGGGTTTATGAGGCAGTTATTTGTGCATATATACTAAGGATTGAACACAGGCAGAAGTATGTATGATCATAAATAAATGAAGTTTTGTGTGTTTTTGTGTGTGTGTGACTGAGCTTATGATGGCTGCTTTTGCAATATTTTTATGTTGTTGGTAAATAACAGACGTTTTCTGACTTTAAGTAAAAGAATTTTCTAAACTAGTTTTTTTTGAGGGAAAAAAAAATTTGGAAAGGAACCAAAATCAGAGACAAGGACTACTTGCAGAGAACACTAAGGCTTTGACACAAATCAAGAAAAGCCCAGGAAAGTTGAGGATAACATGATATTTTTCATTTATGTCTTCCTGCCTTCATTTTTTTTCCCCCTTTTCATATGATACAATAAGGAGAGTGTGTCAAACGGGATATAATATTCTTGCTTTTGTTGGCTTGAGTCATAGCTGTACTATTACTAAGACCTACCTCTTTGGCCTGTGAATAAGAATGTTGGTTGTTGTAGTTGTTTAATCCTGATGGTGTAGTTAGAAGAATCAGATAGTTTTAAAGCATATTCACCCATCATTTTTACTTACTTTTAATCAACTTGTTCTTCCAAACAAGGTATGGAATTGATAGCTGTTATTGATTGCTTGTAGCATTACCTAATCTTCACTAAATGTAGGAAGCTTTTCAGATTTAGAAAGGTGGCAGAAAATGTCTAGTAATGATGCTGCTGGGAATTGAAGCTCAATACTGTGGTCAGTATAAAAGTGATATAGCTATAAGAGGTATTTTATTATAAGCCCACTAAATTTTGCTAAATGCTCAAGCTACTGTAATTTACAGTGATTTTGAAGTTTTGTTTAGTTATTTATCAGTGTTTGAGTATTTTATTTGTTTCAATTTACAGCATGAAAAAACTTCTATTAATGATAGTGTGCTATAATTTAAAAAAGCTACAGAATGCAAAGAATGCAATAATATAGAGAAGAGATTGCATCCATGCTTTCAATACAAAAGGAAAATATAAGAAATCATTACTAAAACAGATATAAATGTGACCTTCATTGTGGTTCTGTAATTATCCTAGTCCCCAGTATAGTGTTTGTATCATGATTTTCCTTATTTCCTCTTTGTTTTCATTTTTATCTGGGTACTTCACTGGTGAGTAATAGCTAAAGGGAACCCATTATGCAAGGCGAGCATTCAGTTTGCAAGTGAATTTGCTTGTAGCTATTGCCACATTTGAACCTCACTAATGTATGTAAATTAAAAACTCTGGTATTCGGATCGCTCCTGTTTGAAATAAAAACAGAATCTGATCATTACAATCTGCAAGCCAGGTATTATCACTGGACTAGTGAGCCGCTGATGATAAATTGTACTGAATAGCTTGTGGATAGAATATTTTATCTCAGTTCTCTATCACACAGCACTGCATAAAATAAGAATGATTCATCAAGCATGAGAGCTGGTGGTTTATGAAATTCATTGCTCACGGCAAGTGTATTTTTTAAAATTCAAAAGACAAAGCAACTCACAAGGGTTATTTAGTAATCAGTGTGAATTACTTCTAGGTATAAGCCTTAGTGGAAAAAATTAAAAATACATTTGCTGTACAGGAAGCATTATTGCTGTAGGTGCTATAATTTAGCTGCTTCTCATCTATAGCTTTTTTTTTTGTGTGTGACCATTTTGGTTTCCAATCCTCCTCCCCTTTATTTTTAAAAGTGAGACTGCATAATCAGTTGTAACAGGATTATTATATTGAACAAGTCTATTCTGTGCTCTCAGCAGAAACATCTTCAGGGGCTTGTACACCTTAGGCTGAAGTGGATATTTTATTTATTCAAAAAGACATGTAAAGGGAGAAGCGCAATAGAAAATCATCTTTTTTCCTTCAGATTTACAGTAAGAATGTTTCATTTCTTCTTGTGTATTGATGTCCCAAGGCAGTGTTCCAAATGAAAAGATAATAACTTACGAAGAAGTGTCAAAAACTAATTAAGTTTTGTAACTTGTTTTTCCTTCACATAAAGTATATTTTTCATCACACTGTCCAGTCACATGCTGGGATTCTTGCTAACATCATCACATGCCAGTCACACCAAGTCTCAGTGGTTCTTCTCCTCCTGTCATTATTTTCAGCATCAATTAATTTTCTTCTGACCTCGCCTTTAGAAAATGTAGCAGAGAATTATCAGTGCGTGCTTTGCACAGTCTATTTTGAAGGCATTAGGCCACTGTGTGTATTCGAAAATGGAGTAGGCCAAACATTATATTTTCTCACCTGCAGGGTTGCCTAGTAACCTGAATTAAGGATTTTCACCAAGCCTTCAAGACAAATAGTAGAACTGTAAAGCAGGTTGACCCAGGTGGGAGCGTCAGACCTACGGATGTAGATTAGCATTTTCAATGGCGAAATATAAAATGTAGATCCTCAATAACATTTATTGTGGAAGTAGTTTTTGTAATTAAAGCAGCATATTTTCTCAGAAAGCTGGAGGAATGTGATGCATCAGATTTCACCATTGCTAAATTTGTGTTATGAAATGTACTTTGTTTTGCATTTTGCACATTATTTGCTTGTAAACTGTAGAAACTGAATGCTCATTCAAGAGGTTGTAGAAGTGTCTTTAAAACATGTAAATATATCTTTCCAGGCATTCTCGCTAAAAGCATGCACGCTTGCATATGTTGAGTAGTGATTCACAGATATGTTCAGCTTTCATTTAATCACTTCAAGGAACTAAATTCCTTCTTTAATGTATTACCATTGAAAAGAAAGATTAGTGTACTTTAGAGGTGGGGGTCATTCTTTGTAACGCTATTACAGCTTTGTCCTTGACATGCAAGATTCCTCCAGAAAAGGAAGGGGGGTGGGGGGGTGTGGGGGGGAGAAGCTGGAAATTCTGCCTCAAAGGTACAAAGCAAAGAAGTAGCACAATTAGGATGTCGGCACATAGTGACAGTCCTCTGCAAATGATGGTGTCAGGCCACTGAGGGGCCGAGGGTGGCAGGAGTGACATTCACCCTAGCAAGATGGAAATAAATGCCCTGTTTGATAAAAGAAAACAGACAATTTATGTATACCCTGAAGAGTTAACAGCTAGTGAGCCATTCCTATGGGTCAAGTGCTGCATTTGCATTTTGATGGGATGTTATCAAGTAATTAATGCACCAGTCAGGATTTATTACCTCAGGAGTGAACTGAAAGGTTCATTACAAAATCGGTTTCACTTGAAGATAGGCATTTCCTCAGAGTTAGCTTTTGACATGTTGTTCCTAGCTCTCTCTGCCTGTGGCAGCAATGGTAGAAGGCCAGTGAGGTGAAATTCATTGCTTAATAAGGGCATTCACTTTGGGTATTCTTGTGATAATAAATGTATACATCAAGGCCGTACTGCCTTGTCAGTTTAATTGCTTCTTGTGCTCCTTAACAAGCCAATCTTAATCAGTCTGGACCATGTTATGAATAATTTAGGGATCAGCAGACTTCACGCTTAATAAGATGTACTAGATTATAAAACTTAAGTGCACTGTTTATAGAAAGCATGCAAAACACTTTAAGTTTTTATTAGCAGCAAGGAAAAAAACCCAACAAGTAGTGAGTTATTCTAACATTTGCAGTTTGTGAGCAACAGCTGTGTTTCTTAACGCTGTAACCCCCCTCCACTTTTGTTGCAGGCCCACAGTTCAGCCTTTCTATCCCTCTAAGCCTCAGTGAGACATAATGGGAAATTTGAGTAGGCCATGAGATTAAAGCTCAGAATCGATGGCCAACCGGCAATTGTCATTTTAGAAAACATTCTTTTATCTTTTTAAATGCAAAGCAGACTTATTTTAAAACATTTTCTGATGGACAAAATTACCTTTTTGTTGGTGGTGGCTGACAGCCTGTGTGAATGTTAATGCAATTATTTAGATTTGAGATTGGTTTGCAAAACCTGTATCAGCAAAAGGATTTTTAAGTGTTCTTCCTTGTTTAATAATACAGGTGAAACGTAGGATAGACTGCAAATCATTCTTACATAAAGTATGAAATACTAAAATAAAATACTTTTTATTTGTTAAGGTAATACAGAAATACATTAAAAATAATAGAAACCGTCTCCAATCTCTCTGAGCCTATTATGATTTCTCCATTTAATAACTATTGTTTGATTTAAAAGGAACATTTAACCTTTTTGTTTTCAAAGAATTCTTTGTCCTCCATTTTACCTCAACATTTGCAAGCTATAAGTCATCCACAGAGTAATGCATCATTCAGTTTATGACATCTAATAAAGGCCTACTGCAAGCATTAGAACCAGGTGCTTCAACAATTTTCCTTTCTGCTTGTAGCTGCTTCTGCTTGTTCTCTTGCAGCCTAAATAGAAAAGAAAAGAAAAAAAAATTTGCTATTTCCTTTTTTATTCCTTTTCTGTTTAAGCTGACAGCACTACAGTACCATTTGATGTCTGTGTAAACAATAGCCACATGTATTTTTTAACTCCCTATGTATTTATTAGTTTAAATACAGATGTAATTAAAGGCCACATTTTTAGTCATTAGATAATGTATTAAAATAATGTTATTGTTCAAATGCATTTATGAATCGAGGAGATAGGCACCAGTAAATGAAAAACAACTTCAAACCTATTTCCCAACCTATAGCTGGACTATCATACTCCTTTGTTCTTGTGCAGGTTAATAGAGATTGAGGAGATGGGCAGAGGAAAAGCAGTGCAATTTTCTGCTATTTAAGCTTGGCGAAATGGCACTCTTCAGGAAGCAGCAAAAAGTATGAAAGCGTAATAGGCATTTTAAAAGTAGAAGTCCATATAGCTGCTTGAGGGATCCTTAGATTTAGGCATGCATAGAATCACGAATGAGATAATCAGCATTGTGAAATTGAAACCTGTCTGCTGCCTGCTGCTGTTCTTCCCTCTTTCAGTGGAGTGATTTGTAACACTCATCTTCTTCAGGCAAGGCAGCCTTCAAGATTATCCAGAACTGTCAATAGTAATTGCCAAAGTATTTTATTACCTACAGAAAATCAAAGGAATTTTATAACCAACAGTTATCAAGTTTCAATACACAGTATAAAGAGAGCAATTTTAGTTGGAATACAATCGTGTTTGGCTTGCTTTAATGTTCTTGAGACAATTCCTGTGCAACCAACTACAACATTCACTGTATTTAAGCTGGAGGCAAGAATACGCATATGTACTTGTAGTTTAAAAAAATTACATAATGCTTACAAGCTTCTGCAAGCAAGTGGTTTCTAATTGCCATACGAACTATGCCTTAGTTAATTACTTTTAAAAAGAATGAGGTTTCTGTAAAACTCAAGATGACATTTTGAAATTCTGGCAGTAGATAGAAGTTTAACGGGGGCATTCTCTGTCATGAGGTAAATCAAGTGCCTGGAAATTAGCAAAATATGACACTGATTATAAAATCTGGAAACATTAATGTTGCAGCTCATACTGTGTTCTCTGAGCATCACTGCTATTTGAACCACAATCATGATTGTCAGCTACTCATTTAATATAATTCTGTTATGCTACAGGGTCATCCATGATTCAGAGCTTTTCAGACGCTTATCTTCTTACTCAGGCTATGCATGAGTAAGGATTGCATCTTTCTGCCAGTGTTTTCCTTAGCCACACACCTAACTTTCCTTCTGATACCAGGGAAAAGGAAGGTGTGACTGTTTAAATGCTTGATGGATGAAAATTCAGTTTCTGTTATTGACAGTGCATTTCACTTCTAATTCATGAAGTCATATCAAAACTGAAGTGACATTACTTGATGAACTCTTTTAGAAACAAATACACAAATTGTGAAAAAAAATTAATTGGCACTGGGAAATACCTCTTTCTAAGTTCCAAACTAGATGGGCACACTTATATTTTGAGACATGCACAGAATGTTATTCACAAGACCAAAGAGTAGATATAAATTCTACTGAAAGGCTATTCTGAAAGAGAAATAAGCCATGAAAGAATTTTATACTAATATAGCCATGAAGCCATGATTATAGCATAAAAGAGAGCTCTCCTTTCAGTTGTGAACCTCCTTGCTCTTTCCACAGAAGCTTTTGTTTTTAAAAAATGACCTGATGATTAAATTATTAATTGTTGTTGAAAGGATATGGTACTCTACCAAGAACCTTCTTTCATAACACTGCAATATATGAAAAATTTAGCTAAATGGTAATTAGGGGAGAGGTTATTTATATACTATTAAAATGCTGATGTTGTAATTATCAGAGAGTTATTCAATTACACTGGGTAATAGTCATTTTTAATATAAGGAAAATGAGAAACCTACTGGAAATTTTCTAATATGATGAACCTACGCTGAACCTGGTAATTTTTTCACTCTTTTATCTTTTATGCTACTTTGCATTATACAGCATATGAAACATGTTGATATATTAGTCCATCTAGAACTTCTATATGGATCACAGAATGTATTTTTTAAATACATCAGCTAGAATTCTTCAGACATTTAGGGACAATGGAACAAATTGAACTAATTTATCTCTTTCTGTGAGGTTAGTTACTATGGGTGCCTACCCTGAAAGGAGCAACTTTCAGGGCTAACTAAATAGTCAAGGAACATATTATTACATTTCATATTTGCTTTGAGCTATGAATTCAAAGTGAATAATGAATGGACAAGTTGGTGATAACGCTTTTCTTGGCCCAGACCATGGTATTTGAACTGGATCAGTGTAAATGCTATTCCCTTGAGCCTCTGGTAGGCTTAGTAGGTTATTGCCAGTATCAGTAGTAAAATTGGTATTGGCAAGAGTTGAGTGTGTATTGCAGCTGTTTTGTCAGTATGATATACAAATTATAAAGCATTGTAATAAGAGCCCTTCCCCCAGCCTCCCACCCCACCAAGGTTTAAGGTGAAATACCTACTATGTAGTACTGTTCATTTTGTCTGGTTTCTTTGGCTTTACGCTTTGCTACTGGGACTGTATGCTCACTCTAAGCATTGTAGAAGTCTCATTGATTTGTTTCTTAAAATGAAGGGGTGCAGAAACATGCTGTATTTTTTTGCAGAAATTGTACAGCTCAAGAAATCACTAGTGTTCATTTTTCAATCAGATCTATGATAAGGGAAACTGTCACGATACTATGGTGATAAGGATGCAGCTATAATACTGTTTTCTCAGAAGATGAATAAAATGTGAGCAGTCCTAAGCTTTATAGTTGTGGAATTCGGAGATTCAGAGCACAGGAACAAAAAAATCTGTCTAAACAAAGATATGCTAGAATTTTTATTACACTACAAAGTTTCGTAACAAAATTAATTGAATCTTTAATCAATTATTCCTTTTAATCTAAAAAAATCTAGAAATCAAGTTGTTAGAAGTTTTGAAACAGGAGGAAAATGCAGAACAGGATATTTGTTAATCATATTTCCCATACTTTAGGTATGTTAGAACAGGGCCTGACATTGCTCCAGTTAAAATCAGTGTAACACTAGCTCAGCTCTGTTAAATTTGGCAGAGCTAGTCTTTGTTTTCACCATTTTAAATGGGAAAACCATAGGGTCACAGCATTGCGAGCAAACTCTGAAATTCAGAACTAATTATCTCTCATTACTGTAGAGAAATAAATTGCATTTGCTTCTTAAATCTTTGTTTGTTTAAACACTGTACTGTTGCATTTAACATTGGATTAGGTACAGTGAGAGTTTACTGAGAAATTGCACAGCTGTATTTGTACAGAGCTGTACCTGATTCTCACCTCCTGTAGTGTGAGCAGTGGTAAGTGAACTGTTTCTATGTTGTTCACTCACTCTGTCAGATCGAAACTCAGCTCAATAGCATTAAACTAGCTCCCATTTGAAAGATTTGTCTTACAAAACCCTGAAAACTGCTCTGAACATGCATACATTGATTTTGTTGCTGGAATCTCCTGAGCTTTGATGAAAAGGAGACTCCACATGCAGGTGAAAGAGGGTTTACCTCTTCAATATTAAAAAGAGAAGATTAAGGATTTTTGTTCAACTAAGGCTGGACTAATCAAGTGGCACGTGAGGGTAGGAGAGTTGGCCTCACGCCTCCAGTACGATAATGTTATTTTCTTTAGTTGAACAACAAGTTCGAATATCTGCAATAGCTGCTTCTGAGTAGCTGTCTACCATTATTTCCATTTACGCAGCTAATTGAATGTCCTGGAGTGCAAGAGTAAAGGTTTTTATTTCAACCTCAGAGAGGCAGGTATTTTTCACATTCATTTAGGAAAATTTACTTAAATTTTGTTCAGTAAAAGACACAACTGTTATATCAATTCACAGAAGAACATCTGTTTGATGCTGGTCTAAAAGCTGAGCAGTTTACTATTCACAGAGGAGATGAGGCATTTTTTTGTAATCAGAAGTTTAGTTCCATTCCATTTAGTTCTATTAAAAATAAAATGAGTGATTTTCACAAACTTTCGTGTTTTGTTCTAAAGAGAAAAGATGTTTATTTAGGTTTATAAACTGGAGAACATTTCTTTTTTGTCCTCAGTACAGACATCTCATGTAATGTACATGATGTTATCATAGCACATATAAACAATTCTGAATTTTTCTGCATGAAGAAGAGTAGAGTATTCTTAGTTTACAAATATCATCACTGAGAGAGAATTCCAGAACAATGTGATATGCAGCACCTTGAGGAAAACTATAGCTTTTCAGCTTTTACTGTTAAATTTTCTTTTCTCTTGCATTCATCTATGAAAATTTTTGTGGCACAAACGTTACTTGAAATTGTGGCAAAGGTAAGGCTTTGGGAGACATGGAGGGAGGAGGCAGTAATTTTTTTAAATGAACTAGCTGTGCTGCAAGATATCATAGCATGTTACAAATATATCTAAACGCAAGTCTTATCGGCTGTGCTTTCGATCTATAGCAAGAAATAAAATAACAAAGTTGAAATGAATGCTACAGAGACAGATAAAGCTAGATAAGAGATTTTCAGAAATTAGATAACATTTATTTTCCATCATTTGTAAGAATTACTAGGTTTGCCTCTTAGGCATATGTTGGTTGCATTCTTGCACAGCATGGCTCTTCTTCAACAGATCTGCTCCCCTGCCATTCCTAAACTGAGGTCACACTCCAGGAACGTATGGAAGTCCAAAAAAAAAAAAAAAATAGAATAGCTTCTTAAGTGCATCTCATATTCTTTAAACTAATGATGGCTGATCTGGAAAAGAAATCAATGGTGATGACTTAGCCTTTCTTCAGTCTGAGCATGGAGCAGACATGACAAGAAAAACAAGATCTGAAATGATTCGTGGAACTATCGGGTTATTTATCTAACTTATGCGGTTCTGAACAATCTCCAAATACTGCAGTAAAACAATGTATAAATACTGCTTAGTAAATTAAGTTAGAATTCAAATGTCTTTAATGACTACATGTTCTCCTAAAATTATTTAGTGCTTTTATTACCAGAGAAATCTATATTTCACTAGAGTATTTCCAATTTGCTCAACTTAGATACTCTCAGTAGTACACCTATAGCTACTCCTGGATTGAGGGAGTTAAAAGCAGTAATTATGAATTTAGGCCAGTTGTAATTTAAAGAAGGTTGCTGGCATTTTAGAATTACTTTACTCTATTGGAATTCATTTCATGCTGTACTTCTAACATCTCCAAGAGATGTTAGTTACAAGGGTAGACACTGAACCAGTAGCATTTTTTTCTAAGCCAATCCATAAAGATGCTTCTTTGCCTCTTTGATGTGATAAGGAAGTGTTAAATCAAAGTGAATCCTTCCTCTGCATCTTGGGACAGAATACTGCTTAAACCAATTGTTTCTATTCCTGGGTGTTTTAAACACCGAACCATGTGTCTCTCTCTGCAGATCAGAGAAGACTGTAGCAGTCATCCTGTACCACCTGCTATCACTTAATTAGTATAATAATCTAATTTCCAGTTGGAAATAATGGCATCATGCACTTTTTAGTAATTTTAACCATCATAATATATTCCAATTTATATTACACTAACATTATGTGATTTAGACATTTTAAGAGGAGGTATTTCTTTGGATTTACACACCGTTTTTTTCTGATCTTGACTCTCACCCAGCAGCAAAAGGTCATAATCAGTTTTTTGCATTACTATGATCCTAAAGATACCATTGATTCATATCATAACTCTGCAGATGAGCCTTTGATAAGTACGATTTAACCTATAGTGGACAGAGGAAAAAAAAAAAAGAATGGAAGCAGCAGCTTGTAAAAATATAAAAGCATTCGGATTTTGAAGAGTTTATTTGTTCTGTTTTGACAGCAAAATCTAGATTTTTTTTCTTTTTCCATGAAATATAGATGATCACATATGTGAGTTAAATTTTATATTGATTCTGATTAAGATTCCCAGTTTGAGGAATAATCTTAGTTGATCAGAAAAGGTTCTAGTGTTTAAACCTTAGTATACTGCAGCATTTTTATTTCCTCCCAAAGATTACATCACAACAAATGAATATGTAATAAATGGGTCATTTAGGGCAGCTTCTTTTCACTGGACAGGTCTGGGTTATGCAGCTTTGAAAACAGAAAGAGAGAGAAAAAGAGAAGCAGTGAGATGAAGGAACATAGGCGAACCTGAGCCACTGCAGAGTTAACCCTCCCCCATTCCCAGCAATACTGCCTGCCTAAGCGCAGCACTACTACATATATATCAGGCAAGGTTATTACCGCTCTGTTCTGTAAACATGCTGTGCCTCCTGGACATCTTCTATTTTTATTTCATTTTTGTGTTATATCTTATATGTAAATCTAGGCTGGCGAGAGTCAGGAGGCATTCATAGCACTGGGCTAAATTCATTCCAGGTGCAGTTCCAGGTCCACTGACTTCAATGAAATTACACCTGGGATGAATTTGGTCTGTTATTAACTATAGAGATTACATGTCCAGCTTCCTTAGTATACTAAAATACCCAGAATACATATAAATAATGAAGTATGTAATTACAGTCCTGGTTTTAATTTGTGTTTCCAAATGTGCTGATGCTTTTGCACATGTTTATAGTTACAGCTATGCTATTATATTATATTTTTGTTTAGTTCAAATATATTTGATTTTGTCTCTAAAACAGAGATACACATTTAGTCTTGTTTACTTTAAAATGTCTCAATAATTCTTTCAAAATCCATACAATGGCTGATTCCTTAATTGAAATATTAAATGATATTGGCCTTAAATATCTCATACATAATTGCACTGACAGACCTATGCAGGGCATCACAGTACTGCCATTTAAAAAAAATTCTGTAAACAAAGAGCTAACGTTCTGATTGATTATGTGTTAATCAATAACACAAATAGGTGATCTTGTCCGAGTCAATGGGAGCCAATAGAACAGTTACCTACCAATATTACAGAAAGATTTCATTCATTTAAATGGTTCCTGTTCCAAAACTGTACATTACAGGTCACTTGACAAGAATTTGTTCTTGACCAAATCCAAAAACTAGGCAGTTTTTAAAGGAACTCTTCTTTCATCAGGAGATGTAAAAAAGCATATGTATGACTCACCTCTGCATAGGTCTTCTAATTCTGTTCTCTTCCCCTGTGTCGTTTTGTACATTCCTGCATCTTGCAGTAGTGCACACTGTGAAGACCTAGTAAGCGAGTTAAAGCCTGATGACGCTAACGAATCCCAGCGCAAATGACTGAATCAATAGGAAACCAGCCACTGCTGTTTAAGTGTATCGATAAATGTACCTTTATTTTCTCTTGAATGGATAAGTGTCGCAGTTAAGAGTCCTATGGATCTCTTAATTGAAAGTTAATTTTAAATCAATAAGGAGAGTCATTTAAATATTGATCAGTTCTTTCTACACGAATTGTTAGCTGATTTTTTTTGAAACAACTTTGTTTAAATGCAATCAATAGCCCACAATCAGTGCATTCCATAAAAAATTGACAGATGTTCCCAAAATGCCTGCTAGGCATAATCTTATCTGTTTACATATGTACCATAGATATTTCAGTTCTTTTCAGAATGTATCTGTGGCAGAAATGTGCTCTCCTTATATACCAAGGAGCACTATTAATACACATTCTTTCCTTTGTTTTTGATTAAACTGTTTTAAAATTAAAAAAAGACTTCTTGAATATCTTTCAATTGTCTAGGTAGTATTCCTATTGTTTTATGAATACAGGGAGATTGCAAAAGAATACCCTTGTTTCATGCACAGGGAAAAGAGATATAAGTGCTTATTTGAAGCACGTGTACTCTAGAATTTGTGTGTCATAACCCATCAGATGTGTTACTATATACAAAATGCTACTTACGCTTAATTATATAGATGTTTCTGTGTACTGTATGTGTGCATGTTGAACAGTTACCCTTTTTAGCTTTATTTCTTGGATATCATCTCCTTCTCTGCATAGCAGTATATAACCAGGCTTTCTTTCATTTCAATTTGACAAAGCACACAGTTAAGCTAAAAGGATACAAATTTCATTTCATGAGATTCCTCTAGATTAACCTAATAAAATAAACTTAGCTGCATGTAGCTTTCAACATTTCAGCAAACACAAAGCTCTTCTAGCTCTGTCTTCCCGAAGCACTTTCAGTAATGTACCTGTAGTGCCCTGCTACAACATAGTCTGTCACACTTAGTAATGAAGAAAGACTGGACATTTTGGTAAATGCAATATACGTAGCACTTTTCTCCTATACTTTCTAATTAATTATAAAGTCATACTTTGATGTACACAGCTCTGAAGTCATGAGTCTGTCCTTTATTATTATTTTCCTTATATTTTAATTTTCAAACCCAGTGCTTTTTAAAGATTTGTACTTCTAAGTAATTAAGCCCCTTTTTTGAAGTGTGAGAGGATAAAGTTAATTATAACAAATAAAAAAATTATATATGTAAAATTTTTTCAAAAGTAACATTTTTATTTTCAATGATGTGATTTAAATATGAAATAGACTGACAATTATTTTGACTGACACGTAACTGAAATGTATTACCATAATTATATTTCCTTTATAAGTGACAAACTAAGGATTAAGTCCCATTAATTAAAACTGTTTATGACTCATAGCAATTCATGGCAGAAAATAATAAACAAACTATTTTTTTTACTGCAAAGGAGAATAGAGTTTGTGTGGAAAAAAATAATATGTAATATAATTTACACTATTTTTGCCGTTAATTTGGAAGTTTCCTGGTGTTCCAAAAATCTGCTGTTTCTTATTATTGCTGTTGCAAAATTTCAAGCCCATTTCATTCAATTTTCTACCAAAAAAAAAAAAAAAAGCCGTATTGAAAGGGAAGAATAAAGAGAAAGGGACAGGTATCACTAGTTCATATGCATATGGGTTCAGTATGTGAAGATACTGTTTCTCGGATCAGCCTTAAGATGTGACTGATAGATCTTATTTGTCTGATAGAGTTGACCAGGGAAATAGAGCTACAGCTGGTTACTTCATTAGGTCCTCTCATTGATTGAACCCTGCTGAAGTGATGCAGCAGGCTCCTGAGATAACTGCTGGTAATAGAACAAAATGAATTCTTATCACAGAGATTGGAAAGGCCATTAACCCTGGCCTCCAATGCTTTTCAGAGGTCACAGACAGGAAGCCAAGCGGTGACTGGGAAAACTGTTTTCTGTCTAACTACAGGTCATGTTAAAGGGGGTGTGTGACTTTTTTACCCTTCGGCTTCTGTACAGATGAAACTGTTACACTGGCAGATGTTAATAATCAGCTGTAAATAAATATTGGAAGCAGAAGAAGAAAAATGAGAAAGCAGAGGAATTTATTTCAATAAATATTTAATAAAAGAGCAATTGTTACTGTGATATTTACTGCCAGTTCTGCTGTAGATTTTTGCTTAATACTTTTCCATATAAATTGAAAAGAGAAATACATAGAGGCACTTAAAAAAGGAAATTTAATATGGTTTTATATAAAAATACCTTTCCTTCCTTCCTTCAAAGATGAGGATTATAATTGCCTGCTGCCTGCCTGCTTGCCTTATTCAGCAAGCCTATCACCAGTTCATCTGTGAATTAGTGCAGGGCACTGTTTGCCTTTCACCTGGTTGAGAAGGGAATATATCTAAGTAACAGTCCTATAATTTACATTTAATGCAACCTTTCAATTGACCATGAGCCCACAACCTAAGCCCCCATCTTACAGCTGAGGACTTTCCCACATTTGTCAAGTCAGTGTCACTCCAACATCAGGTAGGAGAAATCATCCATTTAAACCCTGAAGCTGCACGTGACAATTTTTCTACCTCTGTTGAAAAATCTAGTCATGGCAGAAGTAGTTTTGTTACTGTGTGACTCTTGCTTTGGGAAGCAGTTTCTTTTTTTGCATGTTGATTAAGACAGTGTAGTAGTCTGCGCCTTATAGATCATTTTTTCTTTACTGCTGACATATATAAGGCAGCAGAGATACATGATGTAGGTTGTTTTTAGCAGTGTGTTGGTGGCCTCTATCCTCGTGATTGTGATTTAATTTCAATGTCTGTGGTCATGTGGCATTCTCTGCTGGAGCCAATCTTTCACAAGGAGCAAGTTCATTTAAATGTAAATGGGGTCTTGTGGATGGAAAAAACTACCTACTTCACATCTTCAGCGACCCACCCAAGCATTTGGTTTGGCCTTCTATGCATAAATAATAACAAGAAGGTATGTTGTCATTGCCTTGCTTGAAACATCAGAAGTGGTTTGGAACAGCAAAAAATCAAAACACTAAAAGGAGACTGGTTTGGACAAAGTCACAGTTCAGATCCTCATCCTGACTGTAAAGTGTAAAAATAAATAGATAAATAGATAAATAAATAAATAAATAAAAAGTTATTTTAGGAAGTTGGGAATTACAGGAACAGATGAAAGCTAACTCAGGCTAAAATACTCTGAAGTAGCAGAAAACTTGTCATTTTATTAACTTGAATGGATTTTTGCTCTTAATTGTTTGTAGCAATTTGTAAGAAGTGGATGAGAAAGTGATAAAAGTGGTGATATAATTAGCATCAATTTAGCATAAAAATGCTATCTTGCAATTTCTTCTCTTACGTGTAGATTTTTTTTTCATTGTGTTATTAAATATAATCAACTGGATTTTTTTTTTCTTCTTATCTATGGAAGGAGATATAAATATTTGCACACATTCTTTAAATCAGTATCTTTTTTTTAAAATATATACTACTAAAATAATATATTGTCTTCTTACAGAAATATTCCAGCTGTATTTGAGCAGAACTGAAAAATTTTCCTTATAAATTTCCTTTTCCATCAAGCGAAATCATAAACAGCTTTTCATCTGTGTGGATGAACAGATATGTTTTCAGAATTATTTCATTAAATGCACACTTTTATTTGTCTCATTTATTAAGAATGCTATGTTCTGTTGCAGATGTTTCAGGGCATGACACATGGGCCTGGAATCTCAGTGTATGATACCTTTGGTGAAACTCACTTATAAAACATCCAAGCATCCACTTAGCTGTGGTCTGCATTTAGAACTTAGCAGAATTTTGTATTTGTTCCAGAGTGTGTGTAATAAAGTACTGGTATTTACTGTTTTCAGAGATTTCTCAAGAATACTCGATAAGCTTTCCTCTTCTTTTTGTAAAGTATCATTAGTTCAATATGAGCTAGATTTAAGCAGTACAAAATTTGCTATTCAGAGTAAGAAACAGGATATTAGTGTTTATGTTACACAGCTATATTGGGTGTAGCTGTGAATCAAATAATTTTTATCCTGGTGGCTTCCAAACATAAAATGTTCATCTGTTGGTCCTTATTCCTTTGTTCCATTGAGCTGCTTAAGTAACAATAACCAAAGTTGTATGTTTAGTTTTCATAACAATTCCAGTGAAATAAATGCATTCTAGATGTACAGTGGCTGAAATAATGTTTTTTTTTTTTTGTTTTTTTTTTCCTATTTGACATACTATTCACAATTGGGGAATAAATGCATTGTACAGTTTTTCATTATTCAGTTGCTTTCCATGCAGACTGTTTTTCATAGATTTAAGCATTCTAGATATATTTGCTGGCAACCCCATATTTCTTTAAATATATATATATATTATTATTATTTATTAAAGAGGAAATACTTTTATCTCTGCATTGTCACGACAGTATTTGAGCTCAATTTTTTTTTATTTATTTTTTTTTTGTGTCCAACCTACATCTCCAGTAAGAAATCTTGGTAGCACATGTGATATATGAAAAGAGGCTTATTGGTTGCAATGTGAACAACTTTTATTAGTAGTATTATTTTATTTTTAGAATGTGTAAAATTGTTTTACTGAATGCTTTTTCCTCTGCAATTTTGAAGACTCACAAATTTTTTTCAGAGGCAAGTCTGACTCCTAATTCACAAGTCTACAGGGGCTGACTTGAAATAGGTAGTGGAAATGTCAAACTCTTTAGGAGAAAGAGCAAATCCTGTGGTGGATGGTACTTATCTTTACAACTATTGAAGAACTTAGAATACATATTTTTAAATTTTGCATAGCAATTATGATATAAAAAATAACTTAAAGATCATTAGCAGGCTAATAACAGATGTTGTATACTAAGAAAATATTAGTTTCTTATGTAATAAGGAACTATGAGAGTATCTCCACATTGCTTGTATTACAATTTAGGATTAGAAAAGTCATTGTATAATGCCTTTGGAAAGGTTATT
Source organism: Tympanuchus pallidicinctus (assembly GCF_026119805.1). Taxonomy (NCBI): domain Eukaryota; kingdom Metazoa; phylum Chordata; class Aves; order Galliformes; family Phasianidae; genus Tympanuchus; species Tympanuchus pallidicinctus. The sequence continues at coordinate 47,149,983 of NW_026294769.1, forward strand.
CTCTTGGCTAATTCTTATTAAGCTGAATTAATATGGTTCTTTCAAAACAGTAATGTATAATTTCATGGATACAGTGAAAATTATGAACATCCTTAATTAAGGCATTTTTTAGTAGAAAATTTAATAGGATTCATTTTGGGAAGTGACTGAAAGTCCACTTAAAAATGAGCAAACAATTAAATATTCAGCCTTTACTCAAAAAGGAAATATGGAAAATCTTTTCCCAGAAAATTAGTCATAGCATTATTAATACCAATTCAGAACTCCAAACAACCAAGGCATTTAATACCTAGATTTATGATCTGTAAGACAAGATCTTCCTATATTATTCATGTTGTTCCCAAAATCCTGTAGAAAGATATCTGACTAAGGGCATACAAACAGTGAAAAAAGAACCAGATCACTTACAGGTGCAGATGCTGATGAATCTGTTTCTTAGAAAAAAGATGAATTCCACTTTGCTTGCTAGCATTTTAACTTAGGAAGGTAATATTTGTGAAACTTATTGAGGTCTAAATATTGAACCATAAATATGGATGGAGTAGTTGGGATTAATGATGTCTGGCACAGGTCAAGGTACAGACACCAAGTTCCTAATGGAGTCTGCATCCTCCAGGATGGCTTTGCGTTGAAGGTGGTGTTTCTAGAAACTAAGAATTAGGTTCAGCACTTTCTCCAAAAATTGACACAAACACAGGGATTACTGTTTTCCTGTTGCATTTAGGATACATTTCTTCAGTTTTATTTTTATTTTTATTTTTCTTCTAAAATCTACAGTTACAAATGGAAATTCTGGTTTTGTTCTCTCACACTTGTACTCTTTGATAAATGTTACATATTTTTCTGCTGTCCATGTCCAATTTAATCAATATTACAAGTGCTCCCTTGTGGTAGGCGGAACGGTGGCAATAAAGTGAAATTTCCACAGCTTTTACCCATTGAAATTCTCAGAGGGCTAGATTCTTATAAACTCCACTTTACTTCCTCTGTAATAGATTTAATAGCTCCATTCAGGAAGAAAGTTAGATGTGCTTTCTCATTTTCAAAATATGGATAGTAAACAAAGCTTTATTCTCTCTCCAGGTCTTCAAGAACTTTTAACTGAAATATTCTTTTACCATGAATGTTAACAAACGTACTTGTCTCCAGAATTGCTCTTATGCCAGTTTTATTCTGGATTTGAAAATAAGGAAGTTTACTGAGGTAAATTTCAGACATTTCCAATATTTTTGGAACAGATTTAATTTAGGTGAGTTAAGGCTGTTTGGAATATAGTGTTCTGCACAGAGGAACTGCTGATGTCCACTTTGAATCAGCAGGGCATCTGGGACCCTGGGCATCTGTTTTGAAGCTTTTCACCCAGCCATATAAATGAGCTTTTAGGCATCTATGTGCTGCCAAAGCAATAAAAAACAATGTTATCAGAAACTAAGGTCTGGGCTTTACTCCTAGAGTTCATTATAATTTAGAACTTGCACTGTGTGCTTCTTGTGATTTTGGTGTCCTCTATTACAAAGAATTACTGTATTGTCTTCTTTCTTGTACAATGCATCATTTGGGCTCAGCAGTCACTAGTAGAGTTCTGCTTCATTCCTCATGACTGATTATTTGTCTTATTAAGTTCTCCCCTAACAAAAAAAGTCTTAAAGCATTGGAATCAAAAGAGAAAGAAAAATGTTCACGCTTCTAAGATGATATATCACCACTTATAGCCTTTATTTATATTTTAATGTCATTTCTGTTGCTATTACATTCTTTCAGTGAGAATTAGATGAACAGTAGGAGTGATATCAAATAAGGGAGTTAGTCAAATTAGGTTCAATGAAGAAATTATTAAAAAAATCAACACATTTTAAATGAAACAGCAAGATTCTAAGTGATACTATACATCTATAAAACTCTGCATGTTGCTTCCCCATAACATAGTAGGCCAAGTGTTTTCATTTTACATACTATAAAATTATTGTAAGTGCATTTATGCTTAAGCAAGGACGGGGACAATTTAAAATGGAACAAGCTGTGGACTGTTTTCTTAATTGTAGGAGTTCTAGAAAAATTTATCAAACTGTTTTCCACAGAGATGATCTATAATTCATTTGAGGGTAAAAAACATCAATCCAATAAAATATTTTTTGTCCTCAATTTTTCAAGGCTTTCTTTTTTTATTATTGTCATTAGCCCAATTATCAAATTGCACAACTTCGTCATTTATCAACTGCTTTTTCATGAGTTTGTAGCTGGAGGGAGAAAACACAGGTGGAGACAGTCAGTAAAATGATTTTTGTAAGAGTTAAGAGTTTTTTCTAAGTTGCATTTGAGGGAATGTAATTGGGGGAAAGTTTTTGGAGGGTCGGTTTTACTTTCTGACAGTTTGTTGAGTTCTATAGTCAAAAATATTACAGTCATGAGACTGCATTAAAATTCCTTAGATTTATAAAATGGTCAGATCTGAATTATCTGTGAACAGATTACCTGGGCTGAGGCTTGACTAGAGCCCATCTGCTGCCCACACCACTAGCTGCAGCCTATTGCCTCAGAATACACAGACACAAAATAAGTATTGCGCCCTGCAATTAAATGCTGCTCCTCCATTCCACAGATAGCTTTTTATAAGTGAAAGTAAGTAAGTAACTTGAAAAGTGAATGTAGTAAATGTGTGCTTTTAGTGTAGTTTACATATGGTTTTGTTTAATTTATGTACCCCCACCCTTGTAGTACCCTGGATAACTGAGAGTTGATTATGATATATTTGGGGTTGAGTGTTTTGCTTTCTTAAGCCTTTAGAATTCTTCCCCCCACCCCCTCAATCTATGACATTCTTTAATTCTGTTTTGTTAAGAAGTGAAAATTCACACTCTTACATAACTCTGGGAGAGTTCTCACAATCTCGTGAGAATTAAAGTACCCAATCAGGATGCTTGGAATGTAACTTACAAAAGCTGACTCTTCTTTGTACATTACTGTGCCAAGAGATGCTTCATCTTGCCAGCAGTAAAGCACATCTGTAACTTGACTCACAGAAGTACCCTACTTGACTTTGATAGTTACAATTTAAGCACCAGATCTTGGCTTCCCATAGAGGAATGTATGATGAGAAAGACTGAAAACTGAGTTTTCCATGAAGAAAAAAGTCTATTTTGAATGAAGGAAAACATGAAATAAACTTTCTTTAGAGTTTGATCAGGAACTGCTTCTGGAAGCAACTCACTGCAACTCTTGAACCTGCACACTGTCTTTAGAGTATTTAGCAATTTTACTTTATCTTTGATTCTTTTTTTCTGTTATAACTAGGTGTTAGGTTCAAACTTAGTTATGCTGAGTTTATTGCAGTCTCAAGTGATATTCCTTATATGATTTTCAATGATGAGTTTGCAAGGAAGATGACCTAGTTGAATCGGATTTGATTTTCAGCTTGTTTCTCTTAAAGGTATAGTTGATGATTTTTCAGGAAGAGCTGAAATAAATTCCAGGCCCCAGAATGGACCTTTAGGCCATTTCTATTTTGATTTGATATAGAAATGCAACATGCACCCCTCATAGCTCTCAAAATGCTGTTAGAATAGTATTTTTACTCAATTCTTAAAAGTTGATTTCAAACATCTTAGTTTAATGAAGGTAAAATTATTTTTCCTACACCAATACCTGATTTGTTTTATTGTTATCCCAGAGATGCAAAATAGTTCTGCTTAACTCCGTGACCAGTGAATTAAAGGAAGTCACTTTAGTTTAGTTCTTTTTTCACGCTGAAGAATCTAACTTCTCTATTTATGAAAAGTAAAAAGTACCCTGACTCCTTGTAAGACCAGTCTCTGTTGAAGAGACTTGTGAATTGTTTGTCCCCTATATATGTGAACAATCAAAAATATTTTAACTTTTTTATGAACTTTGTGAAGGTTATCCAAAAGCAGCATGCTGTAATTATATATGTAGATCTTGGGAGTGGCACAAGCTAGGCAAACTATTTGAGTAGGTGTTCTGCCAGCTTGATGTGCCCTCAAGGAAAATAGATATTGCCCATCATAGCCATCAGCTAAAAGACAGCATTTGTCAGACAAACTGTGCATGATAGTATGAGTGAAGAATGTAACTGCATAGTCACACTCATTCCAAAACAGATACTAAGATGGAAAACCTTGGATGAAGAGTCTTTTCCTGTCTTTGAGAATCATTTGAGAATATGACCAGTATGTTTATCTGTGCTGATGCTGGTATTGAGTATGACAAGTATGCTGGATACGGAAAGCATCCATATCAATGAAAATGACATGCTAATGCCAAATGCCTACCCAAATACTGTTCAATGAAATAGACAGTGCCCCATTTAATCACTACAACAAACTCTGAAGAGAAAGCCAGCAGCACACCTCTCAATACATCAAGCTATAGCTGTTGGATGCAACCTGTTGGAAATATAACAGACAGTATCTTGAATCTATGTAGTTTCTGCAGTGAGTTGAACTGAAGTACTGCTTCTTATCCATAAAAGACACTTTAAAATATTTCACAAGCGGAAAGCAAATAATATGTTCTCAATACAGAAAAGGTACAGAATGTGTGCCTGCGCTAATTAGGACTGTGCCTGGAAATCACTTGGTTAATTTCCATGGAATTTATTAAAGAAAAAAGAGCTTCATGTACTTTGTTGTTGTTGTTGTTTTTAAAGATAACACTAACAATTTTACCCATTCTTTAAAAGAACATACTGTGTTTAGGTGCTGAGTGAGCCTTGAATTATTTAAAGATGCATGGATTACATAAGAGTAAGCTGCAGAATTTCTTGTTTTATGAAGGTGGCTTTGTTAATCCCACTTTTATAAAGAACTTCATAGTTGTTTTTTTTTTTCTTTTTTCTTTTTTCTTTTTTTTTCTACTTTTGGAAGCTATCTGCTGCTTATTTGTCATTATGTTCCACTTTTCAAGTGAAATGCTATTATAAAATAGTGGCCAATCCCCAGATCTCAAAGCCCACATAGTTTACTGTGATTTGAAGTGAACAGAACTTTCTCAATATATTTGTAGGTTAGTGTGTATGGAAGTTACATGTTTTATGAAGGCTATAAATCTGCTTAAAAGATTTTGCACTGATGCAAGTCGTCTGTACCTAATGTATAGGTTTTTGCTAATTTCTCTGAGACTGTGGATTCTTGAAACTTTCAAACCATCAGTACTTGGACAACACTGAGCACTTCTGAAATTCAAACCTATTTTTGCATAAGCCCATTCTTCTGTAGCGTGATTTCTGAAGATTTGAACTTCTGCGAATACCATTCCTCAAACAAAGCCAATCCATGACAATAGTTCACAAAGTCCTTATGATTATTTTTTCTTGTTTCTTTCCATGGTAAGGGAAGCTACAATATTTTTTTGTTATTACAGTGTGTATGAATTGATAACTACATATCTAGAAACACTGCTTACAAACTTCAAATAAAATTATTGCATTTCATCAATATTGGCACAGTTATTTGCCTACGTATAAAATAAAAAGAAGTACATTAATTCTGATACAAACTAGCTGCTGTGCTATTCCTAAATTCCTAAATTCTATTCCTAATTCTTATTCTTAGGTCAGCAAATACTTGATGTAATATGGTAACCTGAATCTGTAAATTGTTACACTTCTGCAAGAGGTCTCAGTCACACCACTCTTGTGAACTGCAGCCTTATTTGTGTAGGAAAATCCTCATTCATAGCTTTACAGTCTACTCTCATTCATTTTATGACTTTATGTGCTACAAATAACATTCAGATAATGACATCTGTAAAAATATATTGCTTACTGATCTCATGCTCATGAACAAGAAAAAGGAGAGATTACATATTGATGTAGTAGAGCAGATCTGTTTCTACATCTGAAAGAAACCACTCTCATAATCAAGAAGGATTAATATGCGTTGTACTACCTTAATTCAGCACCACGTGTGTATGCATGAAGATGGGTTCTATAATTACGTAGTCACATGGAATTTTCCCCTTGCCTTCTTGCCTTTCTGAGTTTATGGAAGGGAGCTGTATGGGGAGGTGGACAAATCAGTGCTGTTCAGCATTGGCAGGAAATGTTTGCTGAGAAATTCAGGAGGGAGGCAGGTGATGCCAGGAAATAAAATGATGGGGTATGTTTAAGACAACGGAAGAACTTGCTTCTATGTCTGTCTGCTGGAGAGCTCCTATTTTTTTTATCCTAAGCAGGTCACCTTCCTCAGACTTTTCAGAGGAGTTCACTGACTGTGTGGCCTTCATTTTCTGAGTGCTTGATTTGAGGCTGTGGTATAGTGTTAAGTAAGTGCTGAACACACAGAGCTGCAAATGAAAGCAATCAGTGCTTTGCTTTGAGCATATAAAGTGCTATATATTGCTATATACTTGGAAAAAATTGGGTCCCATCTGTATCAAACTGAGTTCACCAAGTTAGTAGATTTTTTTTAACCTCAATTTCTCTATACCTCTCCTTTCTGAAATTACAGAATTGCCTACTCATCTTTTAGGACATAATGAAGATAAGTTCATTAATGTTTGTTCAACAACGAAAAGTCAATGATGAAACAAATAATCATTTTTTTTCAGAATAGGTTGAAGAGATGTAGTAAGTAAAACCTGTGATCACATGTTAAATTGCAAGTAGAAAACAAAATCCTGAACAGCTTTTCACTAAATAAGTATCATTATGTTCGTGTAGTGAAAAAAGGATGTTTTTGCAACAGGGTAGAGCTTGTTAAAGAAATTAGAGATTGTGTCTAAAGGGAAGTGTCCTGAAACATCTTGTAGGATATTAGAGTGTTTTACTCCTTTGATGTTATTAATGGCCTTATATATATGTGTATATAAATGTTTTTACATCTATAGTCCTATAGTTATTATTTTGAAGACTTGAGCTGGAAAGATAGTTATCATGTTGTACTATACTGAAAGTTATATGACACATCACTGAGCTTGAATTTGATACACAAACTCATTTTAGCTGAGCTAATGAACCAGCTGAGTGTAGCAAAGGATTTTGTTCTCACTGTGGACAAGTAGTGGTGAAAGATAGTGCAGTAAGCCAAAAGGAGAATGATGAGACTGAAAAATCATGGATTTAATTTTGGACAGTGGGGGACATCATGCCTTACATTAATTTCCAGTCTCCTTGCCAAAGAATTACTGTCCTCATCCAGTATTTTCTTTCCACATCTCTCCCCCTGCTCTCTTAATGTATTATTTTTCACACTCCAACAAGGCTATTTATTTGTCTTAAGTCTACTTTTGCTGCTCATTCTTTAGATGTCCTTCTATATGCCCAGTTAGCTTCCAACTCCTATCCCTATCCAGCCACACACACTTCTGTCCCTAATGCCTGCCAACTTTGATATCTCTGCACAAACCTCTCAGCATGTCACAATATCTTTACCTTATTTATTTGGTATATTTTATTGGTCTGTATTTTAATTCCCAGCCAGCTCGATCTCCTCAAGTCCAGTCTGGCACTGGAATTTAATACCCTGCTGTTTCTAGTACTAGTCTCCTGCTTTCTACATACTTTCCATTTTCATTTTTCTATCTTAGTTGCTCCTTCCTTTTCCATCTCCTAGTCATCTGTGTTATTTTTTTTTACTCTGAGGGTGGTAAGGCACAGGCATAGGCTGTCCAGAGAAGCTGTGGATGCCCCATCCCATTCAAGGACAGGTTGGATGGGCCCTGGGCAACCTGCTAAAGTGGATGGCAATTCTGCTATGGCAGGGGTGGAATTAGATGATCTCTAAGATTTCTTCCAAACCAAGCCATTCCATGATTCTAATATTCTTTAGACCACATTCTGCTTACCTCTTCCCAGTTCTTTCTCTAATCCTCAGCACTCACGTAAATACTTCTCTTGCTCCTGCCAACGTCATAACAAGGGGCAACATCTAGCTCCTGCTCTCCTATAGCAATCAGTTGTGCACTGGGCAATAACACAGAGCAGCAAAAGGAAAATAATTTGGAAAACTTTGGTTTCATGATTGCAGCATAGAGGAGATGCCAGGAAGACTTGTATTTTAGAATAAGTATTTAAGCTGCACTTTTTCTGAGGATGGCATTCTCATTATTTAGTATGTGTATGAACTGTGTGAAAAGTTTTGCAGAATCTCTGTGGGACTTGACTGAGTATGTAAATGGTGAGCTCTCAGCACTCTAGGAAGTCTGAGTGTGTTTGGTGAATATGTATTCCTAGGAGAATTTCAGCTCTTTAGTTCAAGTAGCATTTCTGCACACAAGTAAGTAGAATTCTTCAGAAGTATATTACTTGGCTGAAACATTTTTCTGCAATGTGGCACATGTCAGACATCATCATGACTGCTGAATTTCGGGCTGCTGTTCAAAATTACTGGAACAGTAAAGATGTACAAAATATATGTATATACATATACAGCTCTATGTAAGTATGTAAATGCATTTATACTAATCATATTCTCAGAAGTATCTGAACTATTTTGTCTGAAGTTAAAAAAACAAACAAACAAACAAAAAACCACATTGATATCCAATATACAGCAGAAATTTACCACAACAGAATTCAGCCCAAGCAGTTTACTGAACTTACAAGGGAGTGAAAAGACAGCTGTGTGGTGGGAAGTCTACATTAAGCTTACAAATGGGTGGCCTCATCAACTTGTCTGAAGTCATTAAGAACAAATTTTAAGTTCAGGTCTTGCTTAGTGGCTTTCTTGGGAATATTTTCAGTGCTATCAACAGAGCCACCTCAGGAAGCATTTCAGGGGTTTAGCTAAATTGATAGAGTAGATCTGTGTTTATTAGGCAGTTGCAAACTGGAATTCTATAGGCAAGGAATACCCTTAGCTTCAGCCAAAATATAATTATGTTGCTGACAATAAAAATTAAGGTGGAGAGGATTGTTATTTAAACTCTGTATGAGAGAAAGAGCATATGAGAAAACCATGTCATTAATGTAGTGTGATACATTGGACAGTGAGAATTAAAAATGTAATTAAAGGAAAGAGGAAATGAAAGATGAAGAAAACATCCAGTGTGTTACAATGTTTGTGTAAAAAGAAAACACGGGTATGAATAAAGCCACCCATGCTATGCTGTAATCGCTTGAGAGCAAGTCTGGGTGACCAGATATGCTTAACCCCTACATATAACTGGCATTTTTGAATTCAGAAAATCTGTGAATGTAATACACTCTCTTTCATTATTTATGTCACCCACTACTGTGCTAAGAACTAATTGATATTTCCATCTTCAGAGCATGTCATGCAAGCGTCCCCATCAAACTTGGCAGCAGATTTGAGTTTCAAGCTTTAGAGTAATTAGTAGAGGAGAGTGTAATTCCTGACCTCAAACAGTGCAGCAGGAAAAGATTAGCTCTAGGTGTCGAAACACAGCGATGGAATAGGCTGTCATGGAGTACAGAGATGTAGCACGTTATGGCTATGAATCCCAAACACACAAATAATAGAATGTGAGTCAGGAACATTCCTCAAAATTGAATAACATTTGAGCAATGACACAAAAGTTTATTATCAAATTTTTCCAGACTGGGACTGGAAGGGGAAAAGGAAGACAGAAACATAAGGGAATAGAAATCAACAGGAAGATATTGCTGTTTTTTTACTTCATTTACTAGTTTTGATGAACAGATTTTTATTCCTTTCTCTTTTTTCAGTAGTGAGCTTTACTCTTAGCCAATATAGTATATAGTACAGCTATAAACGGGAAACCCGGTTTTTACAGGAGATTTTTGGAGGAATTGGCAGTGGAAGTGTCAGTGAAGATTCTCAGATATCATTCAACTATTGTGATCTGGTTTGAAACACCTGTGCTGTCTTTCCAAAAAATCAAAAACCACTTGGAGTATGCTATGTTAAACAATGTGTATGGTGCATGCATATGTTAACCTTTTGAGTCTGAAGATTTAAGCAATATTTACAGCAATTTAATTTGAAAAAAAAAAATAAAAATCACAGGCTGCTATATATACTACAAAATATTTATCAGGTAACTGTGAAAAAGTAAATAATTTTGTGAAGACTATTAAAAAAAAGTAAAAATTCTAAAAAAAAAAAAAAGATAAAAAGTGGTTTTCTTGAGAGATATTTTTCAGCCTGTAAGTAAATTACCTACTTCTGCCTCTGACACTTAGCATCAAAGACTGGGAATACTAAAACTGGAGGGATGTAGGTTAGCTACATGACAAGGCATAGTACAAGAATTTATTAAGGTCAGAGAAAATGTATCCTTAAAAATGGAAATAAATCCAAAGTGATGTTAATAAAACTGAACATAGAGGTTGGATAAGAAGAGCAATTACATGAAGGTACCTAACAAAGCTGAATAGGAATTGTTAAAGTATCTCAGAAGTAAAAGTCTGCAGAAGAGTCATTAGGTATGCTAGACCACCAGAGAATAAGGAGCCAGTCCAAAAATGATCCAGAGGTGGCAAAGAAAACAAATTCCTTTTCTCTAGTATTCTCAAAAGACAAAGGAGAAATATATGCAGTAACAGAATTCTTTACAGATAAATTCAGAGACATACCATTAGTGAGCCAAAAAGAGGTGAATAATTCAGGGAAAAATTTGGAAGGTAAATGAGAAGGATTTTACAGTGTATTTCAGAGAGAAGCCCAAAAACTGAGTTGCTAATAAAATAGGTCATTTAAATGAGCTGTTAATTAATTAGTAAATGCAGTCTAAATAGTTTTTTTCTGGAAAATGTGAATGGGACAGCCAATCTCATCCCTAACATGAGGTACTGGAAACTCAAGTCAACTGAGAGGTAGGACAAAATGCAAGAAATCAGGAACAACAGAAATGTTTATGTGTGAAGGGGCATCTAAAAAGATTGAACAATGACAGAAAATTAAAACTAGGCTGAAGAAGAAGAATACAATTAAGGTGAATATATAATATAATATATATATATAATATAATATATATTATATATTATATTAATATAATATTAATAGTAATATATATATATTTTATTTTCTGCAGGCTAGAAATAAGCACCGTATAAGTTGGTGAATGTCACGAGAAGACTCTCATTGGCTTTTTGAGCTTTGGGTCAAGCTCTTAGGCTCAGGTTACTCATCTAACTTCTAACATTTAACTGCAGTTCCAAAATGAAAAGTCTTCACTCTAAACAGTAAATTTCACTCTAAAATTCTTCTATAGTCAGTGAGGAATTAGACACCTCCAGAGGCTAATTCCGGCTTCCTAAAGTCTGATTTGTGGCCTGAAGATACCTGTTTCTCTCTCCTTAGGAAGGAAGCCTAAAGCAGTGCCTGAAATTAGGCAGTGTATCTGAACCAGCATATTGAATAAGAATTAGTAATGAGATTGAATTTTCTGTTCAAAATAACCCCGATGCAAATGTATTAGTCCTCAAGACAGACAGTGCTAGTGCTCATCATACCTTTAGCTGATGGGGAAAACAGCATTTTCTACGAACCATAATGGCAGCCAAAAGTATAGATGAGCTGGAAAAGTTGGACTATCCACAAAATGCTTCAGTGCCTTTCTAGAGAAGGCCAAGTAAGAAGAGTATCCCTTTTTGTATAGTAAATGATTAACTGTGCATTTCCAATCACATCTGGAAAACATTGCTGAATTTCTGAATATTTGATGTTCTCTGGTTTTGTCAGCATATGCTTCTTTTGCCTCCTGCAAAATATTTGATAAAATACTAATATAAAACAATAAAAAACCCCACAGATTTTCCCTTATTCTCATCAGCCAGTATGGCTCAGTGTAAGTGTACCAATGTTTTACACCATTATCCATTAGGCAAAATACACTTATTTTCCTGGTTTATGCTGAGAATATGAGAGGGAGACTAGAAAGCAGTCAATCCTAGCCAGGAATGAGATAAAGGGAGAGCTTGCTCAGCCACCGAACTGGAAAGGACACCCCACCCCTCTAAATTTCTGGGGAGAACATTCCCTTTCCTTCTCCAGCAGCTGGAATTAGATAGCAGTTTAAAAAAAAAAAAAAAAAAAAAAAAAAAAAAGGTTGGGGGGGAATAATGGGAAATAATATGGTGCTAGGCAGATTAACTGGTGATAACAAATCTTTCCTACCTTCACAAATCGAGGATAAAAAAAAAAAGAAGCAGGGTAGAAGAGACCTGCTACTCCCTGGTAGTCAGAGAGATGAGACTGAGTGTGATGAGTGGGAAATACTTGCTGCTGGGTGGGGTGGGTGTGATTTGTGATGCTGCTTGGGAGACAGCCACCATGATGTGCTCTGTTTGGCCAGCTTTGCGGTTGGGCTTCTCTGACACAGTAATAAACCAGAAGAAAATAAACATTAGAATGCTGAAAAAAAATCAAATGATGCACCACAAAACAAAATGTTACAGTTTGATACAAACTGCAGGTTAGCAGTCAATATGATGATCATCACTTAATTACAGGCTTGTTTGCAGGAAGCTCAGCCTTCTAAAAGCAATAGTTTTAAATATAACACAGTGATTAGAAACAGTTATTAAGAGGTTGGTGTTGTTATTCCCCTTGAGTCATTATATAAGAAATTAGCAGTCCTTTTTGAAGATGAAATATGACCGCTGGAGGATGCAGTCAAGATCTTGAATGTGCAGGTCATGCTGTTCCTTACTCATGCTCTGCAAGACTAGCCAGAAAATTAAATAAATACATTCTGAAATATTTGGGTAAATAAACTGTAATTCAGAAGTAAGAGAGAACCCAAGTAGAGTAGCTGAGGTAATCCATAAGAAAATCCACTCTGCTTGCTTTTAATTCAATTTTTTTCTTTCCTTTCATACTCCATGCCTCTTTCATCTTTGGTTTCTTTTGTTGTTCCTCCTTTCTCTACATTATCCAACACAAACCCATTTCTCCAATCTGTCCTGCCATTTTTTTTTTGCTAGTGGTTAATTCTCATCCTGACAATCTCATTAAGTCACTTCTTCTTCCAAATGAACGTGGGATACACCTGTGCTGAACATTTATGTGTACCATTGATTCAGCTTTTAATTGAATATATTAAATAACAAACACCAAATGTATATATGCATATTAATTTATCTCTCATTTCCTATTTATCACTTACAACTTCAGCTGATGGATTAATTCTTTCCCCTTTCATCCGGACCTCAGCCAAAACACTTGCTTAATCTTGCTTTCTCTCTCATAACCACAATTACTCACCCACAACTAGTAGGTCATCCCCATTTAGGAAATTACTTGTAATTTGGACAGTGCAAAAGGGATACTAACGTCAACAACAACAAAATTTAGGACCAAAACAGTCATTACTATCCATTGTTTCATATACCAGTGAAGTTTCCACTCTGACTTTATCTTGTTTTAACTGTTTCATATTTTATTTCAAAAGCTAGTATTTTTCATATGCTGGATGTATTCTCAGCAATCTGGCTTATCTAATATATATATGTGGATATTCATCTAATTTGCTGCCTGTATCAGCTAGGTTGAGGCCTGGATTTTACAATTGAAAGCACCACAGACATTGACTTCATTGGACTCATGAAGGTCATAAGGGTCTTTTATGAAATTGGCATAGAATTGGGGCCCAAGAGTGTAGATTAACATGCTAAATTATATGATGTAGAATATGAGATATGCAATATCAGCTGATTAACTTTGCCTATAAAGCTTAACTCCATTTTCCATGATTTGACAGTTTTAGTTCAGACTATGCTAACCTCACTTTTTTGTGTTTAATTCAAAGTCAGCTGTGAGGAAAAAGTTGATAATGTATAAACTCAAAAGATCCAACATCAAAAGAAATTTTCAGCATTTAGACAAAATAAAACCAGGTGTGAATAAAATATCATATTTCAATAGTAAGTGCTATTAAAGCCATTATACATTTGAATCTGCTGGTCTATTCATTTTCAAAGCTGACATTTGTAAATGTATATAGGCAAGACTCTTGTAAATCTATAATAGAGTATTAGGACTTGTTCTGGAACCTGTGGCCCCATCACACTGTGTTTTGTTGATTTTCAGCAGGAATCACTGCATTTTTTTATTACTGAATAGTATCCTTATTGCTTAGCATTTGAAGTAAGAACAAAAATTTTACTCAAAAGAGATATTTGTCGGTTATCCTTTTTGCATAGGTATGTAGATTTTTTTTTGATAGCACATTTCATTAGACATTCTCACTATCTATTCTAATGAACATGAACGTTCTTTCTAAGGATTTTTTTTTGTAAATTTACTACTTTTAAGTTAGAGCTGTTGGATTTCCATCTTGTTCCTTTGATAGATGTTGCGACAGTGTGACTCTTAGACAGCCTTTCTGTAATTTTGAAGAAAAATATGAGAAGTTGTATTATCATGTCTGTCTATGAAATTTATTCCTGAAGAGAATGCCATACATATTTCTGAAATGAATGCCAAATGTATTTTCTAGAAGTGAGTGCCATTGAAAGCCAAGGCAGGCAATTTATACTGTGCATAATAATGATATTAATTTTTATGGTGTGTATAAGTTACATTTTGATTAGTTTTTTGCATGATTAAAAATTTGCAAAGTCTTTATGGCCCCCAGGAGCCTACCTGTAATAAACAGCTCTCACCTTCCAAACCATAAAACAGGTCTGCAGCACTTGAACATTAGAGCTAATTGCCTTGCTACATCAAAGGGAGCACCACAAGACTGAGAAAAATCACAGAAGGGGGGGGGGTGGGGAGCAGGGGGCAGTTTCACCTCTAAAGGTTACGTGTTTGTGGCTTGGTGGAGCCCTGTAAAGTTATGGCCTCAGAACTGCTGTTTGCGATTAAGTTGATGGGGAAAGTCTATCCCGCAATCTCTCCCTGCTGCTGACACAGAGTCTTTGTTCACATTCAGATTTCTCAAACTGTTGCCAGGGTCAGGCTGAGGTCAGACACCACGATGATGTATAGGAGAACATGTCTGGGAATTTCTCTCACACTTAAAACACATACCAGAAAAACAGGAGAGCACCCTGCAAAAATTGTCTGATGAGACCCAGATGATACTGTAGCTTTTCTTTTAGTACCTTCATAATTTTCTTTCTCTTTGCCTGACACACACACAATGTTTTATTAATGTGTGCCACGATAGCCCTTACAATTTTATGTCCCCTCAAGATAAGGACACTCAGTAGCACTTTGACACTTCATTTTCCAGCCCAGGGGAACTGGGCCAGTAAATCTAGTAAAAGAAGCAGTGCGACCGTTCCCAAGGATGAGTCGAGAAGGGATTTGCCACGGGCTCTGTGAGGCCACAGGGCCTGACACTGGATACGAGCCTCATGTGTGTTCACTTGGCATTAACACAGCCCGATGCAGGCAGGATCACAGGCTCACAGCATCCCGAACTGTGCTCCCTTGCCAGTCGGACAAACACAGCCCTGCTTCCAGCTGCGGCCGGGATGGCTCCCATGTTTGATTAGCTATCATCACAGGAGGGAGCGGGGTCGCAGCAGGCAGAGTGCTAAAGCAGCACAAGGGGGGATCCATTTGGATGGAAATTTTTTAGTATGCAGTTATTTCTAGGAGAGGGGTCAGTCTTTCTCCCTGAATTGTTCCAAAGGGTGGACATGCATGCTTAGCGCTAAACTATTGTATTTCAGTGTCAATGCAAAACACATTGATCTGTGGTTAATTTTATTTTTTTTTTTTTCGATTTCCAAATTTGCAGCTGTTTTGTTTGGACTTTTTTTCCTCTCTTTCCCTTTATTTTTTTTTTCCCCCTGATTTACAAAAGGTTTTGAGAATCAGATAGGTTCACCACATCGATCTGAGGGTTGTTTGCCTGGGCGTACAGTTTCAGTGCATGGCTGGCAAGTAAGGCACTAAGCAGCAATTTTTTTTGTGCTCAGCTGCTATATATGACAGAGGATATTTCATTCGGCTGTCAGAATGTTATTAATAAAACATGGGGTGCGAAGAGGGCCACTATTTCCCCTTTCAATCACTATAGCATTTACAATGAAAATTTTATGCAGTGTGTAATTTTCAGTTAATGCTTGACACTTAAAATGTCGGTAGCTGCATTTTGTATGGTTCCTGAAGGGTTAATTGTATCATGTTCCCTGCATAAAAGCTCTGCTTATCAAAAGTGAATAGAAGAGTGTATGCAAATGTGTGTCTGTGACCTTTTGCCTTTCCAGGGTTAATTTATATGGTCATTAAAGATTTTATGAAATTGAGCAGCTTGGCGTTTTGAATCCCATTTTACCTTCACCTCCTAATTTGTATAATTCCTACCTGAACTGAGAAATAAGATTTTTTTTCTTTTTTTCTTTTTTTTTTTCTTTTTTTTGTGCTGCAATGAAAACAGCATGCCATGCTGTGGGGAGTTGCAAGTCTGGTTATCTGGCATTACTCAGATTGCTAAAAATTCATTAAAATGTGACATCAGCACAGTGAGAGACAAATGATCACAGGATGAAAAGGAACAGTGGGCCTTTCACGGATTAGTGCTACACAGCCCCAGCATAGAAACTAACTGCATAAACAGATTAATCCACCAGTAGCAGCATAGCTAAGATTTACAGAATAATTAAATAGGCTTGAGTTACTGTGAAGATTTCCATGTAATCTAGCTGGTGTGAACACGTAAGTGAGGTGTGGGTAATGCTGCTTCCTCAGAAGCCATGTACCAAGTTGTATCGTTTATCCTGAATGGCTCCCCCTGGAGACAAAATTTGAGACTTCTCCCGCAAAGCCAGGGGTTTATATTTAATACAGTACCTAATACCTAATACTTACTTACTGCAATTAGCGGGATACTGCTGTACTAATAGGATTTATATTTGAATTCCTCTTTTTTTTCTCTTTTTTCTTTTTTGGCTTAAAGATACATTTTTACATGGGCTTGCTTTTGTTCAAGCTGGCATGGTATATGTGTGCATCTGTACGCGTGCGTTTTAACACAAGTAGTTTCTTGCTAAAGAATATGAAATGATAAGCTTTAAATCTGGTATGCTGGTGGGAAGTGGATACTCTGATAAAGAAACGTTCAGATTTTCTGGGTAGATTTTGAAATATTGCCAATTATTCCTAATTAATGTCTAATCTCCTGAAAGGGCCATTCTCTCATTTTCTTCATCTCCTTCTCCCCATTTTGGCAACTTCTTTAAGTGCTTGAAGAGCTCTTTTGAAGAGTTTTTTACCTGCTGTTGAATGGTCACTAAGTTGGATCTTTTCTATGCTTTTCCCCAGAAGAACAAGGTGAAGATACAGATGGATCTGCTAAAAGTACATCAGTGGCTGTTGGTGATGATAAGGACTCAAGTGAGAGAGACAATACTGAAGCTAAAAAAGCTAGTAAAGACTCTGGTAAGATACTAGAATTTTGTCTTCCTTTTTTTTTTTTTTTTTTTTTTTTTTTTTTAACTTATGAAATGTTCTTTCATTTTAAACTGTCTGGACATTCCCACTACTATTCATTGCATGTGCATTTTGCATGTGATTTCTATCAGTAGCCTCCCATTGACCTATTTTTAATCATAACCATCTGACAGGATAGATGCGGATAAGTTGAAGAATATTACAGGACGACCAGTGAGATTATTTTTTAATCAAATCAGTTTGTGTGCTTGTAATTTTTTAAGCGCCTTTCATTAATCTTAGCTGTACTTGTGATTCCTCTGATGGCATATTAATTTTTCATAAGCATAGGATTAGGTACCACTTGAATTTTTTCTTCAATCAGGTTTTGCCCCGCTTTTAACCCAAAGAATGTGGGGTTTTTATTATTGTTATTTTTTTGTTCTTGCTCTCTGATCACTTACTCCCAAGAATCTGGCCTCTTCCTCGGCATTTATTTGAGGCATTTTGAAAAAAATACACAAAATCCATTGAAAAAGTTTACAGATGATTCAGCCTAAGAAAGAGGAAATATCATTGAAAATGGATTATATGGGTTGGGTAATTTTGATCTCCTGGAATAGACAAAACCCAGTAATGAAAGCTACTGTCTTTGAAAACAAACCCCCATGTCATGACATTTACTTGTGCACAAACAAACCCAGGGCCAGCATCTGGTGTAGATACCCAAGGCTTTTTGTGTGTTTGATTTGGCAAATACGTGACTTCATCCATGCTTTTTATGTATGAGATGGAAATCTATGGTCACAATGAATATTACATTGGCTACTTTTGCTGCACGCTATACCTAGTTACATTATGTTGGATTCATTGAAGCAGAAGAAGTGCTGAAACAGGTTGAAGCCTATTAGTTTCAGGTAGTCATATATCTTTTTCTTGTACGCCAATGACAGCTGCATACAAAGGAGGTTGTATTCTCCATAAAGATGTATAGTTGTAGAAAAAACATAATTTTACATTATCTTCTTTATATCCAAATTCTCCCATACTATATTTTGCTCTTACATACTAAACATTTTTTCATTAATTAAAAAAAAAAAGATATACAGATACACATAGCCCTTTCTGTGCCAGATTAATTCAGAAGACTGACCGAAAGATTAAAGGTTCCTTTAATCTTGCTTGTTGACGTGCTAAGGTCACTATTCATTCACAGTTTAGAACCTTAACTGCTCTTCAGTTGCTTTATTTTTAGAGATCACGAATCCAAAGTAAGGCTGATGATGTCAAGGATGATGTTGAGCAAGAAACTGTTGTGGTTTAAAACATACGAGGGCTGCCCTGAAAGTAATACCTCTTATGTTGGCGCATGATGTCAGAGATGGATACTGGTGGTGTGGCAGTACAGGGTGAACTTTCCCAACAGTATTCTGTTACATTTTGTTGCCATGTGACAGATGGCAGTAGAGGTGCAGTCTGACAAAATGGCGTTTGACATGGAAGTGCAAAAGAAGCAAAAGTGTGCAATTGAATTCTTCCATATAGAAAAAAAATTCAGCCACTGACATTCCTCAATGCCTGCTGAACATTTATGGAGACCAAGCAGTGGCTGTGATCACAGTGAGGTGGTGGGTGGTGTGTTTCAGCAGTTCCACTGGTGCAGATTTTAATGTGCATAGCATGCAGGCTCTCTTGTTCATCACTGATGAAAATTCATGGCTAATGATGATGACTATGTCAAAAAATATTGTTTTGTAGCTATTTTCTCTATCAAATAGTGTTACTGTGGTCTTTGCATCTGTTGTGGTTTCCATAGAAAGGCATAGGAGGCATTACTTTTGGAGTGACCCACAAATATGCCCCTTTAGCTATCTTAGAAAGAGCTGTCTGTGGTGCAGTAAACCCATACTCTAAAGCAGACGTAAGTCTCCTGCAGTTTTGTCAGGGTCTGCCCGTCAACAAGAAAAAGGTGACAGCTATCTGGAGCTCACGTTGCTCACCGTATGCTCTGTCCTACGGAACACTGGAAAGTGATTCAGGGAGTTTATCAGCCCTCTTATTTTCTTAGGTCCATTTTTTAGCTGTTCAAGAAAGAATATAGTATGAAAACTTGAGAAAAAAAAGAAAAGATGGAATCTAGAAAAAAAATACTGAAGGGGAATTCTCAAAATTCCATCAGGATTAGCTGCTCATAAGGGCCAAGTTTAATTAGGACAAACCTATATCCAGATGCCTACTGGGTGCACTACAGAAAAAAAAAAAAAAACAACAAAAAAACCCCCAGCATAATTGTTCTGCATTCCCGTGCCAGCAATTACAAAAATAACATTGCATTAAGATTCATATACAAACAGGGTCCGAAATACAAGATTTGCCTTTGAGCTTTAGAGAAAGCAGTTTGCACAATGAAATCCTCAATCTTTTAGAAACTTTTATTTTCATAATCTAAATTAAATCTCTATATGTATCATGCAGACCATCATCTTAATTTTCACTCAGCTGACAAGTATTTCTAATGACTATATAACTGCTTATGTATAATTGAATGTTAATTTGGGCTTTCTCGTGAATTGAGTGTTGCAATTCTTGCCAGAGAAATCTCAGGAAAACCAATAAATTAATCACAATACTAACAAGTTAGACAGGAAAGTGGTGTGACCCCTCTTTAGCATAGAATCTATTAGACGAGGAAGGATTAACATGTATTTAGTAACAGCATGTTTGTGTAAGCTGTTGTGCTGTATTGCTTACCTTATCTCAAGGAGTAGAGCTTTCAAAATGAGACTTGGCAATATGCAAGTTATATTTGTTGAATATTCATTCAGAATAGAAAAGCCTACTAATGCCTCATTTATATTGTCATTTAAATCTAGTGCCACTTTAGATTAATTATAATCCAAATTACAGCTCTATGCAGTGCAAGAATTAATATGGAATTTATCCAGATTAATACATTTGCATTGAAAATGTAATATGTCTTTGCCATGGCTAAGGGGAGCACTTTTTAATAAGGTAGTAAACATGAGGAAGGATGGAAATTAACCTTCATTATTGCAGTGAAAATTATCCTTTCATTTTCCTCTAATTAGAAAGAATACCAGTAATTATAATTTTAGAATTATTTTGAAGTTGAATAACATAATCTGATGTGTCAGAAATCTTAAATTATGCAATCTTTATCAAATACATGGATTCATAAATAGCAAGACAGTATTTTGATTGTAGGTTTTTGAGGAGTTTCTTTCTTTAGCATTCTCTGCTTTGTCAGTCACAAAAGTTTATATTTTTGTTTTGGGATTTCAAACATGCTAGAAACATGATGGCATCTGAATTGTAGTGGAATATGTCATTTTTGTATTAGCAATATTAGACAAGTTAACTAATTCTGTAACTGACATCTAATCATTAACTAGTCTGCTTTGTGGTACTTATTTTGAACTAATGTTGGCTTTTCAGCTAACTGTATTGAAAGTATGTTATTCATCTAAAACAACACTGTGTGTTCTGCATTATAAAATGCATTAAATTTGTATTTCACAATTAAGAAAAAACACAAATGTTTCTCAAAAATAGAAAATCTGTATTTAAAGCATGAACAACAACAGATTTAGTCTCTTCCTCCAGCTGCATATTAAGAAGGGCATGCCAGTGGAACACTCAGCTATGAAAACAAATCTCCACAAGCTCAGGACCGTAACATTTTCTCTCCTCTCCTCTCCTCCTTCAATACCCTATCTGTAAGGCCATAACTTTATTCAGCCTCTCTGCAGGAAGCTCCATAAAACACTAAATCCAATACAGAAAATGAAAAGTTGATACAGGAAGAAAAGGAGCTAAGTTTTACAAGCTGGACCATTTGCTTGCACAGGGAGTCCAAACCTTTTCTTTTGCAGTTACACTTGTGACAAGAGAGGACCAGGCATAAAGTGCTGCTCTGCTTTGGGGGATTCAGTCCACTCCATGCAAAGGGGCAAGTGGCTTCACCCCAGGTTGAGGAATCAGCCCCTTTTTCTTCAAACCTGTCAGTTACTGTTCTATTGTCCAGATGTAACTTGGGTTCAGTAGAAAGTAACAGGGCTTTGGATTGACTGAATCCAGAGCAACATCAACAAGGAAAACAACAAAGCCTCTGTAAATTTCCACAATTTATATAAATATCATGGCAATCATAATAAAAAGCTGTGCTTTTATATGCATTTATTGACCCCAGCACAGTGTTTGATGACTCCATAGTTTTATTATATTAACAACAAAAGAGAATTTAACCAAAAAAATACTTGTTTTTATTGAAACAAGAACAGTGTGTTTCATGATTGTTGTCCCTTTGAAGTAATCAAGTCATCCTATCCTCTGGTGGAAGATGATGTATAATATTAACCTTTTGTGTACCGAGGTGCACAGAGTGTATTCCAAGCTCAATTTCATTAGCAATTGCATACCAATGCCAAAAACACTGCTAAATGCATTGTCACAAATGGATTTTTGAGCAGAATTTGGATCCCAATTTCTGTAACAAAATGTCAAAAACAATCTGGTGTATAGAGGGGAAAAGAAAGCAGAATTGTTTTACTTTGCTTTTTAAATTCAGCATCCTGTATGACAGTGTCACTTTATACCAGCTGAGATTCTGCCCCATTTTTCTTTTTAAAGAAGCATTTTAAAAGTGGCATATGATAGAGGTAAGAAACAGTAGTCAACTGTTAGACATTTTTGACAGTTGGAAATGAAGAGAGGTTAATAATTTGAACCTATCCTTCTAAAGTCTGAGAAGCAACCTTTCTCTGTTAATATAGTATGTCAAGTTTTTACTTTCTATAATTCTTACAGTAAAGACATTTAAATAGTAATGATGTGTTGCCAAGTAAATGTGGCTAGGCCAGTGAGAACTGAATTATCATAAACCAAACTGAGTAATGAAGTGGTATCTTTTGTTGCTGTAGCATGTAGATTTTACCTTTAAGCTTCACCAGTGCTTCAGGTTGGAGGTACATCTCTTTGCTGAGCTATCAAAATGAGGCCTCCAGGAATAGGTTCTCAGAGTGTAAAAATTCAGGGGGGCTCCAGAAAGCAGCGTGTCCAGATATTAAATCAATGTTGATAAACTGATAATTAAAGTAGGAAAATATGGCAGGAATAAACTTCAGTTTGAGTGAGAACATACTGGTCTAAATTACGCCATAAGAAATAATTACCAACTTAGGAATGAGAAACAATGTGTGGGGAAATCAGCTTTAATGTATAAGTCATAAAATATGTTTATGTTGTTTTTTTTTTTTCCTAAATGCTCTTCAGAACATGTCTCTGTGTGATTCAGTTCTCAATTGTTCATTATTTTACCATGAGGACTTGGTATTTACCTTGAAAGCTTTCTTATTTTACCTTGAAAGTTTTCTTGTTTTACTTTTCTTTAATGTTGCTCTTTTAATATAAAATGTTGCACAAAGTCTACATAATTGATATAATAAAAAAGATACTGATTTTGCTTACAGAAAAATAGAAGTATTTTCTTTGTTCATGTTTACTTTGTTGTCAAAACATCCATGACCTTATTTTTAAATTAATCCTAGGTTATTGTGCAACGAGGTGCAATTTGTTCATTTATATGAACCTTATGTGGATTGAAAAAAATCAAGATAAATCTTCATGCACAGCATACAATCAGATTACCCCTGGACTATATATTTACGTTGAGTCTGATAGCAATCAATGGTTTAGCTTCATTGCATTTCAAGATGTATTTGCACCCAGTGTCCAGTGATAGTGTCCTCACCCTGGAAATAATTTAGTTGCAAATTGACTGGAAGATGGTGAAAATTGAAAGTTAAAATTAGAAATACTCATAATAAACAGCAGAAAAAAGGTCAGATGATGCTGCACTATGATGAGATTGGAATGGTTGGTAAATGAGGTTTTGTGTTTGTCGTGAGATGTATGTGACATGCCTACCCAATGCTCTTGTAATATCCAGCCTAGCAGAAGAGATTATCTGGCAAATTGACGCTGGAAAGAATTTTCTGATGGACTGGGAAATTAGAATTGCACTCTTTTCTTTGATGTGTGCAAGACTGGGCTACATTACACAGCTAGAGTAGGCATAATATTAAATATAGTATTTAATACTTAATAGTAAAACTGTCTATAGAAAACAATTATATTCTGGTTTTGATCACAAATGCCAGACTATAAAAATTCACAGTGTAAACATCTAAGGCAATCCCAAATGACTGATCTTTGTATATAATTAATATTAAGTTAGCTCTGAAATCCTATTCTCCACAGTATTTCTTTTAAAGCCTCACTATATTTAGCTTCAGAATTGTAAGTAGGCAGGAGTTATCAAAACACCACAATAATCATATTGCTCAGACAATTTAGGAAAGAGAGAGTGTAATTAAACATCAGCAAATTAATTATTTTGGAAAACAGGATTTTTAAGCAAAAGCTGATTTGTTTTGATGTAACACACAAATTCACACTGAGCTGCTAAAGAAAGCATCTTATTGATTAATCTTTAAAGGCAACCTAAGGTTATCTAAACAGTAGAAAACAGTTCATTTTTAAATGTATTTATAGAGTATCCATCAAGGATAAAAGTGTTTTCATTTTTATACTTATCAGAGTTGGTTTTCTCAAATATATGTATTTTTTCTCAGAACATAAAAAAAAAAAAAATACCCTCAGAGACAACACAGACCTTTGGAATCACAGCTTCTTTGTAAAACAGAGTATTTTCAAGTTTAAAATGTGTTCTTAAAAATTGTTTTTGGAACAGGAATAGTCACACCAGAGAAGGAACCAAAAGTGAACACTGTTGTAGGGGCACAACAACTTCTTCTGGCAAAAGAAGAGGATGGTGCAGCTAAAAAATCAAAGCCTCCAGAGGACAATAAATTTTGTCATGAGCAGGTAAAGGAAAATGTAAGAATTTAAATGTATTCTAGAATTCTTTCAAATAAGAATAAAAAAGAGATGACAAGCTGTTAAAACAGCAATATCAGAAAGTTATTAAAGCACATTGACTAATATCCTGCATCTTAATTTGATGTTTTTCAGTTCTATCAGTGTCCTTATTGTAACTACAATAGTAGGGACCCAAATCGTATCCAGATGCATGTCCTGTCACAGCATTCAATGCAACCTGTTATCTGCTGCCCCCTCTGTCAGGATGTCCTCAGCAACAAAATGCATCTCCAGCTTCATTTGACCCATTTGCACAGTGTGTCACCTGACTGTGTGGAGAAGCTGCTCATGACTGTAAGTGATCCAAATACTGAAGTGCATATTACAGAAATGTATTCTGGCCTCTTTGCAATGAATGTGTTGTGATATAGCATTTTGGTAGCCAGAGATGGGGAACAGATCAGGATTCTCAGTTTCTGTTGCCAGGATGTCTGTTGACTGATGTCCCTTGGGAATTCTCCAAGGGACTGGTGGTGGATTTCAAAGATGCTGAAAACCTACAGTACCTCATTGACTTTACCTTGGAATAAGCAAGTTCCTCTGAGCGTACACCAATAAATTTAATCTAACACTATCCAGGTCTTAGGACTCGAATTTGTAAAAAAACTGAGTACTTTCCTGTAAAATGTAGTGCCAAAATATACATGTATTCCCGTGTATAACTGTGCTACTTTTTTATATTATTTGAATTTCACCATCAAATATCAATAGTAGTACTAATTGGAAAACACAAGTGTCATATTTTTCACTATGTCCCCATTTTTTGCTTTCTGCCTCTGCGTAATAAAGTCTTCAGATTTTTTTGTGAAAAAATATGAGTGTGAAAAAGCCAGGGCAGTTCTTCTGGATAAAGAATACCTGTTTTCAAGTACCTACCCTGGATCAGGCATAGATTTGAAATAGATTACCCACGTTTGGCAGAGTTCAGAAAACAAATCTTGTCAAATTTCACCTGGGAAATCCTGTTCTTCATTGAGAAATGTCATGGACCACATCAAAATAATAAATTTCTTAGAAAAAGAATGTCTCAACACTATGTAAACCAGTGTCAGTAAAAACACAGTCAAGTCTAGGGTTTTTTTATTATTATTACATTGTATTTTCAAATAGAAAATAGACTTTCCAAGACATATAATAGTTGTAGTTGTAGTAGTAGTTGAATAGTTGTCTTACCTTTTTTTACCAGGATACATTCTTGGGAATCTCAGGGATCCTTAAAGATTTATTTCTGTAATCACAGACAACTCATTCATTTATAACATTGCAGTGGAAGGCCACCTAACCAAAAATGGCAAAAAAGAAGAAAGAATTGAATCTTTAATGGAGATCTTTAATGGAGATGCTTGTGCCAGGTGCTGATGCACAGTGCTGAATTGGAAATCAACAAAAACACTTTGAAGTTCTCTTTCTTCTTTTCCTCAGTTTTCCTCTACTTAGTGTAATTCTGCCACACTATGTACTTTTGGCCCAAGGAGAATACTGTAGAAATTTAACATTTACAGGCCCTTTTTGGAGACTGAGCAAATGTGAAAAAAACACCATATTTTGGAGAAGAAAAGGCTCTGGGGAAACCTGACAGCAGTCTTTCAGTGTCTAAAGGAGGGCTACAAGAAAGAAGATGACAGAATCTTTAGCAGGGGCTGATGTGACTGATGCGATAGGACGAGGGAAAATGGTTTCAAACTTAAAGAGGAAAGATTTACGTTCATTATCAGGTGGAAGTTTGTTTGTTTGTTTGTCTGTTTGTTTTTTATGATAAGGATTGTGAGGCACTGGAATAGGTTGACCAGAGAGGTGGTGGATGCCCCATCTCTGGAGACACTCAAGGGGTCAAGCTGGACAGGGGTCTGAGCAAGCTAACCTAGCTTAGCAGTCCTGTTCATTGCAGAGGTGTGGGATCAGCTGACCTTTAAGGTTCCCTTAAAACTCGAACAAGTCTATGATTCTTTGATGTTGAGGATTACTATCTTTATTCTTGAATTTTTCTTGATTCCCTCTATGCTGATAATGGGACAACTTTGAAATCTGTCCTATTCTCTGTATGTGCTGTAGTCTTTTCTCACCTACTGACTTGTCCCTTATTATTATTATTATTATTTTTTTGTCAGAGAAAAATGTCTACTTGCAAAACATGATCAACATCATTTACATTTTCCTAGTTGATAAAACTACTGTTTTCTGTCCGTATCTGAACTCTGACAAAATAAATACCATTTAGAGCAAAATGTTCATCTCTGGCACATTTAAGTTGCAGTTAACTAGGTCATTTTTTTATAGAAGTCTCTTCTGCCCAAACAAAATCAAAGTCACTAAATCTGAATAAAAGAAAAACATGAAGCATCAAACAAATGATCATGTCAGTTTAACTGCACTGAGAACTATCAGACATCTATAATATCACGTCTTTCAAAGATTTCTGTCTAAATTCAAACATAAAGTGATGCGTAAAGTAGACTGAAGAATATATTACATGGGGAATTTAGAACAAAGGAAAGAGAAAACCCATATTTTAAATGGCACTAAGTTGCTCCTTCTGTTTGGAAATCATCTTATAATTTTCTTTCATTTGTTTAAAAAGCTATTCAGGTAAGGTAAAGTGTGATTACCCTTAGTCAAGAATTGGCTGCTGACTGTATCTCAGCACAGTCTCTATCTGTGGAGGAAGTCCAAGGAAAATTCCCATTGTAAACCCAACCAACCTTCTTTGTAGTGACATTAACCCCAGTAAAATACTGAATGTATGCGCTTCTGTGGCATCACTTTATTGTGGATTCTTTTGAGTTTATCCTCTTCCAAAGGACAGACGGTTCTCCGATTTTATGGTCTATCAGGAGCCATTATCAAGGACTGAACCAAGGCCTTTGTTTAATCTTGGCAATCTTTGAGATGTGATGGCCTTTTCAATTATAATTTCATGTTGCTTTGTGACTTTTCCTGTAATAATACTGTATTCTTGGTTTTCCAAGGTTCCTGTACCAGATGTCATGATGCCCAATAGTATGCTATTGCCGGCAGCTGCTTCAGAGAAATCTGAACGTGACACACCTGCAACCATTACAGCTGAGGGATCTGGGAAATATTCAGGTATACAAGAAAAAAATATGGATTGCTATTCTTTACCTGGCCAACATAAAGCATACTATGTGCCACTCTTGATTTCTGATGAAAAATATGCTAATACTATGTGTTATTCTCTTTTACTTGTGTAAAACCCACTTAACTTTCTTTAACTAGGTGAAAGTCCTGTGGATGAGAAAAATACGCCTGGGATTGATGAATCAAAACCTGGAATGGAAATTAAGAGTGAGGAGCAGAAGCCACCTAAAGAATCTACTGAAACGCCAGATTGGAATAAGAGTGGCAGTAAAGATATAAAGACCACAGATTCAATGCCAGATCAGCTAAATGAACAGCAGAAGAAGCAACAGCTCTCTGTTTCTGACCGCCATGTCTATAAGTACCGTTGTAACCATTGTAGCTTGGCTTTTAAGACTATGCAGAAGCTTCAGATACATTCCCAGTATCATGCTATTCGGGCAGCTACCATGTGTAGCCTTTGCCAACGTAGCTTCCGTACATTCCAGGCTTTAAAAAAACACTTGGAAGCAGGCCACCCTGAACTCAATGAAGCTGAACTTCAGCAGCTGTGTGCATCTTTACCTGTTAATGGTGAACTCTGGGCAGAAGGTGAAAGTATGGGACAAGATGATCATGCACTAGAGCAGGAAATAGAAAGAGATTATGAGATGGACCAGGAAGGTAAAGCAAGCCCTGTAGGAAGTGATAGTAGCTCTATTCCAGATGATATGGGCTCAGAACCAAAGCGAACCTTACCTTTTAGAAAAGGGCCAAATTTTACTATGGAAAAATTTCTAGATCCATCTCGCCCATATAAGTGTACAGTATGTAAAGAGTCTTTCACTCAAAAGAACATTCTCCTGGTCCACTATAACTCAGTCTCCCATCTACATAAACTCAAAAAGGTTTTGCAGGAAGCATCAAGTCCTGTCCCTCAAGAAACCAACAGCAACACTGACAACAAACCCTACAAATGCAGCATTTGTAATGTTGCATATAGCCAAAGTTCTACATTGGAAATCCACATGAGATCTGTGCTTCATCAGACAAAGGCAAGGGCTGCAAAATTAGAACCAAGTGGTAATATAAGTAGCGGAAATAGTGTAGCAGGGAATGTTAATAGCCCCAGCCAAGGAATACTAGATTCTATGAATTTGCCAGCAGTTAACAGCAAAGAACCACATTTAGATGCCAAAGAATTAAATAAAAAACAAGCTTCTGAATTAATTTCTGCTCAACCTACACATCACCCACCCCAGTCACCAGCACAACTTCAAATGCAACTACAGCATGAACTGCAACAGCAAGCTGCATTCTTTCAACCCCAATTTCTAAACCCAGCTTTTTTGCCTCACTTTCCAATGACACCTGAAGCACTCCTACAGTTCCAGCAACCTCAATTCCTTTTCCCATTTTATATACCCGGGACAGAATTTAGCTTAAGCCCAGACCTGGGTTTGCCTGGTTCTGCCACATTTGGTATGCCTGGAATGGCTGGTATGACCGGATCGTTGCTGGAAGATTTGAAGCAGCAGATACAAACCCAGCACCATGTTGGTCAAACACAGCTACAGATACTGCAGCAACAAGCACAACAATATCAATCCACCCAACCCCAACTTCAGTCCCAAAAACAGCAGCAGCAAAGCAGCAAGCTGATGAAAGCAGAGCAAACTAGCTTAGTAAGCACAGACTGCCAGTTGATAAAGGATATGCCACCATATAAGGAGTCTGAAGAGATTTCTGAGAAACAAGAGAAGCCAAAGCAAGAATTTACTACTGAGAATGAAGGACTAAAAGAAAACAAAGATATGAAGAAACCAAAATCCTCCGAACCAGCCATCCCACCACCCAGAATAGCTTCTGGAGCAAGGGGGAATGCAGCCAAGGCTTTATTGGAGAACTTTGGTTTTGAGCTAGTTATCCAATACAATGAGAACAGACAAAAAGTGCAGAAAAAAAGCAAGACTGGTGAAGGTGATAATACAGACAAACTAGAATGTGGAACCTGCAGTAAGCTCTTTTCCAACATTCTTATTCTGAAGAGTCATCAAGAACATGTGCATGGACAGTTTTTTCCATATGGGGCATTAGAAAAGTTTGCTCGACAGTACAGGGAGGCATATGACAAGCTTTATCCAATTTCTCCATCCTCTCCAGAAACACCTCCACCACCACCACCACCTCCGCCACCACCACCCCCTCCTCCTCCTCCAACTCCTTCTCAGCCTTCTTCAGCTGGGGCTGGAAAAATTCAGAACACAACTCCCACTCCTTTGCAAGCTCCACCACCGACACCACCACCACCTCCTCCTCCTCCACCACCACCTCCTCCACCACCACCACCACCATCTGCCCCACCTCAAGTCCAGCTTCCCGTTTCACTTGATCTCCCACTCTTCCCTCCAATTATGATGCAGCCAGTGCAGCATCCTGCACTGCCTCCTCAACTTGCTCTCCAGTTACCACCAATGGATACTCTGTCTGCAGATCTTACCCAGCTTTGTCAGCAGCAGCTGGGATTAGATCCTAATTTCCTGCGCCACTCTCAGTTCAAGCGTCCACGTACACGAATCACAGATGATCAGTTAAAAATATTGCGGGCTTATTTTGATATTAACAATTCTCCAAGTGAAGAACAGATCCAAGAAATGGCTGAGAAGTCTGGTCTTTCACAGAAAGTTATCAAGCACTGGTTTCGTAATACACTGTTTAAAGAACGACAGAGAAATAAAGATTCTCCATATAACTTCAGCAACCCTCCCATAACAGTGTTGGAAGATATCAGAATAGATCCTCAGCCTTCAGCTGTCGAACCTTACAAGTCTGATGCATCTTTTAGCAAGAGGTCATCTAGAACACGGTTTACTGATTACCAGCTTCGTGTCCTCCAAGACTTCTTTGATACAAATGCTTATCCAAAAGATGATGAAATTGAACAACTTTCAACTGTTCTTAACCTACCTACTCGAGTTATTGTTGTATGGTTCCAAAATGCACGGCAGAAAGCTCGCAAAAGTTATGAAAATCAAGCTGAAACTAAGGACAATGAGAAAAGGGAATTGACGAATGAACGCTACATTCGAACTAGTAACATGCAGTATCAGTGCAAAAAGTGCAGTGTGGTTTTTCCCAGGATCTTTGATTTGATTACGCACCAGAAAAAGCAGTGTTATAAAGATGAAGATGATGATGCTCAAGATGAAAGCCAAACTGAAGATTCCATGGATGCCTCAGATCAAACAGTATATAAGAACTGCACAGTTTCTGGCCAAAATGATGCATCAAAAAACCTGGCAGTCACGGCAGCAAGCTCTGGCTCTGGTTCTAGTACTCCTTTGGTTCCATCCCCCAAACCAGAGGCTGAGAAGGCTTCTCCTAAACCAGAGTCGACTGAAAAACCAAAACCAAATGAAACCATCTCTAAGCAAACTGATACATCTTCCCAAAGTACCAAACCAGTACAATCTGCTCCAGTAACCCCTTCTGATCCTCAGCCCTCTGCTTCTCAACCACAGCAACAGAAACAATCACAAATAATAGGGAGACCACCTTCTGCATCACAGACTACACCTGTTCCTTCCAGTCCTTTACCAATTTCAATGGCTCCTCTACAGAACAGTCTACCTCCTCAGTTATTACAGTACCAATGTGATCAGTGTACAGTTGCCTTTCCAACTCTAGAACTTTGGCAAGAGCACCAGCACATGCATTTCCTAGCAGCCCAAAATCAATTTATTCACTCACAGTTTCTAGAGAGACCAATGGATATGCCCTATATGATATTTGACCCCAATAATCCTTTGATGACTGGACAGTTACTTAATAGTTCTCTTGCTCAGATGCCACCACAGACTGGCTCATCACATGCAGCACACCCTGCTACAGTTTCTGGTTCCATGAAACGAAAGCTGGATGATAAAGAAGACAATAACTGTAGTGAGAAAGAGGGAGGAAACAGTGGAGAAGATCAACATCGTGATAAGCGTCTAAGAACTACAATTACTCCAGAGCAGCTGGAAATACTCTATGAAAAGTACCTGTTAGATTCCAACCCCACCAGAAAGATGCTAGATCACATTGCACGTGAAGTGGGTCTTAAAAAGAGAGTTGTACAAGTCTGGTTTCAAAACACAAGAGCCCGAGAAAGAAAAGGTCAGTTCCGTGCTGTTGGTCCAGCCCAGTCCCATAAAAGATGTCCTTTTTGTAGAGCTCTGTTTAAAGCAAAATCAGCTTTAGAAAGTCACATTCGCTCTCGACATTGGAATGAAGGGAAACAGGCAGGTTATAGTTTGCCTCCAAGTCCTTTGATATCAACTGAAGATGGAGGAGATAGTCCGCAAAAATACATATTTTTTGATTACCCATCATTGTCATTAGCAAAAACGGAACTATCAAGTGAAAATGAATTAGCCTCCACTGTATCAACGCCCATTAGCAAAACTGCAGAAATGTCACCAAAAAATCTCTTAAGTCCTTCTTCTTTTAAAGCAGAGTCTAGCGAGGATATAGAAAATTTGAATGCTCCTCCTGCTGACACTGCATATGATCAAAACAAGACTGACTTTGATGAGACTTCATCAATTAATACAGCAATTAGTGATGCCACAACAGGAGATGAGGGGAACAATGAAATGGAGAGCACGACTGGCAATTCAGGGGATGCAAAGCCTGCATCACCTCCCAAAGAGCCAAAAACACTTGTGAATGATGCGCTAACAAAAGCTGCAACTACACCTACCAACGAGAATACTGATGATAAATTTCTCTTTTCCCTTACAAGCCCCTCAATACATTTCAGTGAAAAAGATGGTGATCATGACCAAAGTTACTACATTACTGATGACCCTGATGATAATGCCGACCGCAGTGAAACTTCAAGCATAGCTGATCCAAGTTCACCTAATCCCTTTGGAGCTAGCAATCCCTTTAAATCCAAAAACAGTGATCGGCCAGGCCACAAACGTTTCCGAACACAAATGAGCAACCTTCAGCTTAAAGTTCTCAAAGCTTGCTTTAGTGACTACCGGACTCCAACAATGCAAGAATGTGAAATGTTAGGGAATGAGATTGGTCTGCCCAAACGTGTAGTCCAAGTCTGGTTTCAGAACGCACGGGCAAAAGAAAAGAAATTCAAAATTAACATAGGGAAGCCATTCATGATAAATCAGACTGGGCCTGATGGGACAAAGCCAGAATGCTCTCTATGTGGTGTAAAATATTCTGCACGTTTGTCCATAAGAGATCATATCTTTTCCAAACAACATATTACAAAAGTGAGAGAAACTGTGGGAAGTCAGCTAGATCGGGAGAAAGATTATTTAGCTCCTACAACAGTTAGACAGCTGATGGCGCAGCAAGAATTGGATCGCATAAAAAAGGCTACTGATGTGCTAGGATTAACAGTACAGCAGCCAGGCATGATGGACAGCAGTTCTCTTCATGGCATCAGTTTGCCAGCAGCTTATCCAGGACTTCCTGGGCTTCCTCCTGTTCTTCTACCTGGAATGAATGGTCCATCCTCCTTACCTGGATTTTCACAAAGTTCGAACAGTAAGTCTATAAACTTGTTTAGTCATTTTGTATAGTCACCATTCCCTTCTAAAACATTATATTGTGCATTCACGTTATTGGGTGATGGAGCACTGGAACAGATTGCCCAGAGAGATTGTGAGGTCTCCTTGGAGACCATCAAAAGTCACCTGGACATGGACTGAGCAACCTGCTCTAGGTGGCCTTGCTTGAGAAGGGGTTAGACTAGATAAACCTTAGAGATCCCTTCCACTCTGTGATGATTCTGTGAGTAGCTAAAAAATATTGCAATGAGATGAATGTAGCACCATACAAGGCTGTCACTGCAAACTGGGCTATATGTCTGACTTCCCCTAATCAGAATATATAGGTTTAATTGAAATCTAAATAACAGAAATGTTTTTGAGCCCATATTAGGCTTCTGTAACATCAAAAATATAGCAATAGCATTGTTATTGGAGATTTTTCATTTGTTTATTGTTGTTGTTTTTCTGAATAATATTACTGTAGGCAAAATGTGGGTTAAAATTTTGTCTGTAAAATCTTTGAATGCACATATTGTAAATAACATCTCATGAAGTACAAAATAGTCATTTCTACTGTAGTGTTTCATCAGGCATTTAATCCACCCCTGAGTGTAATCTGTTAATTCACAATAAACAGTGTAATCTGTTAATTCACAATAAACACTAAAAAACTCTGCCCCAAACCCTGTAATATATTTCTGAATAATTAGAATAGATAAGTTTTCTGTTGAAAGTGATTACTAATGGTAGTTTCAATATGAAAATTGAAATTTTCAAATTTCAGGAGTTTTTGAATATCTTCTACTCCTAGTTTTTAAAGACATTGTGGACATACAGCACTTTGCTTGAATTTGTGCTTTTAAACTGAGCACATAACTCTGCTGGCTGGTTTTTGCTCACATTGGAAAGTACTTCCTCTTAAAATAACTGTAATAGAAGTTAGAGAATCAAGATTTCTGTAGAATGATTTGTTTAGTCCTCAAAGGATGAACTTATTATTTTTATTTGTAGTAGGCTCTGATTTTACAGAGTTCATTGTGAGTGCAGCGTTGCAGACTGAAGTTCTCTAATTGATCCTCAAACTCTACACATTTATATCAAATACATGTACAGCAGAGGTAGAGAGTTGGTTAAGACACTTCACCTCATTTTATCAAGTAATTCAACTTGCTAGTAATCTCTAATTTTTTTTTACAAAACAACTAACTTTGGCAAATGAGGCTTAATCACTAGTGTTGTTAGGCACACTAAGACTATAGCAATGTTTTTTCTGCTACCCATCTCTGCTTTGATTAATGATGACGATGTTATTATTTCACTAAGTAGTGGTCAAAGTATCTCACTTTTCTCTTCATTGGATCAGAATGGATTCCACAATGGAGTTTCTGGCTGACTGCCCTCTGGCTTTGGTAAAATATTTATTGGCACAGAGAGTGCATATAAAGGAAATATAAAGTTGTTGTATTTCCTTCTTAATGGCATACAGTTTCCAGGTCCAAAAATGGCTGGTTGTTGTTCATTAAAATTATAGATATGGTTTCTCCATATAACTTTGCTAAATGCATATATCACTCTGAAAGTAATGCCTCCTACTTATTTCCATGGAAACCTCTACAGATAAAAAGAACACAATAGTGTTATTTGACAGAGCAAATTCTCAGCTGCAAAACACTATTCTTCAACATAGTCATTAGCATTAGCTATGCATTTCAACAGTGATGAGCAAAAGCCTGCATGCTGTGCTCATAAAAATCTGCACTGGCAGAGGTGCCTTACTGTTTCGTACTGCTATGATGATTATCATTTCTAGGAAAAGACCTTGCCCATATAGTCCATCTTTCATCAGCTTAAACAGATAGAAATCAGAAGGTGCCGAATTTGGACTATACAGTGTGGTTGGACAATCCAGTCTAGAATGACATTGTGCTCTATGGTCTTCAAAATGGTATGGCTCCCGGTTATGGGCTGCAAGAAGAAGATTGTCTTCTCCAGCCTGTCTCTGGAAGCTTTCAGCTTAGTCAGCGTCATAAAGTAACATTCAGAGTTGATGGTCAGTTTGGGTTCCAGGAAATCCAGAAAGATCATTTGTTTCCTATCTGAAATGACAGTACACATCACTTTACTCACTGAGGGCTCTCTTGATTTTTTTTCTTCAGTGGGAATTCATATATCACCACTTCATGGCCTGTTGTTTTGACTCTGGCTTGTGGTGGTGATATCACATTTAATCATGAGTAATGATGTGATCCAGGAAACTGTCACCTTTTGCCTTGAATTGGTTCATTAACCCCTACAAAACTTGCATATGGTGTTCTTTCTGTTCATATGTTAGCAATTATGGGACCCATATGTGGCGAACTTTGTGATATTCCAGTGTTTCCACCATTGTTTCCAAGACATTGAAGCCAATACTCCGCTCCATAAACAGTTCCCTAGTCTAATCTGCTGATTCACATGGATGAGCTGATTGAAGTGCTCTTCATTTTGTGTGGTGACAGCTATGCATGCTGTCCAGAATGTGGCTTGTTTTTCATGTTGCTGTCTCCATTGCTGATATGCAACACCCACCACTTCACTGTGCTCATTTCCACTGTTTGGTCTCCATAGCATTCAGCAAGCGATGAATGCCAATGGATACCATTTTTTTGCACGGGGGAGTTCAATGACACATGTTTGCTTCATGCATACTTCCATGTCAGACTGCTCCTCTACTGCCATTTATCACACAGCAACTAAATTTAACAGAATATTGTCAGGAAGGTTCAGACTCTACTGCCATAAAACCAACACCCAGCTCTGAAGTTGTGGGCCAACATAATAAAATGGGAGGCATTACATTCAGAGCAGCCTTTGTAGATTTGTTTAGGTCAACCTTCAGCTAAAATGGGCTTTGTCTAAAATGCTGAAATAAATTTGATTGGGAACATATTATTACATTCTTTTACTCTCGATAACAGGAAGTGAGTCCATGTGCAAAGTGCTGCTGGTGAATGGCTGCACAACCATGGTGGCCTTTCAGTTGTTTCGAAGAGCTGTTTTTGAGAACATTACTTGGCCTTGGCCAAAACTATGCATGTGACCATTCTCACTGTTTATCTTTACAAATCACTGAGTTAAATCTTTAGAGTATATTCCCTGGTACTGTTTAACCTACTAGAATTAATTCAGCCTCAGAATCTATGTATTTTTCTGTTAGTAATATAAAAGCAAAATGCCAGGTAGACAGGCCTACTGATCCATAGTAACTCACTTTCCTTATTTTCCAGTTTTCACAAATTATCTCTTCTTTGCGATAAACATAAATCATTAGTATCATAGCATATACAGCGCACTGCCAATTGAGATGGATTTTTAGCCTCTTTCATCTTGCATCTTCTTAAGGTTAATTAGCCCATTGTGGGCAAGGCCCACTGTGTAATTCAGCTTGTACAGTCTTGTTTTTTTTTTTTTTTTTTTCTTCTGCTATACTCTAAATAAACCTTACATCCCGTGTTGGATCCTTGGCAAATACTTGAATGTATAAATCTCTATTCCCTAATGATACAAAATGGAGCAGTCACAGTGAATGGAAAAAACAGATTATTTTAATCATTCATTTTAAAAATAAGTAATAGAAGTTCTCCAGTATGGACTCAACACTAGTATTTCCTGCAACTAATTAACCCATTTCTATTTTCTCACCTAGACTGCTTTGGTTGATGAGTCACATTCATATTTGATCCTAAGAGTTGTTTAAATAGGACTTGTTTAGTTCCTAGAAAACTTGTTTTTGGATATGATTTTGCCAGCACTGTAAATATTCTCAGTTAGCAGGACAATTGCTCTGCATCATCCTCTACATGAAGGATTTTGTTGAAGCTAACTCCCTTATGACTCACTATCAAATTCTTCAAGCCTACTTCTTGTGAAATTTACTGCAGTTTCTTCATTTGTCATTCAAGTGTCATTTCTGCATTTTGGCCCAATCCTGAAAATGCACTTTGGAAGAATGCTCACTGAGACTTCCTATGTTTAAATATTTACCAGTTTGCATTGATTTTTATGGTATTGGCATTTCCTTTGGCAAATGTCAAAATTAGTAAGAATCTCATTTCTAAAAAACATATTTGCAGTTTGCTAAGATAAGGAAATATTGAAACTATAATAATAAATACAAAATTTAAAATTCTCTCCTGCATTTCTCTTCTATCATGATAGACAAATAAATGAGCCTGCTTAGTTTCACTTATAATATGAAGGATTTCACTTCAATATTCTTGCATCCAACGTTGTTTATGGGTTTCCAAAAAACTGAATACAACTGACTTTTTCAAAATACTAGTCTTTTAAAAATGCAATATTTGTTTTTACAAAAGGTTTGAAATGGAACAATAATCCTAAATCATGAGGGAAATATTCATACATTTAATTTTGTCTCTTTTGTTTAATGCTTAGACCGAGCTTCTATTTGCAAAGTTTACTGCACTCATTAAAATAAGATTAATTTCTTATTTCTGAATGAAAGGACCCATCAACTTTAAACTTAATTCAGAACTTTATTCTAAAACAAGTGTCTTGCAATGTGAGAATTATTGTGTGGTTGTAGTATCATATGTCTAAGAATCTTCTCACCTGTGGGATATATTTTTCTAGATAACACATTTGTATTATCTTGTGGGCATTATAGCTATATTCAACTCAATATACTTCCTAATATGGAGTTATTTAGTGGAATTCTAATTTATACATACAGAATTTTAGTTCTGGCTTGATTATGTTCTTCAAGTTCTTTCTTGTTTTCTAGATGACTGTAGGTAAGGGAATTCACCTGCTGTTTTTATCTGTTCTCAAAATTTACACTTTATTTTCTTCTTAATTTCATGTTACATTGTAGAAAACTAGTGCATAATTTTGCCTCTAGCTATTAATACTTGTTCTATGTCATCGCCCATTACCATAGTTTTTTTTGCATATCACTTAAGCCTGAGATCCTTTGAACATTCACAGCAGCTTTTTTCAAGAATGCACACATCATCACTGGGTAAAATTTACTTAGTAGTTTTTAAAATCTTGTCCAGAGAGCAGCTTGATTCAACAGCAATTACTTTCCACATTATTAGGACACTAAATTCTGTTCTCTGTTTGCTTTTGGCCCACTGGTAGCTCTTTCATTTCTATATCTTTAATCCTCTAATTCCTCTAAGGAAAAGAAAAATCTTTCCTCTTTGGGGGCCACTTTAAAGAGTTACCAGAACTAGAGTGCTTCTTCATTATCAGCGAATTTTCGATTTTAAATCTCTCAAGTCTGGAAATGTAGCATTTGTTTCACCAAGTTTTCTTCTTTTGATTTTAGAAACCTCGGCTCCACATTTTCCCTTCAGTAAAATAGGTAGATTTCACTCTACTACTACAGCTTGCATTCTAAGCATTTCAACCAAATTCCAAATAATAGCTGCAAAATGTAATAGATCTTGCCCGCTGTGGACATCATCAAGATGAGGATAATGAAGTCAACATGATGTGTAAGGGTTGAAGAGAGTAAGAAGAGAAAGAAATCAGAAAAATCTGATGTAGCTGACAGCCCCCCAAAAATGAAAAAGCTGGGGCAGCAGTTCATACTGATTGCATCATTCATGAATTTTTCATCTACAGTATTTATCACTTGAAATATTTTCTTCAGAATCCGTGCACAATTGCCTGTTACTTCCTATTGAAAGGATAGGGGCAAGCAATAGCATCTTCTGTGTCATTGTGCAGTAACTGTGACAATTACCCACTTTTTAATTATAACTGTTGTGACTTGTTTCACTATGCTATCTAATCCATGCTCACAATGCATTTTAACTCCTTAATGTTCCCCTACCATCAAATAGGAGTAATGACATGGTGACAAACATTAAATGGTCTCTTTGTTAAATCTGATAATTATTCCCTTTGACTCCTAATTGCTTTATTCCTAAGCAGTGCTAAGCACCTGGATATTGATGATTTAAGTGTCATTCTTGTTCACTCCATTAGTGCTTTCTAGTAGCTAATATCCTTCTAACCACCATTACAGAACCTGCATTTATTGTTCTCTTATCTGTGCACTAGTACGCTGTTCCTGGTATTGCTTCACTTGTACAGTTCTGTGTACATCACACATTTTGTGTGCTCTTTTCTCTCGCAAACTTACTTGCCTGAAAAAATGATGCAAAGTGTAAAGTATAGCCTTTTGAAGTTAGTTGCCTTTATACCCTGTGCCATCATTTAATTTTCTGACCAACTATGCATTTCACAGAAGTTGCTTTTTAATAGACTGTTACCAGTCACTGCACTATATTGGGTACTTGAAA